>NW_026869846.1:328671-657343 GCF_018135715.1 Danaus plexippus
TCTTTAATATAGATATGTATATTCCACCGAAGTTCAAAAATAATTTGTCTATTTTAATTTCATTTAATACGAACATTTTTTTCCTTCCCAACTTCTTCTTTCATATAAGCTTGTGTCAGATCTGAGTATTATTATATTAAAATAGTGTCCCAGAAGGTTCTATAGTTAAACGCGATGTTAACTAATATTGGTTCTGTGTTAATTGGTTCAGTATAAGTTTTTAACAGAACTCAGCGGTGTGCAGGAAGGTCGACGGTCGGACGGGGCGGGGTGAATGTCATGCTGTAACGAGACCTCTGACTCCACAGACTACTGACTACTGACTACAGTGTGTTGTAGCAGACAGTAGTCATCAGCAATATCAAAGACTTCCGTCTCATGCCTCTTTCATTTATAAGAAATGGCAGAACCTCTTTGTTTAGCCAAGCGTAATAATAATAAGAGCAATGAAATATTCGTGATGTTAATGATGGAGGAGTGGTCTTCCAGGGAGAGTGGATCTCCGGACCTGGACAGGTGTACACACATACTGTTACGTGTATAACATTACACGTACACATATTACAACAAGTCGTATATTTCCGGATGTGTGTGTGTTCTTAGTATTATTATTGTTTCTGTTTCGTTAATTTGAAGTATGAACAGGAGTGCCACAGGGGGTGATGGCAGAATGACCTCTACGGTTCAAAGGTCGAGCTACGGCGTAGAGGACGGTCTACGGACAGCTACGAAACTCACTCGGAAACTCGGCAGTGCAACGACACGCCAGCTTAGTACGAACACGACTTGTATATTTAGCGGAGCTACATATATGTACATTAAACATTTTATTAAAGTGATATTATTTTTTGTAGTGGGTGTGATCATAATATTAGTAGTGCTGGCACTACACTTATGAAGTAGCCAGTACGAGTAGTGTCGCATCGTCAACAGCGCGCCGTTTGTATCTATCTACATGTGTCAGAGTCCAGACGAAGGTTCCTCAAGGTCGTCTGCGGCCCCCGTCCTCCGACACCTGGCCCGCTCCTAACTTCGACTACTTTAAACATTTATTACAAAATCGCTTCATAATTATTTAACGGGTCGCGTCCCTTGTTGCCTAGCTCTTAATTATATAGACGAGGTCTCAGAACGCTGTTAACTACTATTCTTCGACATTGTTCGAGTACACTTTGATTATAAAACTATAATAATTAAAGCTGATGTTAATTTTTTTTACTTAGCTTTATTTATACCTAATGCTGTGAATAACGTGTACGTTCTGTAGCCCGTTGTTTGTAGACTGTGTTATTTATTGTGCAGTCAGTTAAATGTTAACCGCGTAAAGCTGAGCTGCAGTCATTCAGATTTCAATATGGCGCGGTGGATACTGGATGCGTTGAACCCTGGTGATGGGCGGCCCCCCCAGGCCCCCGGGCCCCCGGTCCCCCCGGGTGCCTCCCAGGCCGCTCGTCCTCCAGACGAACAGTCAACGACTCCCTGGTGTTATGCACGGTCTAATGTAATACAGTATCTGTATTATTTAATGAATGTTACTTCATTATTATTAAATATTATCTTTGAGGAGTTACTCTGTTCATTAGACGAACCCTCCCTTAATGTAATGTTTTCGATACATAACATTGACGTCCAACGAGACGCGTTCTTGGCATGTCAAGTGACTCGTTACATCTAATCGCTTCCTTTTATTTAATATCTACTTTTCCTTTGACGACTTATAAACATTAAGAAAACACATTACCTATTCTTTAAATCTTATGAATGTTGGTAAATTATTATATGTTTTCCTTTAAAAATGTATCGCTCGAGAGACCTAGTCCATGAAGGAACATATTTAATTCGGTTTTTATATCTGTGGAAGGTGTCAGGTGATGACATCCGTACAGAGCAGCGGCGGGTCTGTGGGGCGGGCGGAGTGTTAATGCTGTAAACGAGTGTCGGTCGTGTCCTCTAGACGGCGAGAGCGTCGGCCTCCGCTGACGTCCTTCAGGGTTCCTAGACTCCGCCACCAGGAATAGACCTCGCGTTTTATATAATGAAACATCAGGTCATCTAACTCGCAACTATACCGTCTTACGTTATTCCACAACAATATTGTGTTATAGTTGTCAAAAGATTAATGTTTCTTTATACAGTTTGGATGTTAAGAAATAAACATAATTAAAAACTATTTTAACTATGCGCGTCAAGTCGGGGGAGAGAGGGGAAACTTTGTAACTTTGATATATGTTGTACGAGTATGTTATATATACATATAACTGTGAAACAAGAACAACTTACTGGATTTTATTGTTTGGTATTAATATATGAGTGGTTTGTTCGTCTGTTTGTTAACGTTGAAGCATAGATACTGTAGATATATGTATTTTTAGCTAAAAATCTATTCGAGATTCGATTTGTTCTATTCCCATCGATAGCTAAAAAGTTGAAGCGAGGTTTCCACCCAGGCGATTAATATTAAACTTCTCAGATAATAACTATCTCTTTTTACACTTCTACGTGTGTAATTAAAACTTTGTATTCCTTAGTTTTTCATATGTATGTGGCTATATTTTCTCTTAATCAAGTCGTTTGTCAAACTTTGCCGTAAAGGTTTATAGAATAGTATTGTCAAAAACTGTAATAGTCAGACTTCCCGTACTAATAGTGTGCGTGGTTATAAAATAATCTTTGATGACGGTTGTCGTTAACGTAGACAAGTAAATAACGTTTTTCAGCCGGCCTCCCGTGTTATATGTGATCGGTAACACACACTTAACCTAATCTGACATTAAAATGTGCCATATGCCGTGTGTTATTTAGCGAGAAATGTCTCAATATCTGTAACGAAGTGAGTAACAGCTCCCGGCCAACAACTAACAAATAGAGGAGGTAATTGCGATAGTAATGAAGTGTTAAAATTGAATAATATGAGTGGCCTTGCAGACGTTCCGTTAAAGTCTCAACAGATAAACGAGATTGGCGAAGACGGCCTCTGTCGGCTGCTGAACCCGCTATGTGGGTCAATGCAGCGCTCTGACGTCACGCCCTCACTAACACACGGACTATCGCAGCCGCACT
This sequence comes from Danaus plexippus, assembly GCF_018135715.1. Classification (NCBI taxonomy): domain Eukaryota; kingdom Metazoa; phylum Arthropoda; class Insecta; order Lepidoptera; family Nymphalidae; genus Danaus; species Danaus plexippus. The sequence continues at coordinate 331,732 of NW_026869846.1, forward strand.
CCATATATACAATGATATCTCTGTATGACACAACACTATTATGTCCTATTTATAATTTTAATGTCCTAAGTGGTTCAATCTAAACATTACGTTTTGTTTCACGTCTTCCTTAAAATCCGTTTCGATATATTTAGAACAATCATTGTATATATATATTTCCTATTAAAATATTATCAACAGTCTTATCCATAGCGTGCTGTCCCAGAAGCTGAACATATATCAGTACTCGCGTGCGATGCATTTCAATTTATACTAGTGACGCAACCCGGCTCCGCTTACGACATTTATATTTTCTTTATTTCCACTTGAGCTTTAATAACGGATCAAAAATAATATATGTTATATAAATAATGTAGCAGATTTAAACTGAAATACATTATTTTCAATAGTCCTTTCATATTTTCCTCAACAATAACAATATTCAGAGTATTTCATTGAAACAAAATTTAAATGTATTGAGAAATATGATGTGTTGATTCATTTTGTTGTTTATAAGACTCTCGTTAACAAATTTAATTATTTGTCTGTTTGTTGTTCATTGTATTTTATATTATATTTGTTTAATTGTTAGGTTTTTTTATTCTGAACTATGGTAGCTCGTTTCTATTGATTAGATTGTAGTAATCGTCAGCGCGCCGTTTTAATGTATAGCTTTAACAAGCATATGCTCATAATAAGAAAGGTTCTAAAATAAATAAATCCATAGAAAAATCGCTCGTAACATTCAACCGTAGCTCTATTTACGGAACTGTACAGAAATGTTAAGACGATTAGTAACATGCGCCATCTCTGTTACGACACCAGAAGTCATAGCGGTTTCGTAATCGACCTTCCGAATATTTGGAAACGGCGGAGAACGTTCAACTATTATATAGAATATTAAAATTAAAACATAGATGGGAAGGAAGGAAACCGCAGCCGCAGCCGCAGCAGTCCGCAATCCGACTAAGGACAAAGATCACCGCCCTCGCGAGGTCGGAACATGTAAATGCAACTCTCAAGGCGCTCGCCCTAGATTCTAAGCCGATCACGCCAGCGACCCGCCATCGACCTTATCGCCAGCTATTTAGAACACGTTTTCGCTCGAAGCGACCACAGTCGTATCCGATTCGATCGATCGCTCGCTTGCAGTCGTGTGATTCCTTATTCCTGGTGTGATAAGGTCGTCATTGCCACCGCCGCTGCAGCCTAGAGCCGGCGACACGAATGCTCCTTTTTAGTCTAATGGCTATAAAAAATGATTGGCCATATTGAATCCGTTCAGAGACATCGTGATTTTTATTCGGCGAAATAATATTCTGTTGTTTTGCAACATATGAGATGAGTTCCGAGAGAACGCTCGCATGATGCTATTTGCGTGGTTACTTTTATCCGAAGGTCGTAGTTCCACGTAAGACATTCGTTGACTCCGTGGAGCAAAGTTCTCAAACCCAGTAGTGTTTGAGGTCAGTATGTGTGGTCGTGCCTTTCATATTGGTGTATGTTATGTCAGCGGCGCACGCGCAGCCCGCGTCCTGTCCCACATACGGAGGTGAACCGGTCCTAATGCACCGATCGAGATCCTTACCTTCGAAATGATCCTAATTTGACACAAATCACCTATAGCTTTGTCACTGACGAACAATTTATAATATGTGACTGTATTTTAAGCTTTTATGCTTCAGACATTTTTAGCAGGACCGCTACTTGTAATGACTTAGCTTGGCGACGACATAATAAGTATCACTGTCGTTGAGGACGGCTTTATCCTGAGTTTGACTTTTGATTATATAATACATACATTCAGCGAGAACAGTTCAGCGGAGGAAGTTCCGAAGGGTGGACTTTTAAACCAATCAGTACACATTCAGGCTACGTCTGCTTAATAACCTTAATGGGCTACACTCTGTCTACTTCTCCTCTATAACGATACGTGGTACAGCATTTAAAGATACTGAAACTGGCACTTTCCTGGCTGTAGTTTTGAGGCTTGGCATTTTTTAATGAAAGTCACCTATAGACTGTTATTCCGGGTATATTTTTTGCCACACTAAGGGTGTTAAAGTTGACGTTTAATGAGTATATTCCAGCTAACGACAACATTTAACATGACGCGAAGCAGTTCACGAGGAAGGCGGGAAGACACAGACAGAACTCTCAATCACGACACCGAAATATGCCTTAACCGGCCAACTCACTCGATCTAGTTCTCATATAGATTTGAATGCATCAAGTTTGGCAAAATTAAATGTTTAGATATCAATGTGTACTGGTAATTGTTATAATGTATTATATACAACCATGTATCTTTATTAATAATGACATGTTGTTGCACAAACTTGAAAGTCCAGAACGTACGAAAATAAACGGACACATAAGTTGACCGGACATGTCGTGTTGCGACATGGACCTTGGACGAGTGTGTGTGTGTGTGTTTGATACGAGCCTGTGGCCTGTTGCATGTACCGTCCGCAAAAAACATACTGAACTAGTGCACAGTAAACAAACATGAACCAACCATCTATAGGATGTTGTGTTACAATAACGGCTCATCGCTTATATATGATGCTCGCGCTTCTGCTGTTACATAAAAAATAATTTGCAGCTGTAACTAAAACGATATAACTTTTGAACACACATAGGTTCATGATCAGGAGATTACAGTAACAATGAGAGTGTATTGAGTGATCGGTAAACATTATACAAGAAAATTTTTAGCCGTTTACTGAAAAGTCTATGTAAGGGTTGTGAGTGATGGTTTAACTGATAAATGGTTAGTATTTAACTAGTCGCTGGAAGTTGTAATATTGAAAAAAAATTTACTATAAGGATGGCCTGGTTATTTAAAATTAATACAATACTTGGTACACACGAAAGTTGGTTACCAAGTCCCGCGAGAACTACCCTATCTATATAAATGTTATTTTTTATTAAGATATCTGTAACTTGAATAATAAATACGACATGGTGTTCTTTACTCGACAGGACTCGCGAGGGAAGCCGGGGGTAAATCGAGTATCGTACAGAAGTAATACGATCGTTGACGTTAAGGCATTTATAAAGAAAATTATGAGTAAGATTGTATTATGGTAATGTAGCCGAAGGATGTGTTTTTGTCATTTTTCCTCTTCGCCTGACCCGCGGTTACGTTTTTAACGAAATTTATCAACCAGATTTTCTACTAGAAGGACCATTAAATGAAAAGAATTTCCCAAACTTCCGACGAACAGACAGAACAAATTAAAATGTCGAGTTGAGTGTTATCGTTTTGTGTAAAAATTATAATAGGATAATAAGTATATGAAATAATATTAGAAAATGTTGAAGCTTGCAACCAGTGGATCTTCGAGCGACATTGTAGCGTCGTATTCACATAGTTTTATCGAACATTCAAATAATAATCACCCACATAGTGTGTGGTGCGAGTGCGAGCGAGCACTCATCTACTAGGTCACTCATTATGTAACTCCAATCTGCGCCGGCACAGATTTTCCGTCCGGCCATGACACACATGGGACAAGTGCACTGTACTGTCAGCCAAATTATATATATGTAGGATACATTAGATCACATACGGTCCGACTGACATGGTGTATACATTACATTACTTACTGAACCGCTGCTCGACTTTACTCACCTGGAAAGACGAAAAAAAATGGTTAAAACAAATGATTTACTAACGGTCCGGAGAAATTATTCACTAGGGCAGTTTGTTTTTGCGATAATTCCTCATAATATTGGGTCACTTTTAAAGCCGCAAAAACTGTCGAACACGACACTAAAATTCATATAATTGGTTAGCGTGAAATTTCCTAGCATTCCCTTCAGTGGGCGTCAACGGATCTAATAGAGCGTGACAAACAAACACACAGCCCCGGACAGCAGCGTGCTCTAAACATGTGGTGGTTGTTTGCGAAAACCACACCGTTAATTTTAACCTTTAAATGATGTGTCGAATGTGGCGGCCACATTTTAATTGGTATCATATCCGGTAGGACAGCAATGTAACTACGGCGTTAGTAGAATCGAGTTACATCAGATTATCAATTGATTATTGCCCTTGTGAATCAAAAACATTTAGATGCGTTTATTATATTTGTCCAGAGAACGGTCGTCGGTGTCCGGCTACTAGCGAAGTGTTTAACGAGGCGATGAATATTCAATAACAACATATTAATTAACAAACAGAGTTACGTCGTAAAGAATTTGAAAAGGCTTAGAGACCAGTTCGCATCTTATATGAATTGTGGTTATTCAAACATTATTTTTATAATAATACGATATATGAATTATATTTTTTATTGTTTTACACAAATAATAGTGACAGCTCTCATCTCAGTGACACAATGAACATTGTATTGTTCGTATATTATTTAACTTAGAGTTGACAATAAATCAATAAAACATATAAATAACCTATTTATCAACATTGCATATATCAAGATATTGATGGACCAAACACACACGTGTTTAAACGGAGACGAAGATACGAGTGATTATAAAAACATATTAATGATGAAGGGCAGCGACACGACATACGGGCGGAGAAGTCTTAAATCATAACCGCTGCTAATGAAGTGGAAACCTTACAAGACGCTTCCCATACTTTAGATGTTTCCCTGCTCGAGCGTGGCTTGTTTACATACATAAGAAAATACTTCTGATGTCTTTATTATCACGGAGAACTCGTCCACCTCTATCTCTATCTCTATTTCTAGGTACGTGTTTCTATAATATTTTCTTTACATTTCAACTGAGTTACATTAACCTGGCACCGAGACTGAGATGTGTCATGTTTAGTTGTATTATAATAATGACAGTCGTATCCGCGCTCGGTACATACAAGTTTCCACACTGAAGGGAACACCCCAACATTCACGTATTGCTGTGTTAAAGAGGAACAAACAGATAAACTTTTAATTTATAGTAAAAAGTTGTAGCATCGTTTCTAAGGGAGGCTGTTTTCAGAAACGCAATCTTCTCAGTACGCATTCGGATAAAGATATGGTATTTTTAATAATATTTGATTGTTTTATACAATATCGATTAACAAAGTAGCATGTCGTCGATCACGTCGGCCTGGTGTAGGTTGTTCTGTCTGTTCCAACAAACCTCCTAGATCGGTTTTATCCCATCAAATTATTCGTCTATCAAATATTTTCCTGACATCCATTAATGATATTTTTTTTAAGAGCTGTGTGTCCTGACCGAACGTAGATTGGAAACACTATACAAAGTGTTCATAATATTATTCGATAAAGTCCTGATCTCGACCTGCATCAGGCCGAGCTCCGGTATCTGAACACCAGCATCAGCTTCACAGATAGACAGACCTGTTTGCTGGTCAGAAATGATTTTCCTAATGTATAAATATGTAACAGTAAGTGTTGTGACATCTCGATGTAACCTACACACATACAGTTAAGTAGTATTCGTTAAATTAATGAAAATGGTCCAATGACTGTATTAGAATACATTCGGCTGTCCGTTACGGCTACACGCGACTTAACAAACATACATCGCAATCAGTTAAAGAGAGGACAGACCGTGATACCTCGCTATACGGCAAAGGTAATAATTTGTTCATACGCAGACATTTCTGTTTCAACGAGGACGCGCTGTGGTAAGTCATCAGGATTCGTTTAGAACAACCTGTATGTTTGTCTGGTTGCACGGATACATCACGTTGCGCCGATCGTTGTCGCTATCGCAAACGATAAACGTATTTGAAAAGTTATCTCGAGTCTTATAAACTTCTCAATAGTTACTTGAGTCCTTCGATCACTAGATATAGTCTGCATTGTGTCATATAATGTATTGTGAAGGGACTCAGCGGAGCCTTAACAGAAACGCTCAAATCTCAAAGAATGAAAAGAGATTAAAATGAGTGTATCCGATCGACCTAGATCAGTCCGCAGTGAGTCGAGTTGCGACACGCGCTTCCCTAATTCACTATTATACTTGCAGTGACTCTTGATGACCCCCTGTTTGTACATCTGTAATGTATGCATGTGAAGAGATCTGTGTCCACCTCACTAAATCATTTTTACTAATACTTTGTATTCACGGCGAGTAGTCAGACGTCCGTTAGATGTATCTGATGTTAGTCAGCGAAAATCTTTGAGTTTAATGGCAAAGGTAATACACAGCGCATGATAGTTTGTGTCTGATGGGGAAGAGTCGTGAGACGTCTCGCTGAAAATAAAAGCCAATGCAGGTCTAGATTCTTTGACGATTCACACTTTGTTTTAATTAGTTTAAAACATTAATACAAGCTTCGAACCCCCGGCACAGCGACTGGTTGCAGTAATTAGACTAAACTAATATTTATCGGCGGCTTTACGTGACATAATTACATTATTTAATATATCACAAACAATCTGTCTATGTGTAACGTACTCGAGGGTAATTCAATTTGAGCTCCGGCCATAAACTAGTGGAGATACTATCAGCACGCTCTCCACAGCATGTCGGTGTGTATGTGTGAGTGTGTGTGCGTGTGTGTGTGTTGCCATTGACACGAATCAGGTTGTCGTACTGCCTCAAGGAGCTCGCACAGGTTCCGTACAGGCGACTAATACAAACTTTACAATACATACGTTCAACTTATTATGCATTCATATGTTATACGTTAATCGCAGTCCGTCCTTTCAAAGACGCTTTTAAGAAAATTCAATCAGTATGATGTATTTGTCTGACGTTACTCGAACGTAATTAAGGTGATATCGTTGTCGTATAACGTTTCCGTCGACCGTCCGTACTACGTACGGCTTACGGTAGGTCAGTGTTCACACACGTACAGACACACACACACACACACACACACACACACACACGAGTCGTATCCATCACCAGTATCTTAGGACACCTTTCTAAAACAATAGGCCTTAAATATTATTTGTATTTCATAAATAATACGAGAGATTTTATCACAGAGCTAGGCATGCATTCGACATATACACTGAAGCATTTATATGCAGATTTATTAATTATATTAGTATATAATGAAGTTGTCGATAGTTGACACAGCAGTTACAAAAGACAAATGTGTCTAGAAGATACTGCCAGATCACGCGGAGATGGGTTGATGTATATAAAGTTATGTTTTGAGACGGATGTTAATAATGATGGGGATTTAACGAAGCAGATAGTGTTAACTACAATGCTGTCACAGTGAGTACAACACTCAACGCAGTGTGCTGTCGCGGAGCTACCAATGTTTTTTTGTGTGAGGATCGTTGCACTTCAAAGACAAACATATACGTTATTGATAACGGACAAACAAACATCAGATACAAGAGTCGTGGCCGAACGAACTAATACAACCCATGATGCTCGGGGATAAGGTGCACTTCAGCTTAATTATATGAATTACCGTACGAACAGTCAGCGAACAGTTAGCACCAACAAAATAAGTTACAGGGAATCGCATCTTATTCTTATTAGGGATATGGTTGCTATTCGTATGTGCTGCGGACGATGTGAGGACGAGTGTCGGCCGGGTTGTGTAAGGTCAGTTACTATACGTTTGATGTCACATTAGCATTGAGCGAATATTTGTATTAACAATAATCGTATAGTTTTGACAAAATGTATTCAGAACTAAGAGCTCGCAGAGCGTCACACCATGGGGTTATATGTAAATCTTGTGTCTTGACGAGGCTTACATCTAGTTATAGAGGATAGGGAGAACTCTCTCCTGAGAATGGTTCCGTATCTCTAGAAATATACGAACGACGAGATCCCACAGAAAGCCTGTTGTGGTAGAAGTTCTGCGCGTCGGAGAACAGAACAATGTGCTAATTTATAATATTTTTATTTATGATCTACGACGTGTGTGTGTGTGTGTGTGTGTGTGTGTGTGTGTGTGTGTGTGTGTGTGTGTGTGTGTGTGGGTACAGTCCTAGCGGCGAGTGCTATCTGTAACACTGAAAGCGAATGGAGTGCGGTGTGAGGATATTAAACGACGAAACGACTGCTGTGTGCTCTACCTTCATTCACATTATATTAAGATGTACACTTTGATGTAAAATAATAATAAGTTGCATTATATTAATGTTGAATAGTCAATAATGATAACATATTCAAATAAATGACGCATACATTATGAAATCCTTTAGAAATTTACATATATTGAAGGCGTTCCGGTTTTAATTACAACTCTCATAATCAATATTTTTCATACAGATATTGTAATATATTACATGTAGAGCACACTCCAGTTCGTGGTCCAGTCTCATCACGAACGCACGTTTCATCTGGTGTGACATAACGCACGTTACGATACACTCGAAACGGGGTCACGGCTCGAGCACACACAGGCACAGATGCACAGACACACACAGGCACAGGCAGCGTGAACCGCATCACGGATGCGCCCCAACATAGATCTCACGAAACTTTTAACTTCAATAAGCACGCTGACCGTTTATCGAATGGACCGCCCGCGTTCAACAACCACGCCATATCCATCGAGCTGTCGCCTTCTCTGTGTGTTTGCGATACGGGCGATACTCTAAACTATTTTAGGTTCAGTATCTGCGCTTAACACAAGTTCGAATCTTTTAGTTTACACGAGTGTAGCTGTTAGCCCTAATGACTTTGACAGCGTCACCGGGAGAGGGACGTTCGTATCGTTGTTTGTTTCATTTGCGAAAAAACCCACGTCAACACATGACGCTCGGAGATTCATTAATGGTTGAAGGAAATATAATAAACACGGCGGCCGTGATAACGTTATACTGAACCTACCTCCTTTTATTACGGGTCCAAGATTAAACTTTTTCTTCTTGACAATTACTTTTCTACAAATTTATATCAATGTAATGAAAATTAAATAACGAGCGATGTCATTTACATCAAAGCCTTAATAAAAATATATTATATAACCGTACCTTTTCAATTTTGAAATCAAAGTAACTAATTTGTTTTATGTTATGAATAGAAAAAAAATGTGAGTACTTTTGGATGTTTGGTAGCTTTACACGCAAAAACTGCTGAACGGGTTTTGATAGAGTTTTATAAAAATGTAGCTTTAGATATACGAATAAGACAAGCTTTGTTTTGTCCCAGAATTTCCAATAGTTTCTGCGGGATCACTGCGGTCAGTGCTGATGTCACTACCGTTTGGCTACCATGTCTATGGATTTATTACACCTATATATTTGTCTCGGAGCCCATTGTATGGATTAAAAGTAAAAATACATGCCGCATAGTTCATTATTTTTATCCGGAGAACCAGTGATCACAGTACTCAAAATAGCAGTCATCTGTGATGCTGAAAACATCAGACGACGCGCCGTGACATAACAAACAAGTTCACAATAAACGGATTAGTTAATATTGGTTATCTATTGATTTGATATTAAAGTTACAAGAAAATAGCGAAGTTGTTTTGTTATAAGAAAAACCATGTTCAAAATAAGTAGGTACTGTTGTTGTTGTCGTCAGCGTGTTGTGTGTACTGTGTGGTGATGTATTGTATCTGCGGTTTGAACTGTTCATTGTTCAACATAAAAAAATTAACTGTATTAGAATACAAACACGGGTTCTTTAAATATGACTCTAAACTTATATTTCTTAGTTTGTGCATTATTAATACTATATTAATATTATGAAATATATATATATATATATACTTGTTTTATCTTCTTCTTTATTAACTTCATAATTCTATCGAAATTGTAAAGTGAATGGAAATACATTATTCCATTTATGAATGTTCACTTTATTTGTTTTTCCAAATGCAACTGTTTGTTTAATAAAACAACGTTATGACACCAACTGTACGGGACGAGGAATCGTTCGGCGTCCACCTCCAACACCCATTAATAATTGATTATTTGAACTGTCTTTAATGAAACATTTATATGAACACAGCAGCTTGTTTGTTTGTTTGTTCGTTTGTATATATGTAATGATGAAACAGGATAATTATAATAAAAATGTTTAGCCACACGAGCGGTAACGAGTGTTACGTCTGAGAGTGCGTCATCGCGACTTTGATAAACGCCTCTTTCCTGTTATGTGTGTTGAGAGTGAGCACTTCGCTTTATACACTAGTGTGATGCTCGAAGGACCTTTCAAAATACTTGAACAGAGTGCTGTCCGTACTGGAGAGGCCGCGTGACTCCGCGCTGCCTTGACATACTGTACCATATAGATTTCGCGCAACCCTTCTAGGAAGCGACGTACGGACGATATTTTCCTATTAGTTATATAGTAACATAACGTGTAATATGCCGCGTTGAATCATACGTTCTTCAGAATTATTCCACTTAACCTTATTGGCGACCAAACAACAGTGACGGTATTTTTTTATTAAACGTATCTGCCGTCTGCCGCTCCTCGGGCCTCCGGGGACCTGTGAGCGGCGGAACAGGGGACGAGTCCTTATGAAGATCAATTAACGTAATGGACTGTTTAAAAAATGTATATCGAAACGAAAAGCACAATAAACAAGTTACCAAATTAATTAAGGAATCGATATAATTTTTAAGACCTCATAAGTAACGTTTGTACAAATAATAAACGCTGAATTTGTAAAGAAGTTTGCGAAAAGATAGCAAAAGCGTATTATATTGAGAGTTTGTATCGAGATAAGTAGCTATTAGAGAAAGCTGCCGACTTAATACAGCCTGTCATGTTTATTGAGCTTTCACTTCCGGTCGCGTGGGGGCGCCACTCGTACCGTTCAACTTATCCTATCTCGAGTACTCTATGATATTAATAAATGAAAAATGATAAGGGAACGATTCACGTCGACGGCCTGTTTTAATAGAATGTAGTATGTACCTAAGTCAGTCAATAGTAACATACTTCGTTAGTGGCTTCACGTGTGAGGGATTGATTGTTCAAAGAAATCTAAGAACAAATTCTAACAACGCGGCATTAACACGACACGCGACGCAATAAACCGGCGGTACAGTAATGGGTCTCGCTAGCTCTAGTGTATCGTAAGTTATAATTTTATGATTAGCTTTCTGGTAGCCGGCGGCTGACCGTTCGGTAAAAGCCGAGGAATCAGAAAGGAAAATCGCACTTCCTCAAGCGGAAATTGAAAGTGGATTGTGGTCAAGAGAAAACTGCATCGTAAATGAACAACCGGTGCATTGCATCGCGGGTGCATCTTGTGACGTTACTGCGAGCGCCATCTATTATTAGAATACAGAGACGGAGGCACTTCTAACTAGTGACATCTACCGCATCGATAGCAACTAAAGTTTCTGTTATATTACGTTTTGCTACTTGACAATAGGTGGCGCTGTAAACAATTCAAACAATGTACAATAAAATTCTTACCTTTTCCTCCGCCAGCATCGTGCACCTGAGGTTTCCCACTGGGCACCCGCTGCATCGGCGAGGCGTTCCCGTAGTTCATGCCGGTTCCGTTGTAGTCGGAGCTCATCGGTTCCTGCTTGATGCCGCTAGATGTCGCCGCCAGCTTCTCGGCCAGCAGCGGGTTAGCGGAGGCGATGTTGTATCGTCCGTTGTTAATATTGTTCGCCACCGCGTGGTTGATGGCGCTGGTCCCCGAGCGCAGTAACTGCTGCAGTCGCTGCTGACCGTTGTTGGGTAGCGAGAGCTGGCTGCTCTGCTGGTAATATGAATTCTGTAACTGACTGCTGGACGCAGACGACACATTGTTGTTCTCTTCCTGCTGGAATTGCAGAAAAAATTTTCGGTTTAAATAGATCGAGGAATAAAACTTTAAATATAAATATTCATCATTAGCTACATCTTTTACAATTTTAAATAACAAAAATAAAAGTGTGTATGTAAGGAGATTTTAAATTTGTAAATATACATTAAATATCTCCGAGTGGTGTGGCCAGCTCCCAGTATTCTGTTACTTGTTTCCAACACCCAGTATATTACAATACAGAGAAATAAAAGCTGCGAGTTTTTATATTTATGAACAGTACCTTTATTTCAACAGGGGGCGCGGCGGTCGCCGTGGAGTTTGTCAGATCGGTGAAGAAGGTGTCGAAGTTATCGAAAGCCGTCTCCCCCAGCTGTTTGAGGATGTCGTCCGGGTCGGCGGCCTCAGAGCCGTCGGCCTCCAGCGTGAGTCCGCCGACGAAGTTGGACAGCTCCGCCTGGGACAGCTCCCCCAGAGACGTGGCCATCTGCAGCTGCAGCTGTGTCGCCGTCTGTCCGCTCGCGGTCACCGCGTCCTGGAAGTAACGATCGGGTTCGTCTATATCGATACTAGGTGTCGCTAGTTGTACAGTCGTTTGACGTATCACGTGGTCGCTTCTGTGTATCGAAGCCGGGCGACTGACCTGAAGGCAATTGGAGAGATCGACCATCCTGCCCTCGTTCCCGGCGGACCACCATTCGTCTTCAATAAATGGCATCGCCAATGGCGCCGAGGCATGCGTCCCCGCCACCTTGCACTCGACACTCACACACTACTATAACACTAATAAATTCGTAAGGGTTTGGCCGTGTTCGGACGGATCATACATTATTCGATGTATCAGGTCTCTAGAACATGGAACATGGAACACATCGTATGGTGGTATCCTCGGCCAGGTTACCTCACTCCCCGCACCGCGCTCCTCTTCAACAGCGACCTGCGAATAAACAAACAGTAGGCTCTCACGCATTTCAACATGTCATCCTAACTGATGGGTGTGATGGCGTCCTCATGGACAAGGTGACGGACTCTCAAACCTTGTACTATACTAATCTTGGTTCTTTTAAGTTTATTATTTGACAAAGATTCTCTACAACTTGAAAACTATCATTCAGTATGACATTGTGTTTATGTACAGAGACGGTATGAGCAGTTATACTGCTGGTAGTGTGTAGTGTTAGTCGAGGTCACCTGGCGACGTCCCGATGTATGTCGAACCTGCGCTGATGCGGCATAGAGGCAGCGCCGCACCCTCGTCTTCAACACTCACCGCTCTGAAACACGACACGCGACATCACTACATGCGCCACGAACGAAACACAACAAAAGGGCCAACGTTAACTTCCGACACTTTCACTCCTGAAACGATTCATATCCTTTGTTGGATGGTCGGACTACATCCAGGGAACATGGCCCAATCTAATATATACCTAATGTGAATCACACCTCGGATGCGGAATGCCATAAAATACATTTCTGTGGAATTTAATATTACGATTTTTGTAAACGCACGGAGCAAGAAATAACAATTAGTACAACAATCGGCGGAAGATGAGGAGGCTGATGTAGAAAATTACTTCAAACAATATGGCAAAAAGTCGACAATGGAAAAATACTCTCACTGTAATTGTAGGCTTCTGTTAATACTTTTGTTTTATACTTCCTACTCACTTTCGTCTACATTGTCCAATTAATGGCACGCTGCTGTCATGTCTGTGTAATTATTACATCATTCACAATTCTCTATATCCAATGTTATAAAAGTCTAACGAGTTTTGCAGACCATATTATGGTATTTAGTGTGCTGTCAGTCTGCATGTCATACCTAGTATATACATGTTACATTATCTAAGACGATAGTGTGATATGTTTAAAATACAGAAACAGTCTTTAATTATATAAATTAAAATTCAATGCGAGATCACCTGTGAAAGATTGTTACTTAAAATTAGAATAATCGCCGAAACGCATTCAAACGGGAAAGTTAATTGTGCAATCGATCGATTTCACGGTAAGAGAAAAATTTACATTATTCGTATGAATTTTTAATTATAATACTGTTAGAGCGCTGTTACGTAGGAGAAAACTTGAAAAGTGAAATGAAGCTGGTGTCTATGTGAGATGGCGTGACTGGGACGTTGACTCGCCAGTCGCCGCCATTGCTGGTTGTCATGGTAACGGCGCGCGGCTCGCGGCTCGCGGCCTGCCTGTGTTACATAATGTTACGTTATGTTGAACTCGTTTGAATCTTTTTATAATATATCTCCCGCGATAATGCAGACGATAATATGATAAATACACGGATCTACATATAATAAGAATAAAAGAAAGTTTCGTAAACAATTAATTAATAAAAACGAAGGAATCACAAATCATATATAAAAAATATTGTAAATTCCTAATGATTAATCTCTTGTTGATGTTGATGAAAACCCATAAAATTAAAAACTTCTTCAATTCGATAAAAAGGAATAATGATCAGAAAAAAGAGAATGTGTACCGTTTACAAGAATTTTCTAATGAGGTATGTAGTAAACGCAAGATGCTGGGAAATGTGTGAGGCCGTAGATAGTCCAAACTTCGGAGGCTGACTCATTCGCTTTTTCTAACAGCTAGAATGCATTCTTGAATTGCTGTCGCGTATTTTAACCTAGGTTACTCGGTAACATTATTAAAGACCAATTAAAATATTATACAATAGAAACATTTGGAAAAGTTAAGACATACAGCCTGCAGCCATCATAAGAAATCAGTCACTCGATGACTTTCAAAAAGTTTAAATAGAAAATAGAAACATTTCTGATGTATGATGCATTCACGAAATCATTTGATTTTTCTATTTATTATTGTTAGATAATATTTTCATTTGTTTTTATAGTCTAACAAGTTATCTGATATACTTGCGAGAAACAGTTGGTCGTTCAGGCGAGTAAACTAAGCCGTAAAGCTGTGAAGGCAATATTTGTTTTAATAATTTTCCTTTCTATATAAATAAATTTTGTTATTTCATAATGTTTTTCCCTTGCTGCTCACGCATTAGATAGAGTCTAGTTAACCTTGAGTGGTTACTTCCTACTGCATACTACACTACTATGAAGACCTTGTTGTACACTATCGCAACATTGGCAATGAGTTCGACATGTCAAGATAATATTTAATTTATTACAATTAAATTATAAGTAAATAAAAATATTTATATTTAACAATATCAAATGTGTACAGATCTGTTACAGCGCCATCTGCCTTTGATAAATATATGATTAGTAAACACATTATCCATTTCAAATTATTTTTTTATTTTTGTTTTGTTTTCTGATTATTAAAATTTTCCACATCTCGTGTCATAGCTTCCTATTTAAAAATAATTAAATATATAAATTGAGAACATAAGATATAAAACAAAATAATAAAATAAATATTATTCTAGTCTGTAGCTTTCATAATGTCTGTAATTATATATACTATTAGAGTTAGGAAGAGCCTTCAACATTCTATCACGAGATCGCTATGACTGCAATGTCTGTATAAAAAACATGTTTCAACTTAAACAACCTATGAACATTTTGATTTATTTCTTGTTTGTTTAGATGCATTATTTAGAAATATAATCACTATAAAATATAACCAGGTTTAATGATAAACGACTAAATAAATAAATATATGTTGGAAAATCGAGTTAACTACTTTATATTAAAACAATAACGGCCCTTTTATGTCTGTCTTTGTTTTTACACTGTGCTAGAAAGAAAATTTTAATTTGTTAAAGGAATATTTAAAAAAAGAGAATTAATTTCAAAAGAATTCTTTCAAATGAATAGCAACAGAACAAAAACCAAACGCTACTCTCTTGTCAGTATGTTATTTGACAACTGTCAGCGAACTGTCAGTCTTAATGTTTACTATTAAGTACATATTTTGGTTTGTTGATATTTATAAAAATAGAAAATGTCTGAAGGATCTTCATCTGAGTCGGAAACTAGTGCTTGTAGTTCCAAATACGATCCCCTCAAGGCACTTTATTCAGAAAAACCCAAGTTGCCAGATAAAAAGGCGCCGATGTACGAGAATTTAGTTCAATACGAGGCCGCTTTGAAATATAATGATTCGCAAAGTTCTGCTATTATACCAGTGGGTCAAACTAAGCTCGTACAGCAGCGAGAAGAAGAGAAGGAACGAAAGAAGCAGGAACAGCAACGATTACTTGAAGAAAAGAATAAACAGCGCTTTGCACAATATGAAGGTACGTTTTGAGGTTATGTTTTATGATAGTTTTACTTCTTTATTTTATTGTATCATATGAATAACTTTTGTGGTTATTCTTATGTATTGAAAGATTTTCTTATAGTTTTTTATAATCTAAATATATTTCTTTAACATGCCTATCATTATATCAATATCAGAAACTTTGATGTTATAAGTGTTGTGAACAGGCTGAATTTCCTATTCTATACTATAACGCTATACTTCAGCTTTGTAATACATTGTGTGAAGATGTTGTTTAAACTTGTAGTTGACTCTTTACTGTGACTTAAATTTTTGTTCACCCTAGATGAATCCCGCAAAAATACACCGAAGAACAAAAATAGTCTCTTAATCATTATCTTTCATGTAAAATTGTAAATATTTTTATCGTTTCCTGTTTATAATAAGCAAGAATATTACTATCCTCTATACAGTTATATTGGAGGCCTAAAGTATTTCAGCTGTTATAGAGACTGATAAATAGATTGCCTTGCCGTCCGTGTGAAATGAAGTGGGTTTGTGTTTATTGGTTAGTGGGTAAGACTTTTATAATAATTGAAAATCAAAGAGAAACGAACTATATACCCACTAATAGATAATTCAGTATCCAAACAATAATTTGTTTTTTGTTACGAGTAACGTCATATAAATGTTCAAACTTTGATTGTGTTTTATGGTGTGTACAAGATATATATTACAGAACTAACATTAGTTCATTCTTGGAACATGTGTTGGAGACAGCCCGGTTAGGTTTGTTTCCGATTAGATTCGGTAGAGAGAGGAGCTTGGATGGTGGAGGTGAGCGTTTAAAGCATGTTAGATAGAGGCCCTTTAAACCTACACCTGGGTCGCAAGTCCCAGGCACTGTTGAAGCTCCTCTCCTTGCAATTCAATGGAGCCGGCACCCGCACAGTGAGTCCGTGGAATGCTGAGAGGTTTTATCTTGTCGTCTCTTAAAGCTCGGTTGTCAATTAGTTATTGAAATCAAGTTAACTGTAAACGTCAAGGTTCCATAATTAGTTTCCTTTCTTTGTTGTGAGGAAACCTTAATGTAATTGATTGTTAGTTGTTTACTTCATTTGCCATAGGATCATTTCAGCAATTCACATCATTAGATCTCTCTGTGCTTACAACATATTTTTTCTGATAATTAATTAATTACTAAGGATCCTTCTTCTAAAGAAGACATGATCAATAGCAGTTATAAAATCACCAAATAAATATACATTTATATTTTTATATATTTAGTAATTATTTTTTCTTAATGTACTTTCCGCTTCATGAAACTTGCTGTTAATTTTCTAAAGAATTGACTAAACTATGTTCCGATAGTTCGTAACATATCCCTTAAGTCAATTTGCTGTCAATGAGAATGTAAACCTGGTGCATGCTGATACTAATAGTTTAATAATCTTATTCTGGAAATGCAATACCGAAGCCAGTTTTATTACCGGCCAGTAATACCGCTCAGTGTG
Source organism: Danaus plexippus (assembly GCF_018135715.1). Lineage (NCBI taxonomy): Eukaryota > Metazoa > Arthropoda > Insecta > Lepidoptera > Nymphalidae > Danaus > Danaus plexippus. The sequence continues at coordinate 349,069 of NW_026869846.1, forward strand.
TGCTTCGCAGCAACTACCCATTCCAGCTCCCGCCGACTGACCTGTCCGCGTTCATTTGCAATAAAAACTATTCCCCGACGTCAGCGGTCGTTAATGAGCTGTAGTAGCGCAAGTATTAGAGTTTGCACAGTTAGGATCCAATCAACCCTTTCCCACGTGGTCAGGCGGGGTCACGCACGAGGTCACGCTAGGCCGTTCAACGCTCTGTGTCACCTACGGTCGTTCCCCTCCGTGCCTGCGCCTCTTCCACGTGCTATAATTCGGGAACGCATTGTATATTCTCAATCGGTTACAGAAATAGCTTTTGGCGTTTTATTTCGAGTAGGTGTAATAAAACGTAGCGGCCGTCCAAAGTTCGACATGCCGTCGGTATCTCTCCGAGGAACGGTACTCTGTCCTGGTGATTTTATATGTACCCCTTCTGGAGTTGAACTACATACATAGTAAATGTTATGTGAACTCTGATGTCGCGTGTAATGACTTACTAAGCTGTATCTTTTTGAACGTCTCGTTGACGGGTTTACAGTTAATGTATTGAGATCCTGTAGTTTTATACAATATATTATGTCTCGTGTTTACACCAGCCACCGGTCAGCTCCAGTTCTAAGCTCGCTAATAATTCTCAACAAGTGCAGAGTGGTTTAAATCACGCTTTGAATGCTCCCTTGTGTTCGTCTGACTTCGGAAAGATTGATGTTCAATCTGTCATAAAAACTTTTATGTGAGCAAATTTTGATCATCGCTGACATTTTTTGTGAGATTTAAATTTCCTTTTAGTCACTTGGAAATTGTTAGGTTGAGTGAAGTCGTAAAGAAAACGCTGGAAAACCAACTTCACATGATATCATGTTACACTTCTTTAGCATCACTGATGACGTTTGTGCTTCAGCGTTTAATGATGTTGTCTTAATAAATTAAGTGTTGGGTCAGCTTGTTAGAGACTTGGTTTGAAAATATTATACTCAGCGTTGTCATAAACTCATTGCATTAATTTTTACCATTTTAAAGGTTTCATATTCACATTAGCGTTTAGCTCTGTGCTCCTCCTCAGCCTCCAACTCATAAAGACGGGTGTTATAAGTTTGTCGTCAATGTTTGTCTGTCTGTTTGTTGTATCCTAGTTTTCAAACGGATCAACCAATTTCTCTGTGATTGGTTTTAGCAATTTTTGATTAATATCGAACCGACAGTATAGGAGTGTCAGCTTTATCCAAAATGATGTAAGGCATTTTTGGTCTCTAATTACCCAATTAAGTGCATCACGCGTGTGAGCATAATAAACAAGTCTGTAGTTTTTTAATTCAGGAAAAAAACTATTAGTATGTATACGTATTGCTTGATGTGTGGACATTTCATGTTCGGAGCTAATGAAACTATGCAGACAATCGTCACCAACCACGCTCGGACTATTATATATATTTAACAATGTATCATGAAGTCTCCGGAGAAGCTGCAGACGGTATTGCTATAGCAAAGTCTTCATCCTTTTAAAATTGTCATGTCCATAACTAGGAACTTTTTTATATCATACTGGTAGCTCACAATCAAATTATTTGCAAATTTTCAAATAGCCCGTACACATCGCAGCTCTAGTTTGACATCTGATGATTTCCTTTATTACGGCTCCTTTGGCTGATAACCTGGTAATTTTAATAGTTCTCGTATTTATGTTGGAGATTGTTGGATTGAATGAAGAGATATTGAACACAAAGTCTTAGTTAAATACCTAAGTTACACCATGACCAACATAAAAAGCAAATTGCCTAGGAAAATAATCTCGACAGACTCAGCTCGAGTACTGCTTAGGTTGTTGTATTAAAGAATGCAGTTCAGATGTTCTTCGAGCATCCAGCAAGCGGTTCTGGCTGGGTGACGTATCGTACTAACAATGGCGTCAGCTATTTGCATGGCGCCCGTGACCCGCACGCGGCCTTGCCTACTACACTGTTTATCGCACAGTTGTAATAGATAAGAATTTTATTTAAAATACACTCAGTAATATCGTGCTCCCGCTCGTTGGCATAGAGAGAAGAGAGTTGGACAAATGGTATATAGTTTCGACCATTCAGTTGACGAAAATGGAGTTTGAAAGTTGAACGGCGACTGCGTAAGAGAACGCACAGCCGGCCGTGGGTTCTCAGACTATTGGATGTATTTTATGCAATGGGATATTATTTGAGGCTTGCGATCGTATCAAATGTTTAATTACAATCAAATCCACAGCGAGCGATAAGGAATCGAATCTCAAAGTAAAGTCCGATCTAACGCAACATCGCCTTGTTGTAGATCGCGTATTGAAATGGAAACCACGATTGGCGTGATCTGAGAGATCTGAGAGATCGCGAGCCAGCTCCGTGAAGCGATTCGATCGATATCACGGTAATTAATTTAATGATTTCGATCTCACTGACGCCGGTTGCGTAAAATACGTTTGTAACGCGACAACTGACGGTTCATAAGGAATCTGTTATGTGCTCGGTCATCGGAGCGTGAGTCGTCTCCTCCTATATGGTCAATGCTTTAACCTCGCTGGAGTTTCGCGTGGCGTGTTGCATAACCGCTTTCCACGCGAACGGGACGGCTCTGGAACATCGGTCGTTGACACCACATATTCGATGTCCTTTAAAAAACCACCCACGAGCTCAGTTTTCTTGATGTGTTTTTTTTTGGGATAACTCGTTTCCTTCAATACGTTTCGAGCTTAATGAATTCTGAAATTGGAATGCACTTAAAATTGACTTGACGTTTTCGAAGAAGACTTTAATTATGATACAGATGGCTACTTTATACACAAGTCGTATTGCTAATGTTTTGATATCCGTGTTTTTGTTTTACAACGGCCAATTTGATAAAACTCATCGAAATATATAACAATGAAGTGGAAAAAATTTCAAGCGACGAGAGAGGGCGACACAAGAACTCTCTATCCGCTGTTATAATTAGTTAACCATCGTTATTTTATGTTTTATATAATGTGTAAGAATCGGCAGAAGTCTGAAGACTTCCAGCCCGTAAAGCAAAAGACGGAGCGACATTTGAATGAAAATTATGTAAGAGAAGAATTTACCCTCGATACGAAACTTCGTCCTAATAATACATCAGTTTTAATATTAGATTGCGGTTGACAGGAACAGATCAACACTACCGTTCAAATATTTAATTATAACTATTTATTTTTCGAACGTGAATGAAATTAAAATCTGTAAAAAAAAATATTTTAATTATTTAGATCACGAATTTTTTATTTGATATCAAGGAATATCTTTAGTATATAAACATGTAGAATGTGACGTCTCATAGTGTTGGGATAAAGGCGATAACGGATTATAAGTACCGTGTAATTAAAAATGAATGAACTCATTTACATATTACATCATACAACAATAGTAGCGTGTATCGGCGAGCCTCACGCCTGACACTCCACGTTTGCGCGTGCGCAGACGAGATCCATCTTATCCGAACTATATTTGTGTGTGCAGATTGCATTGCGCTCCTTCAAATGTTCCTTAAATTAGACCCAGTAGGTTAGGAATACACTGCAGTTACGATGACATTTTATAAAAATTATAATAATATTATAATTCATTTGCCGTGTCGCCTTTAACATTATTAGTGTAATATATTGCTCATTCCATGTACTGTGGGTATATTTTTTTAATCCGCGCTCAAATGTATCATATAATGACGCTATAGTCTTCGATTGTATAAATAAGCGGAGGCGCGTTTCGCGCGTAACGTTCCTTTCCAACAGTCGTGATGTCGATCTGTTTGTTATCTATTAATTAAAACATGTAAATGGGCACGTGCTACTACGTAACGAGTACGAAACGGAACGCAAACGGAAGTGATGCAACTCCTTTCGGCGCGCATCTGTGTAAACATGGCGCGTTCTGAATGGCGCGGTGGCGTTTCCCGGCCGGCCGACGACCTGCCTCGCGTCGAGCCCCGAACCCCGAGCCCCCGAGCCCCGGGCCGCCGGTCACCGCCCGCGCCCGCAGATACCACAGTGAAAGTAATTCGCGAGCGGCGACCGCTCGCGAGCCGAGTCTCGACTAGAGTCCAAGACATTTATTATGCTGTTACGTCCGACGAAACAATTACATACATGTTATTTGTTTAATGTATACAGATTACAGACCAAATGCACGACAACGACTCGCCATACATATTATTAATATTACTATCGCGATGTTTTCGCGATGAGATCTTTGACCGAGTCGACCGACGATTGTTCCATTATTGATGTCTCCCGAACCGATCCTTACGTTACGTATTTTTTTTTCGATTCTCTCAAATAAGTTTATTACTCGTCGTATACTAAAGGTTGATGAATTCGCTCTGAGATCAACGACTCTCGAGAAATGAAAAACACCTGTGGAAATAATGAAAATAACGAACGAGGGGAATTTATATGAAATGAATTCTCCGCCTCGGCTCGAGTATCTGCTGCATACATTAAAAGTGAAACCATACCTTAGAAGGGTTTTTTGAATTAGGTCGATAACTATACATTGTGTATAAATATTTAAAAAAAATAATTGAAGGCAAACAAGATTCGAGAGTAAACGAATATAGTCTAAAACAAATACTTGCGTTTCCATTCAAATAGCATTAGAGTAGAATGATTTGAAAGAAGTACGAAATAATTATAGGTAATTTTTGGTAAGATTTGCGTTAGTCATGTCTATTGAAATTAGGATAACGTTTGAAAAATAAACTGCCAGTTATTTGTTTATCTATGATATGAGAAGAGAATCGACTAAAGTTCATATAGCTATATATAGGGTCGTTACATTACATTCAATGAACAGCCCTAACCTCCGTATTGATTCTTATACGTCACACTGACAGACTTAATCTTAATATTCGCAATTTTGGTACATTTGCTACAGGTGATTTATGATCATTTTTTTAATGTCTTCCCACACAGACTGTCAAATGTTTTCTAATCATTAAAGACATCAAACAACCAGCTATATTGTGTTCCCATGATAGCCACATATTAAAGTTTACGCGGACGCTACATTGTGTAATTTAATTATAATAACTTAAGATAATTCTTCGAGAGTTCCTCGTTAAGTTGCTTCGCCCCTAGCGACTGATGATGTCTCACTCAGCATATTTTCTCTGCTCAACTGTTAAGGTACGTTCATGTGTATGTTTATTTCAGTACCGGTTCGGAAGGAGAGGCGAGTGAAAAACGTACTCACTCGTATAGAGGGTATCCAGGGACCCCTCGCCGCTCTCAGGGATTGCGTCGACTTGGAGTTAAGGATTAAGGTAACATTATGCAGATCATTAAATATATATTAATAAAAAAATATTTTTTGTCTTACACGTTACGACTATATCCTGACGTTCGTCTAACGTGGGAGTTTCTTCCTAATTAATTCAGAGTAAGCACTCTTTCAGATATACTTTACTAATTATATAAAAGTATACCATTGTTTCTGATAAATCCGATTAACTACAGCACAGCAACTCTGCGAGGGCGTCTTCTTAATTGTTAAACAACAGCGCCCCGTCCATAGACCGATACTTCATCCTCAAAGTGATCCAACAATAGCGGTATCATAACAAAGCCACCAAATAGACGAACCGCTCATTTTCTGGCTACAAAGGGCCTTTGTGTATCTGGCTGTCTTCCAACGAGGAAGACTGCGCCGAAATAGAAACTATGTGTGCTAATGACTTCAGGATATAGACGAATGTGCAAGTGGACGCACCCAGACCCTTCACACTTCACACACAAACAGCTACTCGCTGACTAATAGTTTGTAGGTGGCTTTAGTAAATTTTAAGAAGAAAATGTTACAAAAAGTTCCTTCAAACTTCATTAAATGGTTTACTACTAACACTGTCTTTTTACAGTAAATGCTTAACTTTGTTAACGACTTTCAAGAAAATATCTATCTATGGTTTATTTGTTCAACAACTCTAGAAGTGATTATATTAAAAGCAGACATCGTATATTTACGTACAAATGATCGTCGCTTGCCAAGTGACTCACTAGAAAGGGCTGAGGAAGAGCCTTGCTCGCTCTATTAATGGGGTTGTAATCTCGTCTTTATGTATTTCATAAACTAAACATCTTATTCTATGTGGTAATTACATTTAAATTTTGCGTTTATTTTGAAAGTTATGATATAAATAACTTTACAATGAGCAACGCTATAGATTGTAATCACAGATTTAGATATTTTTTGCATCTTTTGATTCTCACTCACTCACTCTGCTTCTCTCTCTCTTCATTACTTTGGTTTGTTAATGTAGCTGAGGATTTTTTGCACGTCACAGACCAACACCGAGTGTCTCCTTAACGTCTCTATTGGTTGCAGTCCGCGCCACTCATCGTTTATGCTTGTGTGTTTTATTCCGACTAGACCCTGATTCGCTGAATTGTGTCGAATTTTCTAGATGATGTTGTTTATGGGCGATCGCTTGTGGCATTATGTTCGGTGTCGACAGCGACAATACAATACGAATGCTCGATGAAAGTTTGCTGTTACAGATAAACAAAGAGAAAGGGAACGAGCCGAGTTATTTTGTGCTATAGAGAAATCGGCTTCAGCACCATACGCCACGGAATCAGCCTGGCTGTAATAATTTCCCATTTAGCCGCCTGTGTCTCGTAATTTATAGCGTGACCCATATAACAAAACGATTTCCCTGAATCCGACTCCGACGTCCGAGTCGACCACTCGGACAACTTAACTGTAGGAGACATATCTTCCACGCTCTGTCAGCTGCAGCTAATGGCGAGCTGTGTCCCACAATGCTCATAACTCCAGCTTAAGACGTCCGCGGCAATATTTACGAGCCTTTATAAATCATTTGTCTAGTATTTTTGGATTATTGCTCTCGTGGATTTAGATTTATTGCTTCGAATAATGTATCGCTTCGATGTTCAGGCGAATGTTGAAATGAGTGGTGCGTTTAGTTTTTCTTTCGATTCTGGTCTTGCGGTAATGTTGATTGAAATTATCTCTAATCCTGAAAATGTATGTATTTTATACAAGTCCAGACGTTTTTATTGGGATATCTCCGTAAGTAAAGCAATATCATTCTCTTTGAGTAACTCATACAAGAACATTTAATTCTCGTTAAGCCATGCTACTCTTCCTACTCACAGAGTGCTTGAGACGGCCCATTCTGCAGGGTTTTAACGGAATGCATTAAATAACAATCGATGGAAGATTTGTGACTGGCGCGATTCCCACAGTAGCCGTTACAAAACAGTCTCGGATCAATTATAACATTTCATAATAAATAATGCTTGAATTAAAAACAATTTTTTACTGTTGCATTAATATTAATTTAGATTGCTTGTAACCTTGACGCTGTACAAGCTATCTCATTGCCGTTTCAATTGGTGTGTGTGTGTGTTTGTGTGTGTCTGTGTATGTGTGTGTGTGTACTAACAAGGGCCCGCTAGGACGAGTCGCGCACGACGCAGCACTCCGTCTCCTACTCCTAGATACTTCCTCGTATATAATACGTAGGTTTATCGGTCGTTAGTTGTTTTGGTCGCTCGCCTTGACAGATCGAATATTTCAGTAGATAATCGTTGATCGACGCAACCCTGAACGTTCGTCTGGTTTTATTTGGACTTGTTTGAGATAAGATACTGTATCGGAGCGAGTGTTATTGTTTATTTAAACAAAATAATGAGCCTTGATGATGTTTTGGTGGAATCATTCTAACGAGTTTAGTATGTTATGTATAAAACGTATACGAGTACACTGGATCCGTATAGAAAATTATTTGTTTTTAATCTTCAACAATGACTATAATTCTTATATTTTAAACTCCGTTTGTAGTTCTCTAGACTGTTCCAGTGCTCGATCTATAGACCTCTGTGATTCGCCTCACACGTTACTAAATTTTGATAGCAATTTATATGTTTTCACAGTGACGTAGCTTCGTTTCTGTCATTTAAAAGGACATTTATTTGGCAAATGACACAATAACCTAATCTCGTGAAGTATTAAGAGAGTACATGTTATTGTATCAGTTACCCCTATCATATAACCTTGCAGGTGTTCACCCCGAATTCTGTCCCTCAAGGTCGTCAACATTCAGACTGCTCCGTGCGTCTCATTTACTTCACCGATGTGTCTCTTGGTGTTGGACCTGTTTCAATAGTTTTTTTTTCAGGCGACTGTTTTGAGCCACTTTTAAACAGCGGCCGTAATTATCGTATTTAAAGAGTGTCACCTATCAGTGTTTTAATTCCAGTTTGTTCCTCAGTCCAAACGGTTCAATCAAATATGTTTAAGGTATGTTTGAAATACTCACTCGCTGTCGCAGCTTTCAGCGATCATGCGCAAGCCAACACTACTGGCCCCTGGACATTATCTGTAAACAGAATAACTGATAAGTTTTTCTTTTAATCGACTTTAAGAAGCTAATTCTCAAGGCGATTATTATTTTTCTTGACGCTGCAGTTGATGGCAGTAAGTAATAAATTTGTTTTAATAATAAAAATGTAGTGTACAAATAAGTGAGTTCAGAGTTTTGTATTGTATCTTAGTTAATACAATGAGCCATCACGATAATTACCTAACCTCGCCTTTATCGCTTCGTCTTTACCTTGCGAGGATGACTGAAACTTTTAACAGGTTGAATCTAGCTAAAGATACTACTCATTGAGTGCTTAAAGAATGTATTGAGAAGAGAAAGAGAGCGGGAAACTGTTTAGGTTCGACAAATATTATATTTAGATTCAATTGAGGCAACAATGTCGTCTATGCAAATGTCGCAAGGATCCTCGTTCCTCATCACCAAGTGCATACAAAAGGCAAGATCTAAGATAATGTTACCTATTATATTAACATATAGTAGAGAGGAAGTACAGGCGATTTGAGAAACTCCTTCACGAAAGTCGTTTAAAAAGTCTTTGTCTGTTAGCGAGGTTTCATGTTGTGTGATATCGCCACATAATGTTTTTTATCGTTGGAGTAATCTACAAGGCTTCTGGAAAAAGCAACTCGGTTTAATGGTTTCAATAATGACGTAGCACGCGAGTGGTCGGTGGTCGGTGTGGTGGTGTAGTGGTGCTGGTCTGTGATGCATTCGGCCTCGCGGGTAAACACACGCTAGATAGTGCTAGACAAAGACGACGCGAGGTCATGAGCGTAGCCTTGTGCGGGTGCGGGCGCGCACGCTTCCGCCTGTCGACACTCGACCGCGGCCGCCGAGCGCTCAGTCACCGCTTACACGTCCCACTATATGCACGCCGATACGCCGATACGCCGATACGACACTTACTAAATATTTAATATCCGACCCTACATTCATCTATTACATATTTTCATTGTAATTGTACTCTCATATAAAAAAAAAACCTTTTCATTAACACTGTAAGGCAATGTTTCACCTTGAAATGCGTTTTTATAGCAGCAAAAAAATATTGCTCGTACGTGGTATAACCTTGCTTTTGCACCTTCACTATTTTTTTTTGTATGAAATATATAATATTAACAGTTCGAAATTACAATAGAGGTCTAAATTCGTTCAGCTTAAGTTACAAAAAAATTATTCTTAATATATGTAAATGTTAAAACTATGTAATGTTTAGTCGAATGATTTAATTTATTTAAGGACACATTTTACAGTCGTGCGACTCACTACGTCTATTAAAAGAGAACTACGCGTGCGACGTATGATATGAGACACTTTAGTTTTGTACAGAAAACTCCCTATAAGATAGACTGGCTCCCTCCATGATAGATATATTTCGTTGACTACCGTAGTTTCATGCTGACCTGTATTTTTTTATCGTATGATTCGTTGTGTACTAGTCCGCAACAAAAGAATATGAAGAAATTTAAAGGCTCATTGTCAGCTGTGATGTTTTTTGGCGACATCAAAATGGCGCTCAATGTCATCGACAACTTAAGGCAAAAAGTTCGGAAGACACCAGTGGCTTAATAGAATGATTGACATTGACCTTTACCCACTGGCTCCGGACCGAGACCTTGCGCCTGGAAACGTGATGATAAGGACATCGTTATATCTTATTTATTACCTGATAAAGGGCTCGCCCTTGTCGCCTATCTCGGAGGCCGCGCTTTGATTCCGGTTCGTTTTTTGGACTAAATTTCACGCATGGCTGACAATTCCGCCTGATCTTCCTTCCTCATCAGATTTAAGTTCAATGTTCAAAGTTTTTGGTTGCAATGATGATAAAGAACACTCGTTCTTGGCATTAAAAGTTCTCGAGCGATTTGTTATATTTTATTTTTCTTTGAATTACTCGGAGGCCTCAAGTGACTGAATCACGGTGGTATTTTCAACCTGGTTTAGTCATAATGATGTTTTAAAGTATTCCATTAACATACGCGTCCAGTTTCCTCTTGGAGATATGACAGACGAAACTCATCCGCCATTTATTTTTATAAAAGAAGTTGCTTGTGTTTTTCCATCTTAATTTATTTCGCCTCCGTCGAGCTCAATACCACCTATAATAAAATGAAATTTGTATTTTATTACTTTAATCGTTCGAATACAACCAATTGATTGCTTTTTTGACGGTCAACTGATCTGCAAAAAGTGCGGAAGTCACGGCCTATGCGCTGTAATTCACTTTGTGCGTTGCATGCAGTCATTGCCAATTCTCTGGACGATTCCATAACAGTTGAACTTTATGAGTTACAGCCAAGGCAACGTTTTATGTTTATATTAAACATTAATCGTGAACGCTCGAGACCTTCTATCATTTCATATAATGGCTTTGTTACAGTTTTACTTGCGTGTTACGACAAACGCTGAATAACTAATGCTGAAACGAAACAAAGATAGTTAAATCGAGAAAAAATGTAAGTGCCAAATAAATGGCACTCTGGATTAGCCAAGGCAATGTCAACTAAAAAATGTGACAAAAACAAGTGTCCGTGACCGTGGCTTGCCGAAACTGAGAGTGTCAGATGTAGAACACGACTTGCGCGAGGCCCGACACCAGACACCAGACAGTCGACAGTCGACAGTGGATACTCGCAGGCCGAAATAGACGGTGTCACGATGATCGTTCACCTCTGATTCCTTTGTTTTATATTTAACATTGACCTTTTAGGGTTGACTCGTATGTTAAAATTACACGCAAACGATAACACGCTCATTGAAAGGGAAATCACAAGCTGATATTTATTATTATTGTCCTCTATGCGACGAACAGCTTTAAGTTACATTTATATAAAGGGAAAGAGAAAAAAGTGCTGTTGTATCATGTATGGAAATTCGCGCGGGAAATTTGTTTCGTTGATGTCAGAAAAGGCGATATCGTGATAACTTCACCTCGGCTACTACGATACGCTTCCGTATGTGACGTCACCGTTCACTTTCACTGAGACGACTCGTGGGGGGACAAACCACCTGACTTAGACACTATACCATCCACTGGATCGCATACTTCATAAAATTCTGCCTTATGTGCTATGATTTAAGATTCAAAATTCAGGGTCATGGAACCTTCAAATTTTGACTCATCCTCGTACATTCCGTTTAATTGACACCGTCTGTGAATGACCGTAAGGTATAGTTTACAACGGTCAGTGTGTCCCTGAAGGCCGTCCACACTAGGTCTCCCGTTGTATACTTTCTATAGCGGTCAATGGTCATCGTGTTAGCGTTTGAGTGTACGATTTCGGTGTTGTCAAGGTCGAGGTTTTTGCTCATCGAAATACTCCGTTTGTTTGTTATTTAATTAAATAATACTATTTGATAAATAATACAAAGTTACATCTTACAAAACCTTGTACTTTGAGGCCCATTAATCTACTCATTGAGTTTTTTAATCTGTGATTATAACATAAAGTTGAGTGTGTTTGCTTTATTTTGTACATAAATTGTTGATTTATAAAATCGACAGTGTTCAGTTCAGTTCAATTCGTAACTTGTTGATGTAACGTTAGATATGTTCCGATGCGCCAACGCAGCGGGACTTGCATATTTTGAACACTTTCTCTTGGCACTCGTGGGACCGTCAGGTGTGGAGGTGTGGAGTGTCTGTTGGCGTCGTGGCTCTGCCGATGCCTAATGTTTATACATCTCAACTAGACATGATATAATTTTAGAACTCAACCTGCCACACGATGTGATCTCAAATGATATTATGTATTTCAATAGTTGTCGTAACTATACTCGATACATCAATTCTCTTATCACAATAGACTCTAACCAATACAAAATTAAACATCAAAATATAAAACAAAAAATATGCTGAACCCAAATTAGTCTTACTTTGATTAACGTGCTGTTATGAGAATTTTTATTCAGGCAATTTTGGATACCTTTCCTGCTTATAACTGACGAAGTCTCTCGACACAAGAGTTGCTAACACGAGAAAGTCTTAATATTATTTCATGGTGCTGAAGGTTGCGATGTCAGCGGAGTTCCCAGAGAGTGAGGTGATATATGAAAAGATAGCCGTCGAAATAAATAAGCAATGACTTCTATGTAAAATGACTAACATATTACAAGTCAAATAATGAATAGTCTGATCAAACCAAGACGTCCGTGGTGTGTTCACATGAGAGGGTCCTTTGCCTTGCGAGTCGTTCACGGCTCCAGTAACCTTAGACTGTTATGAAACCACCACATTTTCCTTACGCGCCACAGCAATGCAAACAACGCAATTATCACGCACGACCGAAATTCAACTCAACGCTTTCAGATATAAGGCCTAAACTATATCGTATCGAATCACTAAGGAAATACAATCAAATATACATTTAAATGGAGGTCGTATGGTGATTTAATTTGTAGGCTATTGTCGGTGACTTCAGTTTTATTATTCAGTTTTCGTCATTTTATTTATTTAATTAATTTTCTAGCAGTTGTCGACGTTTATTGTGTCATGAAGCAATGAAAACGCTATAACTTGACATGGATCCAAGCTCTCGTAGCGATAACAATATTACAATATCAATGACGATGACGTCTTTCTGACAATACTCAATTCATATATCTATACAAAAATGTTTCCCGCGTGCTCCAGACGTCATGATACACTCGCCTCTCCTTGGGAGTCCCAGTATATGTGACAGCCAAACGTACGTTAAAATAGACTACTGCTTCAGGCAGGCGATATAAATAGCTGAATGTGGGCCTGAGGCGAGCAGCTCTCGAGCTACCTTCGATAAAGGTTCCTTACAAACATGTTCATGTAAACTAACCTCAAAAAGCTTCGACACTCTGCGAGTTCGACGGCTTGTTCAAAATTGTAAAGTGTTTTATTTTTGGTTCAAAGAAAATGTACAGGAATATTGAATCAAACATTAGTAATAATAATTCTATTTGGCTCGAGGTATCAAGGCGAAGGGCGCTGGGCGAGGTCCAGTGACGAGTCGCTTATTACGCTATATGATGTAATCGTCTTATTATTGAACTGTTCCTAGCGCGACTCGAACCTTGTATGGAAAATGATACTCGCCTCGTCCTCACAGTCCGGTAGGTACCGCCGTCTTCCAGATCATTGTCATGGCCAGGCCCAGTCGAGTCCGAGTGTATGGTATTTGAGTAATCAACTTTAAAAAGCGATGTATTATTTATCATTGAAGTGTTTTTATCAGATCCAATCAGCGCTGACCTCAGCGATAACATGAATGTCCTCTAGTCGCAGTTAATGGCTTTAATAATAAACTACTCCACTTCCTCGTGGCGACACCAGACGTACTCCGTCAGGGCTATTTCGTTCTGTTGTTGACACCGGGATCTATGGAATGTTCCGATCGACCGGATCGCTTCACAGAAAACACTTTTTGTATTTGACGAAAGGCAGAGCCGAAGTCTAACTGGCTTCAATAGATACACTAGGTCCATTGAAGGGCTCCGTTCTGATGCGATTCATTTGATGTTTATTTATAGTCCATTGCGTCATGCGTCCCGCTCATTGCTGTGGGAATGATTGTAGGAAGAGCATTGAGATGCAATTTTACAATCATCGTCGGGACACTGTCGATTATAACAGCTCCAGGTGAAGGGCCGCCCACTCTGAGGTCACATCTGCCACGAAGGCTGACTGGACGTTGTTTCATTGGAAATTGCCTTGTTTACCGCAAGCCGGGATTTACTATGCATGCGAGAGAAAATCCGTTACCTCCAGTTCTCACTTCCTCGATTACTCTTTATAAACTTTTGTTAATATTCTATTGTATATGATGCGCTGTCATATTTCTTTAATCTCTTTAAATAGTAAGCAACTTCCTACGAAGCTTTACCACTAATCATATATATTAGCTGTTCCAAACTTATTCGATTGTCGCCAAATTTTATTGATTTCTATTTATGGCTTTGCTTGACGATGAAATTCACAAAACCAATACTAATGAATCTTTGTAAATTTCCACCAAATAAAGTTGTCTCTTCGGTTTCTGATCTTCATAAAGGGTGTAGTGATTGTTTCAGAACGATGCAGAACGTTGCATTTATTATTTCGCTTACTTGTTCTAGAATATTCCTTGTACAGTTATAGCTTGACCATGATTTTTTGGAGGCCAATAACAAGTTAATTTGGTTTTAAATTGTTTTGATTTAGGAGTTTAATACACACGAGCGTATAGTTATTATATTTAAGTAATAAACTATATGATTTACGAGAGACGCACGGTGAGGTGCGGTTTGCTATGTTGTTGCGGTGACGAGTGGAGCGCCCTCGCCTCCGACCTTGCCTGGACAACTTTCCACCCGGAAAACATCCAGCCTTATCACTCCGCGCCCTTTTCGGATACTTGTTTCTCGTTCGACTTTTATTGAGAGTGAGTCTATTCGCTAATGGTGCAGGGGTCGGACAGCTGTTCATTGTTATCACCTAAACTTAGCATCCTCATTATGCGGTGCATCACGATACGTGGAACGACAATTTATTTTTAGCAAAAGCATCGTGGCTAGACATTGAAACTATTTTAATTAAACGAAACAAAATATCTTGAGAACTATTAGAACTATTTAATTATTCCATATATAATTTTCTTCAACAACAAGCAGCAACAGTTCAAGTGACAGGCGGGCGCGGTGTCGCTACTTTGTACCGATAACAAGATGTCTTGAATGATTTTATTGTTTGTGTTGTGTTACGTTTAACATATAACCTTCGGCGCGGATTTAATTAGGCGTCGCTATGTACGTGATACTGAAGCTAAGTAAAACGTATAACACAGCGAGCGAGTCACAGCGTTACACGATAAACGTAACCAAATATCTGCTGAGAAGAGACGACGGGTCTCGTTTGAGGTGAGATTCATTTTCACGATCGACCTAAGGACGTTCCTGGACAGACTGTACTATGCCTCATTTCAATTCGCGGCCCGTATGTTAATGTCTGAGAGACCTTCGTCGCGGCCAACTCGATTCGTGAGCACCGCCCAAGGTTCCGCCGGATTCGGCTGTTTATATATAGATGTAATAATTTTCCACTATATAATTCAAACGCGGGTTAACCGGTACTTAAGGAAAATCATCTGGAACCGTCTTCAAACTTTTCGTCAGCATCGCTTGTCACGTAGTATCCGGTCACTAATATTATCTGTTTATAGTAAAAATCTATATCCTTGTTGGTCTTGTACTAGAGTTAACGTATTCTCAAACTTACGGAGGTTTTAAAAATATATTTGTTATTATTTTTCAGTTTTGTTTTACCGAAAAATGATAACAACCAAATTAAACGTATGAGTCCGTCGCAAGAGAATTTTTTATGTTTCATGAATAAAATATATGACTGTTAGTAATTATTAATCTATTCTTCTAAGTTCGTTATATTTCACAATGTTTCAAACTTAAAAGCGTCAATGTCGTGTCATTGGTATTTTTGTTTCATGGAAAAAAATAAAGTTTTTTGTTTTTCTCAGTAGTAATATAGCTTATATATATAAACATATTAAATTATGATTGAAATATATTAATTTATATTTAGTTAGTTTCTGTCTGTTTACTAAATAGCATTTACCAGTTACCCGACCACACTATGCAAATAAGAAAACGTGAAGAGAATGTATTCCAAAATGTATTCATTTTAGTTATAGTATTCAATATTTTCACTTGATTCGTTTCAGGTTTGTTTTAAAAACTCTTTCTTACATTTTTTTCTTCTTCTACATTTTCTTTATAATGAATAAAACGTAGTGCCTCAAATCCGACACCATACACAGTTACGAGATCTGGTTTGGAGCCGGCGTTATTAGCGAGGACAGTGCCAAATAGTTTCTGCTGAGGTTGCACCAAAAATGTTTAAAACAACGTTTACTACTGGTCTCTAAAACTATAACTCTATCTTACACTCAATTGTACCTATATATATAGAGGTCTATACTGCTCGTCGTCTTTACTATTTTGAAAGAAAAAAAAAACTGAACCTACCTCCGCAAACCATCATTTATATAGTATTTCTTTCTATTCAATATCTATAATATAAAGTGATTTATTTATTTGTCTTATAACTCTAACTCTGGACCGATAATATGTAAAGTGTTTTATTTCAATTCCATACCGTCTCGCGTCTAGACGACCCATGAATGCAGTATAGTGTCATAAATATAAAATAAATTAATTGTTGTATACATTAAAAAACTTCAGCCTCTATATAGCACCGCGCCAGAGGATGAGGCGCGATACAAAGCCGTGTTCATAACGATTTAATGATTGAACAAATTGAAAAAAATACACAAGCCGTCTGTACACAGCCGTAATTAAATTCTATCGGCGCGGCGCTTGTGACTATAATGGACAGTTAAACAACGTTTTGACCTTAAAATGTTATTTAATAGTAGGAAAATTATAATATTTCCTCCACGTTATATCATCGCTGGATGATTTTGAAGTTCAATTTGTATCGAAATTATAAAAAAAATAATAATATGTGGAAATAAAGAAATGATTTTGTTAATCTACTCTTCAGAGTGAGTTGCCTTCGTATTAGTAAAGGTAGGTGGAGTGTTGTGACGGCTGTACTTAAGTAACAACACGACGGCTGGTGTGTAGGCTTCATCACACTCGCACCACGTCTTTGTAGAAATAAGTAAATTATTCAATAATTTATATCGTTAGATCCGCACTCTCGACACACCGTGTTAGTTAAAATATTTTGAGCTGATGTCTTACAACAAGCATTAGTTATTTTTTTTAATTTTGCTGGTTTGCTTTACTGTTCATAATGAATAACTTTCATAGCACTTCATTGTACACCACCGACAAAGGATCGCACGATTTCCGTCATCATTAAAATTTGTTTATTCCAAACATAAAATAAAACTAACAAATTATTTTGTTGTAATCAAAAGCCGTCAATTGTTTCGTTCAGGTCTAACAGCGTCCCAACTATATGTCTATACAATACTCACCGTACAATAAACTAGTAGTATACCGATTGGAGGGTAGGTTTAAACTTGAACACATCTGGCAGTGGCTCGTTGTCAATCACTGCAACAGAAATACCTTATGTCAGAATAAATACAACCTGCGACAACAGATCGAAATCAATGATTTTACTTTTCATTCTAATCGGGAATCAAGTCGTATAAACAATTGTTTGCCAAAAATAACGCAGAATTCATTTGAATGTAAAATGTCTTTAATTTTCATTGCAAATATTCCTAATACAAAACGTTTACAACATAACACGTATCAATTAGTTTTATTAATGAAAAACTTAACGGAAAATATATATTTTTTTATAGTGTTCGATTAAAGAGTCGAAGTCAAAGGAACACGTGAAGTGAGGTCGGTAACAGAACGCCACTTTTGATTTCGCAGGTAATAACGAGACACGCGACCGGCGTCCGGGGAGAACTCTACGGGACCCTGGTGGCCTTCGACAAGCAGTGGAACCTCGCGCTACGTGACGTGGTCGAGGTGTGGCGGAGGAAGGCTCCAGGGAAGAGGAAAATACCACCCGGGTTAGGTGAGTGAGAGACAGCGTGCGGACATTGCAGCCACGGCATTAAAATAAAATGCCCCCTACAAACTGGAATGTTTGCCTTCAATCTCTGAACTCTGAAGGAAGTACTATTGTTAAGATGTTATTTCGTGTTGTTTGTAAAGGTACCCCAGTACAGAAAGGTACTGCGGCCGCTATATCGCCTGTGCCAGTGGTGACGGAGACTCCGTTGGGTGGCGGCAGGTGGGAGTGCACCAGACACCTCCCCCAGATGATGGTACGTGGGGAACATGTGGTGTTGGTGAACGTGGTGGAGAGGCGGTGACGTCACCAGGATGACGTCACCGTAAGGAACATAGGGACAAGGAACATTGTCGAGTCGTTTTATAGTGTTTCACTATTTACGTAAAAGTGGAGTGACCGGCAACAATGTTGTAGGATCGTAGAGGTCGCGTCAGGTCGAAGTGTTGAGCGTTGAGACCTGAGATACGTTCCTGTGACATATGACAGACAAACAACACCGCTTGAACTATATGTAGCAGCTTTTTATATACAGCGCAGTACTGAGGGTCGGAACGCTTTAGACGGACTCGCTAGGTATAAATAATGAAATATGCGATGGCCAATAAGAAGAAAATAAAGCGACGAGGTGAAGTTAACAAGTAATACTATCTTAAGATACATTATATCGCATGTAAGACGCCGTACTCCTTGCAGTATCACAGGTTCTCTGAGGATGTTCCAAGTTTATTTTATATTAAATTACTTGGTTTCGTTGGTTTACATTTTCCCGTACACAATGCGCGTGTGACGCGTCGGCCTCTCGGACGCCGCGGTTCATGCTTTAATATAAATATTTATGCGGCGCTGATCGTTTGTTGTCTCACGGAGATGCCGATACCTGAACTTCTTTTTCTCATTATTGTGAAGCTGATCATTGATCGCAATGAATCCACACAGTCCTGCCATGCGAAGGCGTCTGGTGCTCGGACGTGTTATACAGAAAGAAGCAGCTGTGGTGTTACACGCTTGCTTGTGGATCTGCGGAGGGCTAAGAATGATCGTCGAGCTACAGAGCAGACATTAAGTTATTAAGATGAATTACGTCTATAAGTCTTTCGTTTACTATTCACTTACAATATTATTATTATTACTATTATTCTGTTATTAAATTAATATTAGTAATAGTGCTGTGGAGTTACGATCCGAGCAGCAACTCTTGTATGTTAATATATATACTGTGAAGTCCGTGTGAGTTGTTTTTTTTATTTGAGAACATTGTCCTTCAACCCCCAGAGCTATGTTAGTGAACGGTCGTGGGCCGCCGAACCCGATCTGTATTGTGTCATAATACATAAAAATAGACTAGCTACGAACATTCATTATTATCTGTACGTCTTCTGCTTGTACATTATTTAAACTATATTCACGTCATATTGTTTGCGTCACCTGACACGCTGTGTTGCGTTTAAACACAGAGTTACATCCCCGCTAACGAAACTATTTCTATTTATCTTTAACTCTTCAAGAGATGGGATACTAAAGACGTCATTTAAAAATCATAGTTCCATACATCAATATCCGTCAGCCCTTCGACGGGTGAGTTTTTAAGAAAACTGAGTGTACGGTGTGAGATCTATAGGACCGCGTGCTGCGGGTTGCGGGCCGCGGGGTGCGGGCCGGGTGGGGAGGGGGGGTTGGGTCGATGTACGGTCGCCTTCGGTCACCGGGGAGCGACGGCCGCCTGAAAATGGGAAAACAATCGCCGCGAACAATGCGTGAGCTTCCGCGTGCGAGGGGCTGAGAGATTTCCCTCACTACGCTATGTAGAATACGACTCACAACTATTAGACTCGGACAAGAGTCGGTGGACACGTTGTGGAATATTGTTTAACACGACGCCTAACACAGGTTACACGAATGTTGAAGGCCGAAAATGAACGCCCAGCATACTACAATACGTGTTAAGTGCACTTCTGTTCCATAACCTGCATCCGGAATGATCTTTAATAAGTACTGAATTACTTTAGATATTCTTTCAGCGTCACCATACACGTGTAGTATGGTAATAAATTGTTTTATTCGTGTGATGAACCCTGTGTTAGTTTAAAAATCATTAGTTCCCTTCTCATCTCTCGACTCTGAGCTTGTGATCTCGTTTTAATCGACGGCTTTCGGATTTTGAATTGCATTTTTTGGATTTCGACTTGTACGAAAACGACCAGAAAATATAATAGGAACCTTTAGTTTGAAGTAAAGTTAAACAAAAATAATTCGTTTCAAGCGTACTCTAGGACCGGATGTTAGATCGAATTTAATTTGACTATAAAGAAAAGAGGAAACGAGGGTATGCGAACCTTCTATGTAGTTCCGCGGCGATGTTAGTCAGTGGAGGAGTATTAATAGGATAGATGCGTTGCGCAACAAGAACGATGCACTGCGGCTCGGCTGCAACGCCTCGGCTCAGGCGGCCGATTAACGCCTCATCTACAGACAACTCTCACCGGATCACCGGCTAACTCACTACGATGTAAATATTCAGAGAAGCACTGAATTGACTTTAAACGACTGCAGTATCGTGTTCCGCGACGGCCACGACAATATACGACCGAGTCGTTCACGTAAGGCTAACGAGTCGACGGGAGACACTTCCGTAATGTACATAATAATATATGTACAATATATTATTCAAATTATATATACGGCGCGGCCAATGTCAGTCACTATTCTTTTAAGGCGCCCAGCCTTGATCGGTTGAACCCGACTATCGGCTCGCATTACTGTTTTCGGTACAAAGAAAATTTGTTTTCGTCGTATATCAAGTCTCGGACAGCGCCGGAGTCCACGTCATTAATGGTCCGTACGTTTTAACCGGCCGTTTAACTGATCCCAGTTTAACCGGGCGGTATGCGCCGGCGCGGCGTCTCGCTTTACTCTTTTTGTATTCGTTCTTACATCTAAGTTCGGAGCGGCTTGACCTATTTACTGCAAATAGACGCAGCCGGGATCCGAACCCGCGCCTCGCACGCGCCGGTTTATAGGCTGGTGATTCATTATTTTACAACATATCAGATATAAAAACAGTTCTTATAATATTAAAGGTTTGCCGAACGGTTTCCAAAGGCAAGCTAACGTTCTAGACCCGCGCGAGATTAAAAAATGTTGTATCAATGAAATAAATGAAGCCTTTTTATTATATAGATATCGATTGTCAGTAGGGCCTGCGATGGGTGCGCTGTCGCCGTCACAAAGAACGTAGTTAGACACGTCGATAAATCGCACACTATTCTATAGCCGCCGTATCAAGTTTTAATAGTGGGCCGTTTGACTCGAAGCTTTCGGCTAAGAAATTGTTAACAGGAACGTTTAACCAAACGTTATTTTCTAAATAATTCCGCTAAGAAATTATTCTTCTATTCTTAATATTAAACCTGAGCTCGCACTCTCTGCATACACTGCGAGCGTCGTAACACATTTCTACAGTTACAACTATAACTTTTAATTATTCATCATCAATAACTGCAAATAGAATTCTTAACTTTGTTGCAAACGAACAATTTAATTTACACATTATTATACAAAGCAAATTATTAACTATACCTCATGGTAATCATTTAGATTCGATCCTTACTTATGATCTCTGAAATGTTTCTAGATAAGTAATGCTAAATATCTAACTGTAGTAACCAAGTTAAAGAAATATACATTTAATTTTATGGCCAGTCAAAATAAATAGTCGTAAATACCAACAGTGTTAGTGACTCGATGGACTGGCGATAATTTGACAACGAAATTGATATAAAAAAGTTACAAATGTCAAATGTGACTATGACAGATAGCACCCACTTGGCCTTTTGTAAGTGTGATGTAGAGCACCTCGGACCCTTCAATCTGACGCTTTAAAATTTAAATAATTATAGTAATCGTTCAATGTGCTTTGGAAGAAAGACATTTTTTTTCTACGCATACTAACCGTAAATAGCATAAGTGGGAATGGACTTTGTAATGTTTTTATTTAATAATGATATAATTATTGTAGCCAAAAAAAGCGAGTACACGATGAGTGCGCACGCGCATCACTTTCACCGTCGTCTTCCTAGCTGCGATCGCTACACGACACACACGACACGTTATTTGCCTTTTTAACATAATTCATATCCGCAGTCACTGCCTCGAAAACGTTGAAGTAAAATCTGTACTATGAGATTAGTTATGTACGTAGAGAATCCGTGTGGATACGAGCGAACTCGTATGGAAACAGTAGTATGTTTGTATTGTTTTGTTTGTATTTTAACTATAGGTAATGTATAACAAACGAGAGAAAAAATAAACAAGATGCTTCTTAATATTTTGAAATATTTAAGATTTTTAATTTCACGTAGAGTTTTTTAAAGTCACATCGGTACCCACTACTGTTAATAAAACGTTATATTTAAATATTTTAAGTATCTTTTAATCATCTCGATTTTCATTACGCTCTAAGTTTATATATTTTTTATAATAGTAATTTAATTGTCGGGTTGTTTCCATGGCTTTTATCCTGACTTTCAGTTTTAGCCCAACCTTTTCATGTCTTATGGTCATTTTATTGGAGATAAAAGTACAATTCTCAACGATTTTCTATTTAAAATTGACGGTAAGATTCAAAGCCATGAACGCAACTTCAAACGTTTCTAATAATTATTAATTAATCAATATAACGCAAGCAATTTAAGTTTCAATTGAAGTTCTCGTGAAAGCGGCGTTGTGTCACTCTTACTGTGCACATGCAACTTGCACATTACAATTCTTACGACACCGTCTTTATCTACCACGTGTCATTCAGTGGTTGACTTCAATATTTAATTCGTCTTCTATTGAATATAATTAAATCGGTTTGAATACTACTCTCGTGTTCGTTACAAAGGTTTAAAACTAAAAAGCAATAAAAGGAACGAGAGCTCGTACGGATAACGACGAAGTAACAATATCAATTAGTGTTGTTTTATAAGGCGCTCGCAGTGGTTCGGACCCGGCCAGTGTACACGTATAACGTGTCTTACATCCCTGGAGTGAGTCTCGAATCCCTGTGCTAGCGAAGTCCTCCTCGCCTTCGCCGCAGCACACAGGCTCAAACCGTCAGCCATTAGAGACTCGCATACGCCAGCGCAGTGAAAGTACTTTCGCGGGCTCGCTGCCCCGGTCGTCGACCTCGGAGCGGGACGGCGCTATGCGAACGAACGAGACGGCCGTAGTTTTCTCAGGAAAGCCGTGAAAAGCCGAGTGCTGGGCGCGAAAGTTAGTTCATCAGGAAATCGCCGCAGTAATGTTGGAACCGAATGATTTTTATGCTCCAGCCTTAACCGCTCGTAAAATGTTTATGGTCGGCTATTGTGAGATGACCTGCTTCTGACCGGATTTTCTCGATTTTTCCCGAAAACGGCGTCCAGTTCTCGGTTCCTGTTTGATCTCGTGTTTACGAAGAAAGTAAAACAGCGTTACATCACACGCTGCATCACGCGGCGGGGGATAACATGTTGCTTTATTAACGTTTTATGACAACTGCCGCCAGTTAACTTTACACGAGCAGTTAAAATGTGATGTCGTTTATTTTGGCTACATTATTTTATTATTACTTTCAGTCAATGCGAGCGAGTCGATGCTAGAGATGTTTTGACATATACGGCAAGCCTTATACAATAATCGATCTTTATGACACTTCTCCAAGTATCTCGCTATTGAAGCAAATCTTTTTCTTAATTAAATAATTGGTCACATCACACTAAGGTAGTTCTAGTACGCACGAACTAACCAAGTTTCATGTCCCCGCAGTAAGTGTGTTTGTTTATCTAACGAAGATATATTTAAATATTTGTGACTTTGCCAAATATTCTATTGGCACAAACTAATATAATGCACCGGGATCGCTATATATTATTCAATTCGTTTATGATGGGAGACATCACTATCGAGCAGTCAAAACGTTGGTAACTCTAAAATAAACGATCCCCTATAATTTACAGACTTGCCTACACATAATACGTAACTTAGGTCTTGGTTCCTGACAAGGGGCTCGCTACCTCCTGACATCGATACTGTTTATCATATTATTTACTTACTTCACTACATTAAAATGATCGACAGCTCGCAGTGTATGGATAATAATAGGTATATCTTATAGCCATGACTTAAAACAGGATGAAAGATTAGGAGGTAAGCTAGGAATTGAATTTATGACCCAACATGTACCTAACATTGTTGCTGGGCTTGTGTTTTAATCGGCGATTACTGTTCTGTGACACAAAACATCTCTAGTTCATAGTTGTTGTAATGAAATGAAGCCAGTCCATTGATAGATAAGGTTTTAGTGATAATATTTTATGTTAAATTTTGATAATGATTTTGGTCAGTCGGCGCGGGCGCTGGCGGACGTCGCTCTGACAGTGAAAGCGCAGTGTTTTTATTGACACAACAATAAAACTTAATACTAGTCATTCGTTAGTTTAAGAATATCACTTAAATTTTGCATTATTTTTTATTATCACTAAAAGTCCTTGACGTTTAGTAAACGCTTGTATATATTAGATGTGTATTAATTAAAATCTGATTATACGAATATGAAATTATAATTATGATTTCCTTTGATTTATAATGAGACCTTGTTGTTTCTCAGTCTATTTAAAATAAAGTTAGCCATTGCTGTTATAACGAAGCCGGCTTTTCGTAGATACAGTTCGAAATGGGGAACATTCTCCAGGCGACTGTCACTACTGCTGCTGTACAGGGGATATGAAAGTGTTTTGTAGCCAAAAATGGTTTATTCGACCTTATTTGTGAAAACATCCCAGAACAATAGCGCAGAAGTTGGTGAGCCATTCAACTTTCAAAGTAAGTGGATGTGACGCAATGCGCAGAGCACCACAGACGACACAGAGCACACGGAGGAAGTAGGCTGTTGTAGTGTAGTAGCGACAACATTAAGACGACAAATTAATTTATACTTTTGTACAAGTTTGTGTGTATGTTGACGTAAAATTAAAATTAAATATGCCATCAAAAGGTCGGGAGTGGACTTACAGTTTAGAAAAATTATTAGACTTGTGAATTAACGAAATATTATGAATATTATTGTAATATTTGTTTGTCCGAGTTCACGACGACACGAATCCGAAACAATCTCTACATGAGTATAGCAATAACAGCGCGTGTCCCAGACTTGAGTTTCCTGTCACGCGGTGGTACGGGGGGTGCGTATCGATCCTTACAGCGTACTACGTTAGCGTGATACTACGTTGTTACGTTAACGATCACGTAGATGGTATTGAATTGGGTTTCCGGGTGAATCGTACCCAGGGAAAGTTTCATATTATAAATATATTTTGTAATGAAAATGAAAGGAAAACGCAGTCTCTTCCATTATAACAAAAAAATCGATTATACGAGTACTCGTGTGTTCTTAAGTTATCAATTATAAGGAATTGTTTTCACACTTTTAAATATATGAAATATAGTGAAAATTATATTATGACCTCGTTATGTAAGTCATTGATACACGTGGTCCCCCCGCCTGCCCCCCTCGCCCCAGCAGCCCTCACACCCGCCCACCCCGTGTCGATGATACTATGAATGGCGGGCCGGGAGAAAATGCTCCAATTGAAAAATATTTGAGATATTTAAAACGTATAATATATATAATATTCTTTTTCGATTGTATGGCACATTGTACAGTTTATATCTGAGCATGATGAATCAAACAAACAAAAATATAAAACAAACTTTATTATTAATGTTTGTTTTAAATTTGAAACAAGCGCGAATGAGCATTAACTGAAGGACGTGTGTGAAACTTGATACGCCACCAGCATGACGTCATCAACTACTAAAAGATAATATTCAAACAGTCATGTTCAGTATATTTTCAAACTCTTTGTTTTCCAACCTCCTCACTATTTCCCAGTTCGTGTATCATGACGCCCCCAGCCCGCCACGTGTACATCCCCCCCTCCCCGGGCACCTCGCCTTCCTCTCACTACGAGGCTTTATTTATAATTCCCGGTACTATTATAATTACTGTATAAATTACTTGTGATGTAATTCTACTTCGGCGTATGCTTTAAATTTTTATAATAAATACTTTTCATTTGAATAGTTGGCTGTCAGAAACTTATGTTTTATACGATGGAAGTTCTAAGAGCTACGACCCGTCGCCCGTCGGAGCGAGGCTGCTCGGGTCGAGTGCTACGGCGTAGCAGCTCCGTAGACCGGGCGCGAGCCTCGCCCGGACGCTTGGAGGCTTCGAAAGAATGGAAGAACTCTGTTGAAATATTCTCATTGTCAGTCTTACATTTACGTCTCAGTTGGTACTTGTGATTTATTTAATTAGTACAAACTTTTCGGTTTGTCACTTACATATGTATATGTTTCGAGTGCGAGTGCTCCCGAGCAACACTCTCCGCTTGCGCCACGCCGTATATTTATAATATATTCATAACTCTGCGTATTAATGATAACATTAATATATTAAAGACGTCGGAGGTCCGAATGGAAAGTTTAATTGGCCATTCACTATGGGATGCATTATGCAAGTTTTCTTAAATTTTCCCTTCAACAGGAAAGTTATGAATCGTACATTTAAATAATTAACTATTATATATCTTCCTATATACTGAACCAGTATATTTTATATACATGTCTATCTCTTTCTCTCGCAGTTTACGTCATCAAGTTTTATGGTGTCTAAGTCGGGGCTCGTGTCACGTGAAAGTGAGAGTTGAAGTTAAAACGTTACACATAACTGCATGATATGTTATTGAGGATTCATTGTCTGGTCACATAGAGGATAACAGATTTACTATATTATATATATTGTTCTTATTATTAGTATCAACAATATTATATGTAAGGTACAGTGTGACACGCCGGTGACGTCACCGTATCCTTACTGCAGACCTCTCGATGCGCCTTGATACCAATCATCGTAACTCACTCCTCGGTTTCACATTGAAACTGGCATTTATTAGACAGTTCTTGATATATTCATTACGTTGCTCTTTTTATACAAACAATTTTTTTAGACCAATAAAAGTATTTATTTTTTATTTTTAAATAATGTCAGGGATTTTCAAAATGGAACACCAAATTTTTATTTATGCCTAAAATCATACGAAAATAAAAACTGTCAGAAATCAGAAATGGCGCGCTGTGTGTCTATTTTTAAATGAACGAATGACCTCAGTGCATGAATGTAGTGCCAATGTCACAATATCTGGGTCTATGTCAGCCCGAACGGCCTTAACGCGGCGATTGAGGTTGGCTCATTGTGGCCTTATATGGATGTTTCTGTTGCCTATGGAATTTTCGGTAGTGTAACTACATCGCGTGATAAGAGTAATACATATATGTTTTTATACTTTAGTCTTCATAAGTAAAAAGTTTTTAATCTATTTCACTCTATGATCTAAAAGTGACGTTTTTGATTAATTTTGCATTTTTCCTGACACTAGTGCATATACAAATAATAATTTCGATTTCGATCAAAGGCAAACGATAATTTTTTTTGATTATATTATTATTTATATCAGCAACATCGACCACTTTGTCAAAACAAGACAATTTTATAAAAAAAAATAATGTAAAACCAATACGGAGATCTAAACACAGACTTCTAATTAGGTCATATTGTATTTCATTATAATAAACAAAAATAATATCCTTAAAATAATCAATAGCCGCCAATAATATTCACGTCATTATCGAAACAGGTTCAACAATTTATAATATTGCAGATTTAATCGGTTCTAGTATAGGCCCAGCGCTAGTGTCATAGCGACTGGCATTGAGCGTAACCTTGTTATCCCTTTCCTGCTCGTTCCTATGGTGGCTGCTATCTGCATCTCGCTCTAATTGTGTAGTTTATGTCACTACCGGATTCCGAACGCGTTGAGCTGTTCACCTAAAGGCGGATTGTACTCTGACGTTCGGCACATTATGACTTTGACATATTTAAAAACGAATACATAAAAAAAAACATTATTCTCCTTCAAATTTTCCTTTATATTTTCTGATATTAACTATTTAGTTTAAATTAGTTATCTATGAGAAGGATGACGAGAAATTGGCTGTATAGAACGGAGTAGTCTCAATGCCATATACCTTAGTCTGTCATCCTTCTAGAATAAAGTTCCAAAAAACTTTTTCGAAACCGATTTCAGTTAGAATTTAGAAGTTTTGCATGAAGTTAGAGCCTACTTTTAAGTGTAGACTTTAAAATGCTGGTTTTTTATTGTTTTGATTTTAAGTTCACCTGCGTGTAGATCTTTAACGTATGATCGCTTGTGATTAAGGTGGCGAGTGTCGAAAAGTGGGACGGGTTATGAAATAAGTTATTGTTAACAGCAAGTGACAAATGCGGACGCAGCTGAACTATACTTTCGCAACGACCTGGTTTTTGATATAAGGTCTACGTCAGCTTATGAGTCGTCGGGTTGGTGAGTATTGATTTAAATTGGAACGATTATAACACAAACAACCGAAGTGACGGTTGCAAAAACATTTCAGTCTTGAACTTGGCTTTTGAAATAGAACAACGAATAATAATTTTACATTTTGATAATAGAGCCACCGAGCCAGAAATACAATTTCGAAGAACCGATAGGAAATTATAAAGCTATCAATCATTAAATTAAATCTAAACACTTAGGTAATTGATGATCGACTCCGGCCAATAATTCCAACGACGTAAATGATCGGATTTTTTATTTATATTTTCACCCTAGTCCTATTTACATAAAAAATGGTCACATTTCTAATGGACACGCTATTGAAATAATGAAAAAGAGAGTTTAATCGATTTTCACTAGGAGAGCTAAGTATTTGCTTAATAAAATTACACCTTAAGTTAGCCCAGACTGCGCTATAGTCAGTGGGATGTCGATTCAGCCGATCACAAGGGTGCTTCGGAAAAACAGGGAGACATACATACAGAAGTTTTGGGGTCGTGTAAATCACGACATACACATAATCGTGATTTTATGCGGAACTCTAAGCTGTACTAAACCAATAAAATAGAATTAAACCTCAGAAGGTTCGACTTGCAACTCTTAGCTGATATAATAAACAACACAATAGCAATGTAGTACACCCTCCCCCCGACGCGTTACGTTGCGTTATAATTAAAAGGTAAAAATATATACATGTGTAATGTTGTGAGATCGTTCGTGGCGGGGACCTTCGCTGCCTGCGAGTGACCCTCGAATCAATTTAAACTTAACCCACTGATCATGACACACATTCAGCGATTACGGGCGAGCTGAGCGTGCGCCCGCGCTCGATAAATACACCAATTTACGCCCCTCGTATTTTGGTATGTGGGTCATAGACTCCCGACACGATTTTTTTATACAGTTGACTGCTTCAGTTCACACACTTCAGATGTCCTGTCGGCCTCCGTTCTGAAAGATTAATTTAGTTCGCAGCCTATAGCCGACCTGCAGCGCTCAACTCTTTTAATATAGCATGGAAACTAACACCGGTAAATAAACCAAGAACGCATGACACTGTTTGACTTTATTTTAGTGTCTTTATAAAAATAATAACGTTCGAATTGATTCGGCGAAGGCGGAAAGAGCGGACGCCAGATAGAGGCAAGGCCAGCCGTCAAGGTCTACGAAAAATAATGTTCGAACAGACGTGAACCCTAAACATATAGCCGGAGAGTCCTCTATCACACGCGCTATGCGAGGCTGGAAGACAATGATACGGCAACTTTAAATGCAACATATTTCAATAGCTAGAGATCAAGGCCGTCACAGAGCTGGAGCCTGAGGGTTCAGTGCTGCCGTAGTGAGAACAGCCGCAACGATGACGCGCCACTTGCATTACGATTATTCAATATTTATGATGAATACGAACTAAATGTTTGCATTTTAAAAAGTGGGGAATGAAAACAAGCGAATCATTTGTTTTCGTTGCTCCACTTCTTAGTGATGGTGATTTGTTGATTCGCCCGCTTGTACGCGTGTGTGCGCTCGATCTCAAAATTAAATAAAATGCTTTTATTTTCTTCTATATGTAAATAATTCACTTCATATTAAGGACGGCAGTGTTAATAGAATCGTAGATTATATAATTAATTCTTGCTCCATCAACATTAAAACTTTTTTAATTACCGAAAATGGCAAAACAAATACAGATTAAACAGAACTAGGTCAGGGATGACCAAACTATTTTTCACAGCGAACCCGTCCGACGCGGCGACAGAGACGGAGATAACGAACGGCGAAGGAGAGAGAGGGACGGAGAGACATCTAGTAATACAGAGTCAACGTTCTAAGGACATTAAATTACTTGGCGGCAATTTATTATAAAGTGTAGGATCTGTGCTGTAGTATTAATTTAATTACTATGTAATAGTATCTGTATTCTGTTTCTGTTCATAATATGAATGTAACGGCGAGTTGGAGTACACTCTGAACGAGCGTAGAAAGTGACGAAAATTACGACATTAGTTTAGCGTTCAAACATTGAACCGAGCGACCTCGTAAAGTTTGGGGTTATTTGTGTAAGAGTTGAGGATGTTAAAAAATGCCTTAAGCGGCGTTATTAAAAGAGAACTCGTAACAAACAGCAAGTATTATTAATAAATGTGATGACGGCCGCCGTAACTATGCCATCCGAGCGAAAATACACACGTCCAGGTGACGAAGGATATAGGTTGTGAATATTAGCAATTAATGAAATATATTCGGGCCGCGTCTATTAGGAAGTCGATATCAGCACATCCGAGGGGCGAGTATCAATGTGGGCCAAGGTTGACGTGACGGACCATTGCAGCTTGACCTCCGAGATAGCAGTATCGCACCCACCTTTATTGGTTACCACGACACACGAGGAGCTGGGGAACAGGGGGGGAGATCTCCTTAGATTAGTCTCCTACAATGCGAATAGACAAATTTTACTATCGGCTTGCCAATTTTTAAGATACCGATAAACGTCATTACAACTTTAAAAAATTACATGGATTATTTTTTTATTTTTGTTCGAGAATCTAGAGAGTCCGCGACCTCGGCAACCGAAACAGTTACTAATAACACGTCCCTAACAAATTTGGTGAAAGATTTTTACGACCAGCCGTAAAAGAAAGTTTTTTAGAATTGTCTCCATCACAAACGCTTGTATCGGACGGCCGTAAAAATAATAAAAATGTTTTCAATGCCGTCAACCCTTTCAGTGCGGAACAAGAGGCTGTCAGGACGCGGTTATTTATAATCGTTTTGTTTTCTAAGTTTTGGGATTCGTCGGACATTAGTTAAAAAACAAATGACTGTTTCGACTTTCGAGATAGGTAATTATTCAACATTGAATTACCTGTTGAGCGTTGGCAAACAACGGACGTTGAGGTCATACATTATAATAATTTTAAGCATTTCTGATTTCATAGTGTTGCTGAAATCTCTAAGTCATTCTCATAAAGAACTCTCTCTAGTTTTATTTACAGTACATTCGACGTTTCACCCTAGCTTGGCGGAGTATTAGCGCGATATATGTACATACAATAATATATGATTATTCAGTCAAAATATCGGTTACTTAATTAGTCGACGTAAGAGCCCACAGTCACGTACGACGTGAAACGAGTTTCTCAACAGCTATTGGCGTGTAATTCGTTTCGCGACGTATATTAAAACATAGTTTTTAATATAAAAATGTAATGTTGCCATATAGTAATAATAATGTTCGTTTATAATATTTTCGCGTTAATTATTACAAGTGGCAACATTCGTCGTTGCCCTTGTTTAGTCCGTAGCATTTTTCGCGGTGCGTAAGTTTTTGTCTGCGCATCAGCGATGTGTGTCAAGGAGAACGTTATATTGGAGAAAAATTCGCAGACCTTGACGTTTGTAGATTAGAATTATTAGGACCGTCCGAGTTATTTTATTATGTGGGATTCTTATTTTGGGATTTATAAAAAGATGATACACACAGAGCGGCCTTCGTCTGACGAATAGTTTTTCTTCGCCGACTTATTATAATGTAGGTTTCTAGTGCATCGATTTAAAATAAATTAAAATAAAACGTCTTTGTTCTCGCTAATCCTAACACGTGACTTCGTTATGTGTTTAAATTTTAAAGTTTTTGAAATTTATTTGACAATATTTTGCCACGTTCTCACCACGTTATTTATATAAGCGATGTAATCAAAAAACAAACACACACACACACACACACACAAATGTATTTCTCATTTATATTTATCAGTGTTGGTGTTTTGGTATTTTCAATAATTCAAATTATATACCAAATATGCCTTTAATATATCAGAGAGTCACTGTAGTTACATTCATAATATTTTGCTACTAACGGTATAAAATATAAGTGATAAAGTTCGTAAGGATGGATGGACGTTTGTTGCTCTTAAACATAAAAACTACTTCACCGATTCTGATGAAGCTTAGAGAACAGAATAAGACGTAGGCTATAATTTATCCCTCTATTGCATTGAGTTCCCGCGGGATCACTTCATAACTGTATGTGGTATGGAGTCATATGACAAATCATAGATGTCGCTGACGATCAGCTGACTTAATATATATTGTCTTTATAAACATTATATATTTCGCACTGAGCTTTATGTCGAAATGCCGCGGGAAAAGTCGCAGGCAAAGTCTTGTTATATAGTATGAATATCAAGAAGGCAAATATAATATGGTCCATGGAGTGTCCACGTGAGGGTTACTTCATTGATAAACTTTCATTGATAAACCTAATGTAACCTTTCCTTGGGGTCAACGAACTACTCTATTTTCGGGTGGTCGAAATAAATATTATTTTATTACAGAGAGATTGCGTTATGCCTCATGGAGAGCAACGCCGCATATCATGCGTGGTCGGTAACTCATCAGCGAGAACCGTATGTGTATACAAACAACTAAATATCTGTTATGACATAAGTGAGTGTGTACTGTTTAATAATATAATCAGAGGCAATCCTCCTCGCGCTTTCACTATCCGCCAGTTACTCAATTATTGACTATTAATTCGTGCGACGCTCCCTTCATGTCTATAGACTAAGCCTTTATAAGAGATATACATACATAAAGATCTTATTTTCTATTTGTTTGTTAATATCTTTATTCAGTAAACTTAATTCGATTCGATTCGAAAAATCGATATCTCGTTATGAATTCCCGAATAAAGAAACATTTACTACGAATGTTTTAAATATATCTTAAATAAGGTTTATTTTTTTATTTGGGCAGAAAAATTATGTATATGAAATGGGAATTACTTTATGAGAACAAACATTTTTAGCTAACCGGATAAAAGACCGATGACAATATCCTCGTAGCGAGGTAACAGACGCCGCTATGAGATCACAGCAACATCACTAACAAACAGCTTGAAGAGACTCCAACGAGTGATCTCATTGGAAGAACGTGAAAGTTAATTACGACTCTGGAATTAATGAAGACGATGTGTATTTAGAACTCATTTCGGACATACTATTCTCATAGGCAGTATTGTCGAGGATCGAAAAATCAACATTTACAACATTATAAACTACTCAGACAATGTTAAAGGCATTTTTCGTTGAACACACTATCAGTAACATAAATTCAGACCTTCAAGATACTTCGATGTCATTCGTCCTGATAACCGTTTTTTTAACAGTGACCCAATTAGACAAGGATGAATGACGAATTTCTTATTATTGTACTATATGAAGCGTCTGCTGAGGGGATTTTTTTTTGGTAACATATATACGTCTTATATAACATGCGGACAGGAGTCAGGACTGTCTGATGCCCATCTGCCCGTCTTCGAACCCGGCTACCGCGTCCGTAAACTGCGGAACAGTTGCAAGTCCGAACGGAAAGATAAGCAGTTATCATACGATGAGCGACCTTGCCCTTATCATAGTTACAGTACATGTGAGTTCGTCCCTGTTCGTCCATCCCCGTGTGATGAGGATGAAGCGAGATGGACGAATGACAAATGACAAACACGGGTTATGATTATAGTAAAACTGCAATGTTGCTGCTCTCACAGGTTTCTGTTTGTGAAAATATGAAGGACACAATGATCTATGTACTAAAACATGGCCTCACTTGAGTTATATAGTATCATTGAATTATTTAAATCAATTGGGTTTCGACAATCAAAATAAATCGCGGTGCCTGCTGTCGCTTGCGAGAGTTAAGACTATTAAGACTGATATCGAATAAACCCTCGAATATTTTCGATCTGTAAGTAATTGTTATTAATTATAGTTTGCTAATGTGCGTGTTCGTTTGTGACGTCACAACCTTCCTCTTTAATTATCGTCATATCGTAAGGAAAATTTTGATAAATACTGCTAATGAAATAACTGGAAAGTAACTAAGTTCAACGCCTACGGCGCATGTAGTTTGAAAAGCGCGGGAAAATGTCGTAGTTTCAAGATGGCCGGCCCTCGGGCAAGACGACGTTATATAAGCGGGCTGTTACCCTGCGAGATGGACCGACCTGATGATTACCATTACAACACAGATTGCGTATTAATGAAAACAATCGTTGTTCTTGTTTAATGGAACTCCCGAGCGTCCCCGTCAGCGATCAGCAGCTACAACACGAGAACTAACCTCCAGCGAGTATTAATGCTTTTCTGTTATTGTATTATGAATTGCCTAATGCCATTACGTGACCGACTGACCCTGTGGAATTGAACTTATGAAATTTTATATCAATTTTTCGTAGCTAACGTGTTATTACGCTTTATTATACACATTACTAATAAATATATTGTCCAGCGACGTTACATTTGTTGCCTTTTTATTGAAGCTTGGTAGGATTGTTTATTTTATGGATTACGATCAAGTGTGGACAGAAAAGAATTTATATATATTGCAAATGATGAGTTTGATACATTCTGCTACTCGTAAATATTTTAAACAACAAATCGCATACAAAACGCGAGATGCTAGTATAATAACAGTTGTAATTAAAATTATATTTATATAATATACGTGACGACGTGTTATTCGTGTGTCACAAACTTCTGATGTTATTTGATGAAACTAACGAACCTCATTTAATATAAAATGTTCTGTGTGAAGAACTGCGCAGTGGCAGAATAATACAAGGTCGGATAAGTACGCTTCTTCATTCATCACCGAGTCTTACCAACGTCCTTTGTTTTCTGTACCTTATTTGTTGATGTTTTTAATATATTCGTCATACTGATCTTGTTAAATACATACATATATAACTCGAAAAAATCATAAAATATTTTCCGTCTCACGAGGAAATAAAATATAAACAAATCAAACCCAAGTCTAAAATACAACAAGTGTGAACACGCCACAGACAGGCAACAATATAAAATTATAAATAAAAGTGAATGTCAAGGATCCGAGATCTTAATTACTTTAAACTTTATAAAAAAAACGTCGAGGTCGCAAATCCTGGAATAATTTACAAGGTTCCACGTAAACGTAACGCGAACTCACTCAAGGCGGACGGACACCAGAACGCGGAGACTATCAGGCGTATTCAGTTATACGAATAACATTAGTTTTGTGAATGACATAGTCACCGTAGTAAACATAACCTCTGAACTCACCGCATCCAAAATGCAATCCAAATGCACACATCCGTCCACAAACACCAAAAGAATCAATATAATATCAATAAAATGATCATTCAATATATAAAATCCCGTGCACGTAACACTCGTCACTGAGATACGGCGCGCGTGCTCCTCGCTCAACGTGCCTCGAGTCACTGAACGTCTCGTCAGTCGCCAGTCGCCACTCGCCAGACGGCTCACGGCTCACGGCCTGAACGGTGAACCGCCGGCCGCAGCGCCTCGGGACCGCAGCCCCCGCTACTGCGGAGCCCTGAAACATTACCTCATAGCTCACACCGTCCGAATATTCAGCTGTCAACGAGATGAACTCCACCGCGGAGACATGATACATCTTTATATTCAGCTCGGCCAATGGCCACCTGATTCTCGAGTCACTTGCGACGTTAGATTGTATTCCTGGCTGGCTGGGACACGCCGCTTTGTTCACGTATTATATTAACAATAAAAAATACAATTTTTAATATATTTTATAATCATATAAAGGATAAATAAAACTCAGTGGTGTTTGATTGAAATCTTTATAATATTAATGATATCGAAAGCACTCTTCGACATATTCTGAAGAACATCGTAGTACACGTTTTGATAAATAGATTTGTTAGCAAATTAAAGCTGATAAACAAAGAAATCTGTTGACAGTAAAAAGTAGGTAAAGAAAAAAGATAAAATATTATTTTGCTATAATATATATCATTTTTTCCTATATATTTTTCTATATTTCATATAGTTTTATGTACAGCCCTATTTTTTTTTCTACATCCCAACTAGTAATGAACATATCTTAGTATCAGCTTCACCTTTAGTTTTATCTCAGCAACATTTGTATGCGAAAGAAAGAATATAAATATATTAGCTAAAGACTACGCATTCGAGCTTTAACTTTTCATTTTTCCCATTCAGGTAACATCATAAAGAGTATATTTTAAGATTCTTAACTATGCTCGTTTCATGACACGCTCGATAAATATTTCAGGTTCCCCGCTTCAAATCATTTCCTTCTAATTACCTTCTAATCTGTGATGTAATTTTCTCTCATTCATTGTATATTTTTCTAAGCTAGAAAGTATGATTTTTAAAGTTTGAAATCTGTTAAATTATATAGAAATTAATTCTTCCAAAACATTACGTAACCCGCTGCCACTACTTCTACTTTCAACTATTTTAAATTATTACACACAACTTGTAATTCGTGAAGTATATATTAAAATGTCGATCCAATTTTCATCGTCACTGATACTGATCACAGAAACGTTCACATAGCGCCTCGTACGGATTATAGAGAAGAGAACAGACTGGGAGCGGACTGGTGATAAACGAGGATCACAATTATTAATTATGATTTTTATTTAATTATTGTTTTTAATTTTAAAAAATATATAAACAAATTGCTTTTAACTGTACTTGCATCGAAGAACAGTGTATTGAAACAGTGGAGTGCAAAAAGTACGCTAGTTTGGCTTAAAATATGAGAATAATATTCATAAATATTAAACAAATTTACAAAAAAATGGCAGATTCAAAATAAGAGCAACTGAGATACAACGAAGAAACGGATAACGGATGATTAGTGACAGCTTCAGTCATCAACCTTAGAGTACGGAACCCTAAAAATGAATTATGCTCTCATCAGTGAAATAACGTAGCAATTACTGTAAGGACGATCGCCGGATCCGACGACAGCCGACGACGGCCGACGACGGCCGAACCTGGCCGAGAGGAGCCGAGCGCTGGCGGCCGCGAGCGAGGCTGCGGAAGCCTGTCAAGGTGAGTTCTTTTCCCCCAACTACGTCATCAGTATTGTGTACTTTTAATTAAATGAGAGCAATTAATTGAGTGTTAGATCGCCTCAAAATGGTTAAGAATTATCTGCTCTGATATAAAATTAACGGTGACGATACTTAAAATTTACAGCGTCTTAAGGTCGCGTCTTTTTTATGGAGCAGGTAAGTACAACAGATCAGGGAAACCGAACAGCAAGTGTTGGACGCACTCAGTATAATTTTATAACTTTCATTGTATTGTAATTATGTTTATCACGCTATAGCATGTAGAATCAAACGACACTTAGTTATAAAAAAAATTGGGCTCTCGACAACGATATCGTCGCTTATGCAATTAAATCATTTTATAATAAAATAGGAAAATATGTAAATTATGTTATTCAGTAAATACCTCTGTGCATTTCTCTAATTATGATAGTCGGGAACGCCTTTGATAATTGTAAGTATAATAGTTTTTAAGTTGTTTGGAACAGAGAGCTTACGTACGTTATAATAATTTGCACAATCATTAACAACACCAAGAGATCAACGAGTCGAAGATCCTAATGATGCAGATTTCACTCGTCTTCTCTTTTATAAGAGAATTCTATTTTTATTATATAGAGGCGTAACGGATGTTAACTGTCACAAAGAAATTTATATATAATTTTTTTAAACTAGTAAAAGGCTTAGTACTTTTTCGAGAGCACTCAACGTAATGACCTGATGTTTCGGTGGTAGGAATTGAGGTACCAGAAACAAGATGACTCCCAAACTTATCTTGAATTCATTCAGAGGCATTCAATTTATAAACACAGTCTCGGTTATTGTGGTATTTAAGTCAAATTTGAAGAACGGACAAACCTAACTCTTACAACTGGTCGGCGTTGTCACGATACGTAGAATTTATAGTTTTTCCTTCAAATACATATATCAATACTATCATGTGTCAACAATTATGATTTACACACCTCGTCTGCCCGTGATGAAGGTTGCTCCAAAGTAACCGAAATGTCGGGAGTATGTAGTTTTTAAAATGATAAAATACGCGTAGTATAATCCGAAGAATATTAGTTTTATTTAAATGAATACTCGCGAAAGTCTAGAAAGATTAGAATTATGATTGATTCAATGTAAACTTTGTGTATGTAGTGTAACGACATATGAAAACTTGATAGCTGTATGATACCTAATTTAATTTTTAAATCACAAATTCAAAACTATAGCGACTATATATATTTTCGTTGCACAGTCCTCGGCCTGTTCCCGACACAATGTGCAATTCTAAAGTGAAAGTACTGAATCGCTGCGACCCTGATGTTAAAATATCCCATACAAACCAAACACACCATGTTCACATTGAACACCACAAGTGAGAACCATCGTTACCTTTGACACGAGACCTTAATAGAAACATATCCCATGATTTATAAGTTTTTCCACGAACGCGTCGTTAGTGTTTAAACTGTATTTTGGAGATGCATTAATATGTTTGTATAACACTGGCAGAATATTGTTCCAGAATTATCTATAAATACATTAATTCAAAGAAACGCTGTCACAATCAAGGATGGCGTGTTTTCCTTTTAACGCCGCGGAGTCGGAGCCGGCGCGCGGCTGCCCACATATAATATTAACATTGGAGTAAAAGGTCCGACACATTCAGCCATGAAGTGACCCTCGCCACCGTTTGACCCGCCTCCACTTAACACGTTCGACGCAAATTTTTAAGGTTCAATTGATCGTGCGAAGTTACGAAAGTTTACTGCACTCCGACCTTGGCTAAGGTCACCGCGGAAGGCCACGAGGAGGCCGCGTGAACCTTGCTGCATATCAGAAAAGGGCACCGCTTAATTACTTCCTCACGCTGTTTCCAAAATTCACGTTCCACGAATACACGGAAAAATACGTATTTCATACTTTATGAGTTATAAACATTTAAATGTAAGTTTTGGATCCGGCGACACGTGACAAAGAACGTCGCTGTCCACCCAGTTAATGTTCTATACAAACTGTAATATGATTGGTCCAGCCCGAGCTCATGGTGACGCCGAATCAGAAGGTCATGTCACGCGTTCTGTGATCGACTGTTACCATTACATACCACCAGGTGACGATACATGCTGCGGGTACTGAAACAAATTGTAAAAAGTATGAAGTAAAATTTGTAATTGGGAGGTTTTGAAGCCACAGGACCAGCTAGCTTGTTATTCTTAACAGTCCTACGTAATGATAAGTCGGACAAAGACTTCGTGATAATCTTTCTATAGTATATTGGCGTTTTTTTAGAAATTACAGCGCGAATACCGACATCCCAACATAATAAAACAGAAACCTGGCTCTAGGACGTGTCTTACAATAAACGTCTCAAAGACGTCAAAATTAACACGCCTGAGATAATTTACGATGAATAATGACATCAATAAAAAAAATCTATCGTAGAATCAAAATCGGAAGAAATATCAAGAGATATAACTCGCAAGGTCTAAGAGTATTCATATCAGTTCTACGATTATATATCTCATCAAAGGTCTACTGAGTCATAGTATAGAACGAGAGTGTTTACTTTAAATAATAACATAGTATCAATTCGTCGTATATATATATAT
The DNA here is from genome assembly GCF_018135715.1 of Danaus plexippus. Taxonomy (NCBI): domain Eukaryota; kingdom Metazoa; phylum Arthropoda; class Insecta; order Lepidoptera; family Nymphalidae; genus Danaus; species Danaus plexippus. The sequence continues at coordinate 388,912 of NW_026869846.1, forward strand.
GTATATGTATATATATATATATAAATATATATATATATATAAATATATATATATATATGCGAGTTATAACAGTAGCGTACTCCGCGTCCGTAAACTCACACCGAAACCGCAATCCTGAATTACGTCTCTCTCTCTTACATAACACGCTCTGAAGATGTAGACGATGATCAAAAAATCAATTCCTAGCAGTGATACGTTGACAGAGACTCTCCTCACTTTCAAAACTATAAACAGAGTGACTGTGTAATTATTTATTAAGCCATTATTCTTTATAATGGTACAATCGCTATCAGCTCAATACTCTATTCCCATTAAAGCCTTCTCGATCGTCCGTACACAAGATACGCAACGTTTATTTTACACACTAGCATGTGTACATGTCTCAAAACTCATGATGTGTGATTCGTGCAAAGGCGTGACCTGTGACAATAACGAATCATTGCTCTCTTCAGATTATACGGAATTCATGTTCAAACTTTAACGTCACTCCAGAGACGAGGAGTTCGCCTTTTACGGTTAATAAGATAACGCTCATAAAAACCTCACCGTCATTGAATCAGGAACATGAACCGTAAGTTAGCTAATGATCGGTGATCTTCACGTGTACCTGTTACTGTGATTGCCGTAAAGGAACCGAAACGTCGGGATCACGTAGGTATAAAATAATCAAAATGGCTTAGTATTCGAAAATCTTTGTTAAATTTTCCAAAGTTCGTTGTTTAGTACTTAGGTTCATACACAAGCTGACTGTGTCAATTGTGTTCATGATTTAAAGACGAAAAGCGCTTTTTTATTTCAAAGGTCAATTTCAGTACATAGAATGAATGTTCAACAGCGCTCGGTTCGAAGCCGCTAGTGATTTGTGTTGCTATATGAGTTTAGTTTTCATAGCAATGTTGCATTAGTTACATAAACCAACGAGTGAAAGTATCAGCTCCATGCAAATTATGCTCTCCCAGTACTCGGCTAGGTTATTTACTCGTTGTAAATACTGTTCCCCTACAACGAGATATAGTTAAATCGTTTTAAAATAATCTCTGCTAAGATAATGTAAAAGTTATTTCAATAAATTTGCTACATATCATGACATAAATAGCCTTTATATCGTAAATCTTTGTTCACGCTACACTCGTGGAACGTAATAAAACATGTGTATTTGCACATAGGTCTGTCTGTATTTATAATTTCAACGATATTCATATATTTTTACATTCACTCAAAAAATTTATATCTTAAAAGTAATGTTCCAGAAAACGTTAGTCGTTGTTAATATAAAGTTTTTAAAAATGATCAACACTAAACCTATCTTGTGATAGAACATACTTACATACGTTAACGTCACTACGAAATATAGTTGTTATATAAAGCTTTTGTATACAATATATGTACGTTACGCGATCAGTTCTTTTGTTTAGTTTAGACTGTCTATAGTATTAAACAATGAGTTAAGGAATGGAACACGAACCTGGGGATCAAAACCTTAAATAAATATTAACATATAATAATTTGCGTTAAATAAGAAGAGCTACAGATTCACTTAATTCCCTGATATTCCGTGTTTTCAGATCATTTCCACCTCACCGACAGTTGTTTGAAAGCAACAACATGACGTTCCTGAGGAACAACTGAACCGAAATCAGTAAAACTACACAACTTAGAAACTAAGACAACTCAGGTCGTTAGTCGTAAATAAAAATTCAATATCGATTGATTACTAACTTGTAAGCCTCGCGGTGTTATCAACTAGCCCTGCGTTGCAGCCGCGGGGCGCGGGCAGTCCTGCCATACAAAGCTCTCCATCCCAAACTCCTGTTAGAAATTAATTTACTCCATCAGTCGGTCGACTCACCGATTGTATATATTTACTGCTGTCTATCTGTTTTGCTGCTCTTATGATTTCCTAATAGGAGATACAATTTAAGTTTTTGTTTATTGTATCAATGGGTGAAAGGTAATTATACCTCATTTACTTTGTTATATAGAAAAAACCATCTCCTTAATGTCGATAGAGCAAACTGCGCGTCCTTATTAATCATTCACGAAAGAGGAAGTTTACATTAAAACTATCAAATGCAAGTCCTAGAATATCTGTACGTTACGTGACTTGAGAGAAATAAAATACCCTGAAATAGACATTACAATACAATGTATTTTTTGATACTGATGCTGTATTTTGTTACTTATTAGGTGTTGACATTATTAATATGCAGGGTCTAATAAAAATGGCTTCCGACCCGTCGACCATTAAAATGACTTGCAAGCATTTAGTCAAACGGTATCTGGGTAATCGGCTCCACTTACCAGAGCCAGCATTGTCTGTCTTCCTCGCATTGTCCGAAACCAAAGCTGCATAAACTACATCTGAACGCGTTACGACGAATGCCGCGGAGTAAGCTGTTACATATGACGGCTGTTCTTTCTATTCAGTGCATGTTTTAGATTTAGCGAACTTCAAAGAATTAAAAATATATATTAAAACGGAATATTTTCTAAATCCTCTCTCTCTCTCTCTCTCTCTCTCTTATCTTTTTCTCCTCTGTCAGCTTTTCATTTTATATATTCATCGTAAACTTTCAAAATGAACGAACGCTTCTTTAATCGTCAGTGAATAACTTAGCATACGGATCTGCCTGCGTTCGATTCTTCCGATTTCTTATTCATAAATATGTTTTAGTCTGGCTCGCGCTCGACTCAAAAAAACAATTATTTACAATAATCGTTGTGTCGTCAGACGATCGATCGAAGATTCATCACAGAAAATTAATATCGCCAAAAAAACTTTGCACAACACAAAATAATTTCGCTTACAATGTACACGTACGGATGTGTGCGTCTAATCAACGAGTAGAGATGCAATACACTCACACAGAGGCGAGCTGCGCGAGAGCAGCTTACATAACCGGCGAGAGTGCATTCACTCCTCGGAGGGTGAGGGGGCTGAGGGGCTGGGGGGAGGTGCATCGCTGAACACACACCAACACGTAATGGATTATGCTTAATTGTATTATCTTGTGTGGAAACTTGTGATTTATTTTATATAACAGAGAAATTATACAAACATAGAGTACTGATAGACCACTACATACGGGCAACGTCACGAGGCGAAAGAACTATCGAAATCAGATTACATCGACATGGAACTGAATAAAAAGATGCTTTCGATCTGTTTCTCTTCCGCTTCAATGATATCTTCACGTGTTGTGTCTCTATTCAGTAACTTCGATAAACACACTATCGTTATAATAACCGTAGAATACTATTAGCATATCTGGAGTGACCTCAAAGTAGATAAAAATAATGTCGTGATGTATGTTAAAGCGATCGATTCCTATATAGATGAGTGGTTCAAATCGGATGTGGGACCAGTTTAATCAGCATCCCTAGTTATAATTAAATCTGAACGTCCGACAGAGATGCGAGAATATTAAATAAACTATTGAGTGCTTTCTAAGTCTTCACCAGTAACAATAATCGAGCTCGGGAACACGACACTAGAGCCGTCGTCCGTCTGTGTGTGAGAGCCGCACACACCAGATCTTACTTTCACTCGGCGAACTATTCCTAGGGCGATTTTATATTCGGAAACTGAAAGTTATGATTTTATGCTGATCTTTGAAGTTTCATCATCGAGCCGGGGAGAACAAAGCTTACATTGCTTGTGCTGCACTTTACTTGTGAGAGAGATTGCGACCTTTAATATTCCAGTGTATTTTTTCAAACAACGAGCGTCGGTTAATAATGAAATATATAAGAATAACTTCAACTTCAATGCAGAACCATTTCAATATTTTTATAATTTGTTATTGTTGAAGTCTACTGAGTAAATAATAAGGAAGAATTAACTCCATTGTAAGTGTATAGCCCCATGGGCTGCCAAGGACAGCAGAGTGTACCAACTCCTAGACCAGTCCACAGTGTGACCACAGCCTAGTGCATCTATTAGTTGCGCCGCGTGTCGCTGTGTGTGTGTGTGTGTGTGCGTGTGCGTGTGTGCGTCTAATGCATCGCTTGATTATATCACATAGAGCTGGTTAGATTTGATTTATTACCTAGACTACAATACATGCCTTAATACTACCTTCTATTATTATTACGCTATGTCTATATTTAAAAAAAAAATTCTCTCTCATTACATCTCCACAGATCAGTCAAACTCACTCATTTTCAGTAAGAACACTGGCTGACAGACATCTGCTTCGTATTCATCCGTGACACGGCTATGACATATTTAAACGAAACTAATTTTAAAAACATTGCTATTATTATTTTCGGAAGCAGATTTAGAAACTTCCAACATTAGATCACGTGAATATTTATATACCCAGAGGTATGCATCATTGTTTCTTCTCTCGTATATCATCAGCTCGATGTGGTGCCGGTGCGTGCGGCCGGGGGGTGCACGGGGGGTGTCGGCGGGTGCGGGGGGTGCCGCGCAAAGACGTTCGTTGCTCCCGCGCAGGTCATCGACTCTTTCACCGGCGCACGCGCACGCGACCGCTTTCGCGCGATAACACCCACTTTGTTCATTCGGAGAGGGACGGACATACACCCAGCGGCCGGCCAGACCGGGACGGCGGATAGAAAAATGTGACTAATTAATCTAAGTGTTGCGTGCACTGATACCAATAAAGTTTTATAGTTAACGCGTTGCGCGTTTGCCGAATATCACCGCCAATCTCTCTTTCGATTGTTCGCTGGACATATTTTTTTACCAATTATTGCACAATTATTCGCAATTATATGAGCGGCCAAATAATTTCTGTTTCTCTGTTATTCTCTGCTGTGCCAGTGTCATCACCTCAGGCTCCGTCGTCTGATGGTGTGCACGGCGACCTGCCTCATGCTCACGTCAACGAGTCGTATGCAAACATAATAACAGGCGGTTGGTTTGTTGACACAAATGTTATGCTTTCTGTTAGATAACCTTATATTCTTAAAATATAATCTGTAACAACATTTCTCGATAACAAGAAATATTTACATGATTGTTCGCCACAAAACTGACAAAAGTATTGAATTTTTTTTGTATCCTTACCGCCGCTCGATCTCCTGTTAGGGTTAATCTATAGTATTATTTAAGGCTGAAGGAATCTTTTCTTTTGTAAAAACTGAAATCATTCGTTTTAGCTTTTATAATTTTCTAACGATCGCTAATCGGCATGTGGGTTCATTAAATCATTTTTTTCTCGTCATTATATACATATGTATATATTTTTAAAGAAAAGGCCATAATAAATAATATCCGTCATGTCGGTGTTCGCTTTTATTTGAATTAAACATGATTTCAGGAATTATATTTTCGTACACATTTCCAACTGTAATGTGTTCTGAGTTAGTGAATCTCACATTGATTTAGTTGAAGCTTAATGCAATAAATAAAACGCAAGCTTTAAAGAAAGGGGAATTATCGATTAGATAAATAATATTGATTTGTGATATTTTAATAAATAATATCAGTTTAAAAGAACTCCCTCAGCCTTCCCATTTCGATAAGCAATTTAAGACCACTTTTACTCTCTATTACACGCGAGAATTAACTACAATACTGTCTCAACGCGTTGGTTGTCATAAGCCTCTTCTAGGTGTAAATCTTAATGATTTAACTGACTTTAAGAACTCTACGATGTGTGCGTAAACAGATATACTAGTGTATTATACTCATAGTGTCAAAAATACAATGAATTGTAACACTAACAGCCGTCTAAGTTTACTTTATCAATGAATAAATTGGAAACTATCTCGGACGTCACACTGTCGCTTTCTGTCACGCGTCGGTGAAAGGAGCGGCCATGTTGACGGCCATGTTGGCGGCCATGTTGCTAGCGTGCTTGGGTTAGGTTAGGAATTTTGATACTTTCGATGTTTAGCTGACTATTAAATAATATGATGTTGCTATTAAACAACGTTCACATTCCACGAGAACATATTGTAACTATACTTCGATAATACAAGTAGTATTAAAGTAATTACACTTTTTATTCTTTACTGGCTTCTGGCCCCGGCTTCACTTGGATAAATATTATCTTGTAGGCATTTATATTTCTATCAATTTGTATGATATCTAAAATTTTTATAGTGTTTTTGGTAATTCTTTTCGTATAGTTCTATTAATTAAAAAAAAATAAATTGATATAAATTTTTGGTTAAAAAATTTATATTAATTTATTTCCCTATATTCATGTTGAGAGCCTCATTATTTCTGCCAAAAAAAAATTTGTATCCCACGAATGAATACCCAACATCGGTCAAAGCATCAAAGACATGTAAAAAGGACAGATATAAATAAAACATAATGTATCTTAAAAATATGTTTATTTTCAATCCAAGAAATATAACTATCAGCGTACTACGTGGCTTGTTACAAAGTTTAGTATATAAAAATAAAAAAATAAAAAAATATTATTAGTCACTAAGTTTGTTTGCAAAGTATATTATATATGAAGTAACAAAACTTTAATAGCGTTTCCAGCTTCCTAGTTAGAGTTTCAGACATGTTGTGGTGACGGAAGGCGGCGCAGCGACATCGGCAGGAGTCTAACGTGGAAAAAAAATATCTAAATAAATACAATCGCTCAAATTGACGTCACACCTTCTTACTAGTATCATAATTATCTGTGCATAAAAGATCAGATGACTTTATCCGACTCTTAGTTTATAAGAATGCTTAACAATTTACGGAGATCAAACAGATTATAGCAGTATTATTAATGCTCAAACCTTCTCCATGCGAGAAAAGGCTTATGCTCAGTAGTGGGCTTCCGATAGGGTGATGATGATGATGATGATGATATCAGTACTAAATGATTTTTGTTCCCTCTCAGAAGACTGTGTTAGAATTCATCGAGATATCTCAATTTTTTGGACACCAGGTGTCTTAATTAAATTTCTAGTCACGTACGAATTAGTAAGTAATAGGCTGACCATAAATCAGAATACTTTATACAAAGTTCAAAGTACTGTAATCAAAATTCTCAATGAAACTTCTAGAACGAAAAATAAGAATCACCATGACAAAGGAAGTTGTCTCCGCGTGGTGTCTTCCTTGAGTTGTTGTTTTGATAAATTCCCTCAAATAGATTCCGTTTCCCCTCCGACTTATAGCTTCGGAACATTAGTTTTATATAAATTACTATTTCTTTCAACTCGGAAGGTTTCGTAAAACATATATTTTTGTGGGAGAAAATGTATTTCTTTTAATAATTTTCTACATCAATGACGACATTAGTTCCAAAGCTGTGAGTTACGTTAAAATATAGCGTAACACCGTAAGCCTTATATGACGGACAATCATAAAACTCGCGGCATAAATATGTTCGGAGAGCCTTCTTCGCGGCCTTACATGCACTTTGCAAGGACGTTCATCATCAGCGATGGAATTACCACATATTTGTCTTTTCATACTATTTCCACTTGTCACCAGTTAACGAACTTTGTAAGTCAGACGTTCAGTCGTTCTTTAAACAACAAATAAAAATGTCGCCCTTATTAAACCACATCGCTCAGATATTTTAACTCGGAATTTATAATGTTAAGGGATAACACGACAAAAGATTTTACAAACTTTTTAAACGATATCTTAATATTATAGTTCTTTAATATAAAAGTTAAGAAGACAACGCGTTTGTAACATAGCTTTCTGTTTGCTCACACATAAAATTACAAAAATATAAACAGTCGTTAAAAGTAACCGTCGATAACCTCACATTTAGCCCGAATTATTTAATAAGAAAATATTTTTCACTCTCTTCGCTATGGAATAGAACTGTAGTTATTGGTCTGGCCGTTTAAAAACATTTAGTTAATATGTATTTATCTAGTTTAAACATTGAAGCGACTTCTCCCTTGTTTATACTCCGGTCTCATTTGGTGTATATCATTTTAAATATCAAACAGTAGGTCATTAGTTAGAAAGGTTTCAATGAGACGACCTTACCGTGTCCAAACAATACAATGTCACGAGTGCACGGCCCTTTAACGATATATTATGTATGGTAATGAACATGTGTTGAGCCGTTGGCGGTTGGCGTTCACGTATTTATATGAAGAAGTACTTCTGATTCCATTACCTTAGACGCGGAGGCAGCACTGTATGTATAAAATTAATTTACCTGAGAGTTTGCGTTAGTCCAGGCACCCCGGCCCCTGCCCCGGCCCCGGTGGCCGGTGGGTCGAGTCAACGCCTTGTTTTACTTCAATACTCCATAGAAATATTTTAATCTCATCCTTTCCATGGACAAAAACGTCAACAAATTATATATATTGAATTAAAACTGATAAACTTATATATTTTACAAATAAAATAATCAAATACACACACACTTTATGCTGTGAGATTTAACTGATCCGATCCATGAGACAACATGAACCTTGACCCTCGACCGAACCTTCGACATTTGTATATTGTGTATGATATAATTGACATTAGGCGAAATATTCACAATTAACATAAATTATTAGAACACGTATTAAATAGCTTCGCGTTCAAAAATCATTAAGAGTTCAGAGCTGAATCAAAGAAATAAAATCAGCTCCCATGCTCATTATCGCATTATAAATACAGGTTAACAGAACATTAGGAAACTAATACTCAGAAATAATAGTAGCTAATTATAAGACTGATCCGCGGGCTGCGGCTGACACTACTCAAATGCAATTCAGATTCATCTTTCATATTATATTTATTATAAATGACTGTATCGTGGCTCGCCTCACCCTTATTCAAATTGAGGGATCTTTTGATAAATTATATAACTAAAATAATACAACCTTTATTGTTACTTAAGCACGACTTAAAAATTAGTTCATGTTGTTTTTCATACGCGCGCGCGTGTGTGTGTTAGTGTACGTGTGTTTGTTCTCCGTGTGTTCCACACAGCCGTCCATATATTCCATTAGTTTCGTGTGATTATCTTAACTTGATAATCACACAATGGCGAGGTCGGCTGTTGCATTGTTTTTATTTTATTTTTTATGTTTAATAGCCAAATATTATTTCCGAATGCGCGAGGTCGCGACCCTCGAGATATTCAACAAACCATCTTACGTCCTCACACAGATCTTCGTATACAATTAGAATCTTAATTTTCCACAACGCGCGCCTTCACTTCATTTTTTCCAAAATTCTGTTCCACATCGATACATAATAATGTTGGCTGTGTAACCCGCACCGTGAAGGTCGGAATACATCAGTTTTAAGCAACTAAATAATATATGCGACTATTTCGTTCACTCATATTTAGATTATTATTAATACTTACTATAATTATGTATATATATATATATATGTATGTATATATATATATATATATATGTATGTATATATATATATATATATATATATATACAGAAACAGTATTCACTGTCAAAGTATAATTTGAAAGGTTTTAAAGACTGTGCATAAACTGATGAGGCCACGTTAGGCACATGTGCCACCGTGTAGAGTTTTCATTGGTTTATTATTTATTTATTGATTGTTGAAAAACAATAGGTCGCTCGCAGTGAGTCAGTGGGTCAAGGCCGCGTGCTACTTACTCAGCCCCGTGCGCCGAAATTCGCGGGCTTACGACTACGACTGACAGTTACTAACCTCAAAACACAGTAGGGAGGGACGGCGACGCGCATGCGTCAAAACTACGGCGCTTTTAAACGCTCGAATACTATAAAAAAAAACAACGTTTGAACTTTTAAAATTAATAATTAACTCTTAAAGTTTTACATTGAAATATTACGACCTTTAAGAGTTGCCTTAATTCGTTATCTTTCGTAAAACCTTGCCGAAATTGGAATTTAAGTGATATTTCCGGATTTGTGTTTAAAACGATTCGACCATAAGCGAAACACTTCCTACCAATTAAACTCAATTTTATGTTGTTTACATTTGACGAATATAAATATTCATATACATGTATCGATTTATGACCTCAAAATATTTTAATATCAAAACTAAGATCCCCTCGAATGATCATCTCGAATCTCGATAGGCATTTGAAACATGTGCGTACGAATAAAATAAATTCGGTGACCGATAGAAGTGTAACAAGTGATCCGAGCACATCACTAGCAACCGAAAATTACGTTAGGAGTTACGTAAGGCAAGTTTAAGGTCGATCAGATTTCGGTCGGACACTTGTTGTGAATGTTAGACCCACACGGCCGCAGGTCGCTCCGAGGCCACGCCACCAGCTCTCATTGGTGTCGAACATGCGTGACACATGTGTACGTGGTGCGTGACATACGACACATTAACACAGCTTCGCTATATCCTTGGGGCTCGGACACACAGTAGAGGGAAAAGCAAAACGGCCTTCTTCTACAGATGATTTAAAGACAACTGTCATTAAGATCCGAACTGACGAATTATTTGAAGTTTTAGCAAAATAATACGTTTATTGTTATCAAAGATATATCGGCGTTTTAACGGAGTGACGTGCTTGAGGAATATTTTTGTTGATTGAAATATATTTTTCTTTATATAATTTTTGTTTTCTTAATAAATAATGTCTACATTTTGTAATGAAATGATTATGTGTAAAGCGCTCTGGCGAGCAGCAGGAGGAACTTATCTGCAAACGGAAACAGTAAAATTATTTAATTCTTTTATTTTATTTTATTTTTTTCATTATTTTTATGTGAATATAATTATTTATTTTCACTTTATTAGATATAGATTGTAAGCTTCGGAGTTAAAAATTGATCTTGAATTTTGAAAGCAAAAAAATATACATTTTTTAATACTTATTTAAAAAACATATTTATGTAACGAGATCTAAGAGTTTCGCGAGTACTCATTTAAATGAAACTAATATTTTTTGGATTATAAGGCGTTTTTATTATATATAATATACTCCCGTGATCCCAAAGTTTCGGTTACTCTGCAGCAAAGTAACCGAAATGTCGGGAGTATGTAGTTTTTAAAATAATAAAATAAGCGTAGTAATCCGAAAATATTAGTTTTATTTAAATATATAATTATATATAACAAGTTGGACCTTGAGCCTGTATAATAAAATAGATGCATATAAATATACATTTTAATGTAGTTTCTTTAACAGCGCCATCTGTCGGCGAGTAGTTGAACTTATCCTTTGTTTCCTAGCTGTAATTACTAGCTGAAAGTTTTATCAATATTGATAAAAGTTTCCACTTCAAAATGGACGACCCGGAGAACAGCATTTCTGTTCTTTGTCTCGGTCCCAAGGGTTCTGGGAAGACGACGTTGTTGAAAAAACTACAGAATGCTGAAGGAATAGACTATACATACAGCCCCGTTCCAACTATTGGAACGAATATTTATGATGTCCAGTACATCAACAAGCATGGGAAGAAACAAGTTCTCAGCATCAGAGAAGTTGGTGGGGAGATGGCTCCTTTATGGAGTAATTATTATGAAGGAGTGGAAAAGGTACGGATGTATACGGTAGAAAACTGTTTTTTTATTATTTACTTTGTTACAGGTTTCAGACATACTTATTTGTTATGTATTTGTTCCGTTTCAGGTGATATTTGTCGTGGACACATCCAATTTATGTCAAATTTCTTCTGCGGCTGTTATGCTCTACACCCTTTTAGCGGAGCCGAAATTAAAAAAAGCAAAGGTATTTTGTTAGATTAATATAAATGTATTTGCTATTTTTGATAAACAAAATTGCTTACAGTTTATTCTGGTTTTGAGCAAAATGGATGCGGCCTACAGACAAATGCGCAATGAGGCGTTACTTATGCTTCAATACACTCGGCTGTGCAATGAACTACCAAATGCACCGGTGTTACTTGAAGCGTCTCCTTTAACAGATGAGGGACTGGATATTCTAAAAACATATTTAACCGCATCAAAACGAGTTACAGTCCCGATCCCCGCTTTGAAATAAAATTATATCTTGTAACTTTGAGTTTTAATGATATTTGTCTGCTGCGAGTGCTTTAATTTAGCTTAAAGAAATAATTGACACATGTTTTCAGAATGTAATAATTATTTATCAAAAATATATAATTATGCAACGGACTTTAGAATATTTAGTATATTGACATTTTTGGGACATCTGAACGCTGCCGTTTTAAGTATTTTGACGTCTGGTCGCCGGACTTGAGAGTTCGAACAAACAAAATAAATATCGATCATAACACTAAGAAGTAGTATTAGTAGTAAAACGATATATTCCTGTTATTACTTCGTCATGGATATTTCTAAGTTATGTCGTTGTTGTATGAAAGAAGTTGCGTCGTGGGAGAAAGAGAATTTTAGTGCTGGAGTCGTTGAAATGTTTTGTTTTTGCACAAATATTAAGGTGATAAGGTTTAAAACCTATTTCTATTTGAAACTGAATTAAAAAGAGATAAAAACTTACAGTTGTGTAGAAGCTCTAATTTTATCCATTCATTTATTTATTTTTTTTACCTTTAGGCAATCGATGATGAAAAATTACCGAAACAGTTTTGTTACGACTGCGTTATTAAAATCGAATCCTGCTATACGTTTATAAAAGAAGCACAAAATGTAAACATAACACTTAAAAACATGGCATCTCGAAGTGAAACTAGAATAATTATCAATCCAGATAAAGTGCAAAACTCGGAACACCAAGAACATAATAAATTAAAATTGACATTACCAGACTACAAATTGTCAATCGGAGTTAGTAATTATGAGCAAACGATGCCAGAAGTAGACAAAAATATATCTGCTCAAGTTGAAAATAACCAGATAGATTCTGTGCCCAAAGACATCCCAAATGATTTGGTACGGTTGAAAACAGAAGATAAAATTCCCAATGATTCCAAAAAGAGTGTATGTCCAGTTTGTAGAAAAGAATTTATGTCTAAGAAATGGTTTTCCAAGCACATGGAGAAGGAACATTCTGGTCATAAATACACATGCTTACATTGTCCAAAGTGTATGTATTTTTTTTTTTGTGATATGAAAATGAACATTTCAAAATTGATTTTGTTAATTCCGAAACCATATCTACACAATGAACACAATATCTCCAACATTAATAAAACTTATAACCAAATTTCAATTCTGCATACTAATTAAGAAAATTATCATGTCAGCGTTCTCAAAGCCCTTTCAACTGGCCTATCATTCTACAACCCATTCCGAGGAGCGCAATTTCCCCTGTCTCACTTGCGGAAAGAGTTTCAAGAGACGCAAACAGCTCACCATTCACACCAGATCACACTCCGATGTCAGACCTTTTGCCTGTGATAAATGTTCGAGGAGGTTCGTCAGGTTCTATGTCTTTCAAAAAAAACAATCCATTCCATGGAGCACTTCTTTAATGTAATTTTTTAAATTTTTGTTTAGGACTCCCCATTGATTGAGATCTCTTCAAAAAAAACTAATATAAGATGTTATCTATTTTATTTCTTCTTATTTAAATTTAATAATAATTTTGGAACCGAGAGTCTTCCATCTTAATCTGTCTCAAAGTTGCATTCACTCAAGTGGTGTGGTTTACCAAATAAATACTTTGAGTAGTGAATGTTTTCTTTATAGGTTTAAAGATAAAAGCGTTCTGAAATCTCACATGAAGGTGCACGACAATGTGAAGCAGTATCTGTGCTCGTACTGCGGGTGGAGCTTTGCTCAAGGTATCTGTACTGAATGTAATTATTTTAAATAACAGATTATTTTCATTATAAATTAAAGCTATGTATTTATAACTGACTTTCCCTAATAATCTATACAAATAGCTTCAAGTGTCTGTTTGTTATATTGAAATAACATTTTTTTTATATATTTGTCTTTCTGTCTTTTTGTTCCGGCTAATTTCTGAAGTGGCTGGACCGATTTTGACGGACCTTTTATTGGCAGGTAGCAGATGTAATAAAACGAAATTTAAGCTACTTTATATCGCTATCCCAGAATCTAACGTCATCACGCGTGAGCGGGAAGCGAGGTGCCTGCGGCGCTTAAGTTTTTTCATAGCAATTGTTTTTTTTTTACGCAGACGGAGTCGCGGGTGACAGCTAGCTTAATATATATATTAATATATAGTGCAATCTATTGCACATCAACAAAGTATACTCCGACTCTAGTCCCAAGTCACTCCTTCTTATAAGAATGTTTCGTGGGTCTCAAGATATAAGCAACATTTTATGGCTACGTGTGATATTTACCCAGTGTTAATAATTTCCAGCGAGTAACCTGAAAGTGCACCTCCGCACTCATACCGGAGCCAAGCCCCACGCGTGCTCGCAGTGCGGGTTCCGCTCGTCCGCCGCCTCCTCACTGAGGAGACATCAGCGCCGGCACCAGGGAGCCCGGCTGTACGTGTGTGAACAGTGCAGGAAGGGGTTCTTCGATGCTAGTGGCTTGGTGAGTTCTACGTTATACAACTATTATGAGCCTCGAGTGACGTCATTTATAAAAACTCTTCGGTGTATTGTTATGTAATCTCGCAGACGTTAAAATTTATATAAAGGCAACACAGAATGAAGGTCAGTGCTGTACCATCATATGTAAGTGTATAAAATGTATGTGTTATTTCAATACATTCAGCTGTAATAGCCATTAAATATCTAAAGGCGCTTGACATTTATTATATATTTCTACACTCCAGGCTCGCCACAGTCGCACCCACTCAGGAGAGCTGCCCTACCAGTGTCCGGGATGTACTCGGTCCTTCCCTGACAGTTGGAAACGGAAAACACACCTCATGAGGGCTCACAGGCTGCCACTGCAGGACATACCGCGCATGCGCAGCGACGGAAGGCCTCTGTAGGGGGGGACAGGGCTCCGACTGATGAGAAACGAAAACAAAGAAACATCGCATTCATATTTTTTTAACAAAATAGAATTTACTTAGTGTTGTTATCGCTGTGTCAATGTTGTTAGTATGAAAGAATTTAAAAAAAAATTGTTAAATAAATACAGTACATAAAATTTTTTCTAATTCCAAAGATATTTCAAAATACTGAAGAATTCTATGGTCTGATAGAAAATACACCTGGTCGAACTTCTAGTCACAATTTATATTTTTAATTGTTATTTTAAGCTGTAAGTAACTTAAGGGAATAAATAAAACCGCATATAAATAAATAACAGTATATTTGTTTGTACATTTTGTAACATAGACATAAATGTTTAATATCAGAGTATAGGAAGCACCGACTATGTGATATGGAGAGGTCAACATCGGAAATATAAAACACGGAAACATCAACAAACTCTGGTAAGGAACACCCCAAAATCTGCAGAGCGGGTCTAAATCTACAAACAGTACTTAGACAACAATCTGAGCAAACTATTATATATGTGTATATAACAGGATCTTGGAATATTAAACAACTGTAAATTAAATACAATGGCAACAGGAAATGCGTTGGAAGATACCGACTTGTAAGTTACACAGTTGTTTGAACATTTTGTACTATGTTAGACCACTCCACCTTGGACGGCACCAAGTAGAACGCTGGAGCCACCTTCTGGCCACACGGACACTTACAGCCTGGGAATCATATAATGATACTATTGTACATACAACTGACTGACGGCTTGAAGTAAGACCTGTAGTAGTTAAGACAAAGACATTACATTAAGCAGTTCTTAATTTTCAGTGCTCGTGTCGACCGAGAGATGGCGGAATAACTGTGATATGTACCAGTATATACTTCTAAATAGATTTAATTACAAATAGCAAACGACACGAATATTGAACTTCCTGTTTATTATCAAATGACGCACTTTGTATATTGACACCTGTCAACTGAGTGTCTCATCGTTCAATATAATCGTTCTTTCTTATTTCTCACCCATGACCCAGCTGTAGCTGCCTATCTTGGCGCCGCACTGTGGACAGGCGAGTCTCCCCTGGGGCGAGCTGGTGGCCTTCATCCAGGACATCGGCTCCACGAACCACATCAGTCTACAGACGTTGGGTCCCAGGCGACACGTGGCGCCATCTACGTTATGCTCCATATATTCGTCACCAGTCTGGAAGATGTGGCGGCTGTTATATTTGTAATGTGAATTTTTCTACGTGCTAACAGCGAAAGCAAGTTGAACCTAAAGATCTGGACATGTGTGAAACTGCACTGAAAGTCCAATTTTGTTGAGGCTCAAAGTGAAAAGCATTTTACATGCAATAAACGGACTAAAATTTATCTGAAGACTTTACACCAATAGCTATGTCCAATCTTTGACAAGCTCGGCGAGCTTTAGGAACTTGATGAATATCTAACGAGTGATTACAGTAACATCAACATTTGGTCATCACTATCAATAATAATCGAGGCACTCTACATATTCCACCCATACATGAGCTGCCCCGTCGCTGTCCTGTCCACTCTCCTCGCTCCTCCCTGGACTATCATCGGCTGTTAGTTTGCTCTCCATCATCTGGCATGCCAGATTCTTCAACTTCTCTATCAACAATTGTCCATTTTCTGCACAGTTCAACCCTGTGTGTTTACTGGGCGGCGGTCTCATGTTCTTCTTGGCGAGTTCCACCTTGACCTGCTTGGGAATGTGAGGTATTATGTTACTCTGGCTTGCAACGATTCTGCGACACTTCTTGCAGCGGTAAACTATTGGGTCCGGCCGCTCCCTTATCAATCCCGGATCTGGTTTTATCAAGTCTGCGAAGCACTGCGGCAGAATTTTGACTAAAAAAAATTATATAAGTATGAAAAAAAAAATCACTACATAGCATTACTATAGAGACGGATATCAAAATATCTATTTGTTTAGAACAACAATTTCCATTTAGCTCAATGTCACATAAGTTATTTAATAGATTACATGGGATCTCTTCTAAGCATTTGAAGTGAACTTACCTTGTTTCAATTTCTGCCCAGCCATTTTCAACCTGAACTGCTTATACCTGGGGTCGTCTCTGTTGAGTCGGTACTCCATATGTCCGAACAGCTTGAGCTGAGCCACAAACCCGTTGTTAGGGCCGATGAACCTCCTCTTGGACTTGACCAGTACAAAGGCATCTTCATAGCACAGTCCATATTTCTCCATGATGTATCCAATCACCACCGCCGCTGACCTTGACACACCAAAGTAGCTGTAACAAGTTTTGTGCTTTAAGAAGAGATCTCAGAATAAATTATGGAAGTATTTGTAAAAGCAGTTTTTATATTGACTAAACTTTCTATCTATTTATCACATGTTGCATTACAGGCATATTCTCATCAGCTGATTATAAAGTAATATTCGTACTGAAACATTCAAGGGCTCTATAATATTTGTGATGGAAGTAAGTATTGGGCACAATTTGTAAAAAGCCATTATCATCTGAATAATTCTATTAATTATATATTCCATACTCATTTTTTTTTATGCTAAAGGGGGCAACCGAGCAGACGGAGGAGCAGACGGTTACCTTATGGCGGTAGTACCGTCACCCATGGACATCCGCAACATCGTTTTGCAGATGTGTTTTCCGCCTTGATTGGGGAAGAGGGGAAGGAAAAGGTGGGAAAGGGAGGGAAAAGGGAAAGGGCCGCCGGCTCTCTCACTCATCGGACGAAACGCAGCCATTAAAGGCTACTTCACTCCTATCTTCTGTGAGAGGGTGGTACTTCCCCCATCAAGCCAGCCCGTGTGCGAGCTGCAGTAACTTGACCACAACTCGGCTCTACCACTCATATATGTAAATTGGAATTGAAACTGACTAACCATCTAAATACGGTTTAGTTTTCATGATATAAAAATTGTTCATGTATAGTTAAGTTATACAAAGTGATAATAGAATATATCTTACAAAGAGAGAGAGTAAACCAAAATATACATATAAACCTGGGTGAGATCTCAAGCAATCATTATCTTTTTTCTTCTATAGAGATTTCTCACTAGCCCAAGAGTCAAGCTTGGAGAGTTACAGAAACTGTCAGAGGTCTATAAAAATATAGCAATTATGATACAAGTAGACATATATGTGTATTGTATAGTAACCTATGTATTTGCCTAAATAATATATTATATTGATATTCCCATATCCCTTAAACTCACCAATGTACTAAAACTTTTCCGCCATTTGCTATGGAATCCTTAATAAAATCATTACATTCTGGCAGGTGAGTGATGAGGTCTTCTTTTGGCACATCTGCCACTGGTAAATAAAACTTCAGATTATTATTGCTTGATAATGTTAAAAGCATAAAGATGTAAATCTAATGGGTTTGTTATCAAAACAGTGATCTTTGTAGATTACATTTGATTAATTTACTGATTAATTATAATTATGTTTTGCTAAAGAACCAGATATGAAGTAAAAAAAATGAAATATTTAAAATGTACATATTCAACACTAAACTCACATTTAATATATTTGATGATGAGACTGGTTTGATCCAATATCGACCTGGGCAATGGCACCAGGTCAACAGTGAGGATATGAGTCACACCCAGCTGTTCCAGAGTTTTGTGATCTCTTGCACATGCTAGGTTACCTAGACAATAATTTAAGTTATTGTTCAGTCTCAAAGCCAGTAGATTTAACTTATAACAACAAGCAGGGCTTACCAATTATTAGTATCATTAGGAACTTTTATTTAAATGAAACGTTGATGATAATGTAAAGTATAGTTGTATTTAAAAGTTTACAACATTATTTACCTCGTCGTAACTATTCTCACAACACATACCTAAATACAGACCATCGTCAATGAGGTCGACACTAACATCGAGATTATCGTCGTCTAAGTCTCGAGTGTCGCTCGCATGAATCTCAACATCAGCGATCTGTCTCGCCATTTATTCTAAACAATAAACACCGCTTCTAAAACATATGAAAAATACCTTAGACACAAAATAATAAGATAAATATAAGTCCTCAAAAAATCAATACTTGTAGAATATATTTTCTACCAGATACTCACCTTTTAGAAACCAATTAATAATATATTGTCATACAAGATTAAATGTTGTATAAATATAAATAACTCCACTCTTATTAACAACAATTGATTATTCCCTCACTGTGTGACACCGGGCGCGAAATACACATTCAAATTAAATTTTATGTTTTGCTTTTAGTGACATTGACAGTTGGAGTAAGTGATACTGAAATGACAATATAATTATGTATTAGACTTAGAGGCATACAGTCCCAGACACTTACATTAAAATAATGTTCCCTACGAACACAATTATTGCTTATTTTAATCTTTACTATTTATAGCTTTTTACTAAAAGAATTTGGCAAAATTTTTACCGAATTCTCTTGGTTAGGATGGAGATTGCCCTGTCTTACAAAAATATTTGTTCTTGTTTAAAAAAAAGTAAAAGTGAGTAATATACATGATAGCCTGTTAAGTTATATGCATATATTCATATTCATATATGCATATTTACATTCATATTTATTGAATTACATTCATATTATAATATTCATTTAAATACAAAACCTTGATACTTAATTTAATTGACCAGAAAAAGTAATGCGTATATCTCTGTAATAAAGGCTACATTAAAACTGTACTTTGAATTTTTATATAAATTCCATAAAATAGTGGTAAGTTTGTCAGAAAGCCACATACAGCTGGAGGCTCAAAAGGACTCGTATCCAGAGCCGTAAAAACATTTACAAAAAAAAAATATGTTACAGCCGGTTTGAAAGTGCCTGGATGTTGGGAAGAGACGCAATGATAAAAAACAACCGTTGCTATTCTTATACCAAGATATTTATAAATTAAGTTATTAAAGCAAATTACAATTATAACAATTATTTGAATAGTAAAACATTAAAATTATATGAACATATTATATATATATATGCTTAAGGCATTAAACTAAACGCTTTTCATATAAGATGAAAATCAAGTATTATTTTGTAAATCTGAAAAATGTTCACACAGATTTTTTTAAATAAAACTTCTATACCATAAGCTTGGTTTTATAGTATTACTAGGACAAAATTGTTAACTACATCAAAATAATTAGAGACTACTTCTAACGAATACTTTGGACTTGAAGAAATCCTCCAAACATGATTAAAAATGAAATATCTTTCATTATGCCGTCTACGAGCTGTGTTTATAATAACTATTGATTATAATCTAACCCCTCTATTATCTTCGGAAAGACGAATGATACTCGTTCAGAAGTCAGAATTAATCCCCAACTTATTAGACCTAAAGATTAAAACAAGATAAGTACAAATTACAGAAAACTTACGAAGATCGAATACCCGGGAGAAGACGGAAGTTATTATCAAAGTTTATCATGAACCATATAACTCAAATCTTGTTGACTTGTAACCCTCAACCATTGTCACAAAACGTACCCTACTACGTGTGCAGAAGTGCCACTGATACCTAAAAGTTATATGTTATCAAGCATCCAAACACGTTCTCGGCTCTTCGGCCATAGGTTCTTCCTCGTTCCCTCAAACATTCAACTGAAACTGATTTTCGGATATACTAAGATGTTCACGGTCCCTGTTAAGTAACCTAAAGTCGATAAAATGTTAAAGAAGTTTTTCCGAAAATCATAGTTTTATTTATAAAGATACTCACGAAAACCTTGGTTATCATCCTTTCACAGCTTCCGTCGTTAATTGTGTTAATGGAATTTAACAATGCCTTTTTTTAATTACACATAATATGTTTAATCTGTTAACATGTCCCTTGTACTAATATTGAACACAAACCTTCCTTATGACTTTCTTTAACTGTGTCCAGCTATCTGTATCATTCCGAGTTATTAAAATTGAAGCTTTTTGTGTTTTAACTTTTTCACTTCTGGCGCCAGAAATTCAACGCGCAATTATCATTTCTCATGGTATACTCACCCTCTTTTTGTTGCATTTATTCTCTTCATATAATCAAGAGAGACCTGTCAATATTTCATACATCTAAGTTAACTTGGATGCCGACATCTAGATCATTTTCGCGACGTTCCTACAGAAGTGACCTAAGACAAAGAAATTTGCAAGATAGCAGTCTTCCACCACTTGTTTCCACATTCCACCATTTAGCACTGCAAACATCTCAAGAGTGTCAAATGTATATTAAGTTTTATTTATAATTACTTTAAGGTCTCATAGAGGGTGTCTTATCGAGTATGATAGGATCTGGAAACTGTCTGTAATCCAGCTCCGGACCGGCCTCTAGTATTGTAATTACGGTACAAAATTATAATCTCATGCATACCTTTCGCATGAAGACCCACTGCAAATTGCAATACATTACCAAGTACACCAACCCGACCTCGCGTATCGCCATAATGTTCAAAGAACCAAAGCCAGTTTTAAGAACATTCTGTATATTTCACTCAATTACAGCGTATCAAGAATAATTTCTGTTGTACCTTTTGATATACAACTTCTCACACACTGCTCTTTGTAGTCACTAGTCACTCCGACCATTATTCTCTCCCGTATATTCATTAAGAAAGGTATCAGATTTAAACCTGTGCTGTCATTAAATTTTGATATTGTTTCATCGTCTTCGTTTTTGACAAGGAACCTAGCTGTGTGTTCCATAATTCTCTATAATTACATAACCGAAATAATCGTACGAGCAGTTAAATAAGAAATAGTTGAGAAATCCTACAATCAATTAACCAAACTCATTTAAAAATATATTTAAATATTATTTGATACCAGATACCGTATATTTAACGTCCAACATTTCGGTTCTCAGTCCGAGTATTATCCGACGAGCGCACTTTCTATCAGTGGCCATATGTATTGTTACGTAACAATCACGTTCAGCTAATTGTACTTTCTTAAATTTTAATGTATGGGATCCGTTACATATATTATGTGAAAACAACCTCCTTGGTATGTTAAATGTATTAAGTTTTAATAATGATAATAACATATCTGTGGAATTCCGAAAAACTAAAATAGATGGCGTTAGCAGTGAACTTAAAATTCACACGTGAACAATACGATGTTAGATAATTGACATTAACGAACAATAGGACGATTAATATTTCATTATTCTTAAAGTTACTTAATTTATGACTGGCTTTAGCTATACAAACTATTTGTTTGTGTAAACCTGAAGCAACATTTTCACTCGTGATACTGCGCCGGACTCGAACTACCAACTCCTCCGATTTGATTGCATACAATACCGAGCGGTCGGAATCGTTCGCGAGGTGAGGCCACTGAGCCAGCAGGACGGGTAAGTATAGTAGTGTGTTTGTCCTATGCTACAATGTCTACAATGGAGAATGTTTTGTCTCGGCCGTCACACACTCATTATTGTAACAGCACTCTTCGCCAGGGTGGGATGTCGACACTCGGATGGATCTTATTAATTTCCTTTCTTTTTAAGCAGTTTATGGAATAATTTCTCTTCTAGAGTTTTTCCTGGCGAATACAATATTGAGATGTATTAAAATTCAGGGGTTCTACACCAAAAAGATCAAAGTAATTGATTGAATTCAGGGGTACTGATTGCTGTGTTGCCAGGTAAAGTATACCAATAAATATTCAAATTAATAATATTAAAATCACAAAAAATTTAAATTACTTGTAGAAAATTTCATTCACGATTGTAATCTTTTTGTTATTAATTGCTTAAAATGTTATTTTATCTCGCCGGTTCTTAGTAATTTTTTCTGTTTTATAATTCGCGCGAAGTTATGAAATATTAAATACAACTAACTTTCCAATGCTCTTTATTACTGTGCTTCGTTAATTGGCCAGTGTTGTAATGAGGAAAAATTTCATTGAAAATAAAACTACATATTAATCATTAACTCTTCAGTGTTGCATGTCTAAATCTAGTTTTGTATAGTTCTATTTATAAAATAACTTAATAGGCAATATAAAATTTGCTATTTTGTAAACTAGGACAAACCAAATCCTTATATCGGATTTGCTTTACGACGTGACACGTAACATTTGTATATATTACGTAAAAAAATATGAATCCATCGAACTAAAAACACGATGTTTAAGTTTGTATCGTTAAATAACATTTTCCTCGTGTGTCGAAACGCCGAATGCGATTTTTACAACGAGATTATAATTTGGACACCATGAATCTGGTTCAGGTCATCGTCTACTTATGCATTAAAAGAATTTGCAACACTGAAGTCTTACGTTGTAATTTAAGTAAATGGGGACAGATATAACGTTATAGTAAAGTATATAGTGGATAAGGAAGAACAATAAGGCAACGCAACGATGAATTTTGATTATCGTTTTAGCTGTCACCAGAGCAAACGCGAACATGACATCTTATTTGATTTGACAGAAATCAAAAGTGACGTAAAGGATGTCACAATGAAAAAGAACGCTTCCTTGTACGAGTATAACTCTCACGGCTTACGAGTTCACAACTTCACCCCAACAGACCGATTCGTAATTTTTGATTCGTGACACATTTAATATAAAAATATTTTTGTTACAACGCATGCATAAAAACTATGCGTGCTCAGATGTTTCAGCTTGTACTAAAGTTACTGAAATCAACTTGTAGCTTCAGTAATAACTTTTGTAATCATCGACTGTATTAAAGTTGGTTATTAAGAAAAAAACGACATTCATTACAAATTTTTGTGCTATATATCGGCTGAATACTTTTGACGATTTTTGGCTAAATATTACACTCGTTGCAAATCTACTACAATCTAAAGTATAAAGTGACATTCATTTAGTTTTAAAATAATGTCACACGCCTTGACTTTACTTAAAACAGTTAGGCTAATTAAGATTTTCAAATACGATCAAATTACGTTTACGATTATTGTAAATTGAAAGTCTCTGTGTAAAAAACATTGCAGTCAACTTGCTAAACATACATTCTAGATAATGTTTTTGAAATATAGAAGATACGTTTGTAATAACAAAATAAAGATAATATGTGAGACAATAAATATATAGACAACACTCTTAAGTGGAATATTATCACACAAATAATATTAGAAATTTTATCATGAGTCTCAATTAAAAATTGCGTTTGATAGAAAATCAAATAAACAATATAGATTACGTACTTAAATGTAGTAAATATATCTCTCTATTAAATATAATAAATGTACAGTGGGTATGTGTAACAGGAACCCTGATCATTCACAAGAAGTTGCGAGAGTTCTTCCGCAGTGACCTTTATGTTCATGTGAATAAGAGCGCTCAGCTAATATTACCAGTAGCCTTACGTGCGAAGAAAGTAGAAGAAATCGAGACAATACCGTTGTGTAACATCGGGAGATATAATTAAATGAACAGAGCATTACGTAAACAAATATTGTGCAACTCGTTCCCTTACAATATGTGGTGTATACACACGAAAACAAAGACGACTGCGACTTGATATACGTTCTTAGAATTAAATTGGTTGTGTTCCCATGACCCATTGACGGGTTAAAAGAAATTTGATTCGCAGGACCATTTACAGCGACGAGGTACATTTAAGTTAATTGTTTGTTGAAATTCTTTATAATGTGAATCTTAATAACTCTATTATAGTTATGAGGAATTATATTTTCACTAATAGGAATGTCGTAGATCTAAAGGGTCTTTGGATCACTTTTTAGTTACCAGTCACTTAATCTGTAGTCTCGTCGCTTCCTTTTGTGCCTTTCTGTATATAGAGCCTGTCATTAAAATTTTGAGAGTCCAGGATGCCTTAAACACTCTTACTTCTCTATCTTTACAATCCTAATATCCCCTAGATCTTGACTATGCTTAAGATCAGCTTCCTGCCATCGGAAGAAACGCCCAATTTCTGTATATAAAATAAATAATCCCATGCATCGGTATAAAATACACTAATAACATAATTACAGAATACAGTTCACTGTTCGTTCGTATCTGTAGACTCTACTCTAAACTAAATCGTCCGTCACTTCATGTGGGTATAGGAAAAACTACAAGTGGTAACAACAGAATCGAATCGGATTTTACTTAAATTGTATATCATTTTTAATACCTATTTGTAAATCGTGTTTCTCAACGCCCTAGAAAAATATAAATACGTATGAAACATACAATTATGGGATATTGAATATTTACTTGTTTCTTTTTACTTTGTAACACACGACTCTGTCTGAGAATCAGTTAATAGCAATATAATAGTCAGTCTCCAGTGTTGTAATTATTGTATGTACTTAATAGGATTTATAATGTTACTTGCAATATTATTAAGTTCACAGTAACGATAACTGATTTAAGCCAATGTCAGTTAACAAACCAACACACGCGAGTTGTATTTAATCTATTTATCTTATGATCAAAATTTTAAAAGTAAATTTCAGTGGCCAAACTCCAACATGACGTTGATTCAACGAGAAAATAATAATTAGAGTCACTGAAGGATGTTGGTAGAAATCATTAATATTAAAACGTATAAAGTCCAAGGCTATGCTGCATCTTCCTTGAAAGGATGCGAGCTCGGCACCTGGCTCCGTCCCGTCCCGTGAGTCGACCGCGGCCCGTCGAGCTCGACAGTGAAAGTGACCGTCGATCGTACCTCGTAACCACATTATGTCATAGGCACCGCCTGGCCACCGTCTCAGTCATATCGACTATGCCGTCGCGAGAGCACCTTTGACTCTTACATTATCGAGCCTTAATCGTGCTTTAAAAAAAAACTTTAGACAAGCATGTGCCTGTGATTGAAATAAAAATGTATCGTGTGTTAATTTTTTTAGTTTTTACAGCCCATGTTTTTGGTGTCACCCCCGAACCCGATACTAGGGAGAGTGCACGAGAAGAGAAATTAAGAAGCGCTCTGATAGACGCTTTCCAGAATATAAAAAAAGCATCCGGCAAAGGTGGACTGGACGACGACCTGGCCTCGGATCTCATCGGCTCCAGGATCGCCGTGCCGCATCTGACCAAGACGGAAAAAACGACGGCCGACAATTTTGACTTATTCGCTGATGACGACGGCCTCACGTTCTCTGAGGTCTTTGGCGATGTCGAGACGGAGAAGAGAGTGTCAAGTACGGAGAAGTCGCACAACGTACAACATATAGTTAAAACGACGAAACCAATGGAAATAACGACAATTAAACCGAACGCCGTGGTCAAAACTACGATCCCCGTCCGACATGTAGTAGAGACTGTCGAACCGAAAATACAGCCTGCGGGTCTAAACGACACGGTGATGCTGGGCCTCGAGAGCATGTTGCGAATTTTGGATAGCGAAATTCTGATGCAGCAGTGGGATAAACTCAAAAATTCTGTGACAGGAGACTGTAGGAAGAATTTACAGGAGTACGTTCAAGGACTACAAGAGAGACGGCTCTGGGCTTTGAAAAGTAAGTTCTTAATTTCTAATAACCTCACTGCTGTTTCTCATTAATGATAAGATTATTATTATTATTAGTATTATTATATACAACAGTAGAGAACTGGCTTCAGTCGGTTGTTGAGAGATTTGCCGTTTTACGTAAGCGGCACATTGGAATACCATTACATAAATTTCGTCTGTTTTCACGAATACAGCATAATGCTTTAGAAAACCAATACGCTTTATCTGCCAACCGATCAAAGGAATTTAAAAAAAACTCAAACTTTTTATACATATAGTAGTCAAAAAAGTTACACATTTTTTTGCTCAAAATCGCGGGCGCACATGTGCAATTTCACAACAGAATTGACTAAGCGACTCTCCCTTTCACGAAGGCGTTAACATAACTCGTCAGACAGTTGTTAAAGTGTACCGCAGGGTTTAATATAGCTTTAACTATTCTATTAATTATTGTTATTCAACATTACAAATATCGATTCATTTATCAACCAGTGACGTAAAATAAAGAAACATCCACATACTTTTTATCTCTCGTTAACACATTAAGTTTTCGCAAAAAAAAACTGTCAACATTATGTAAAAAAACGTGTGGAAACTTCGTGTTGCGGCAAACAAAAATGTCTAAAGGAATATGAAAGACCCTGTACGTTATGTATAGAGCTTTAGTTGTTTTTTTGTTAACGCAATCGAGACTCCCAGCCATATTATACATAACTACATCGAAATACCTTCAAAAATGTCTGTCGTATGTTTACTAATGACATATATGTATGTTCGTACCGCCAGATATTTGTCTTTATTATATTTAGCGCAAACATCGGGTGAGAACTTTGCGTTAAAAATAAAACCAGAGTCTATAGATCTATCGTGAGATACTACTTAGAAATATGTTGTGAAAACGAGGCCTATGAAGATTTTCCTACTGTAACATATATCTATATGATAACTACCTAGAAACTACTACTTAGAAATAAAAGTAAATCTAAAAAAAAATTATGAAAATAATTGTTTAGATACAAAAACCTCTCCCTGTTTATAAGGGAATTTTCAGCCTTATCCTTATCATGTATGGTTATAACTGCTTGCCATAATTTAAAAAAAAAAGCAAATTTTCACTGTCTATAACTTGAAGTAAGTTTTCTTTATAAAGTAGCTTAATATTTAAGGGAAGTTCCATAACCTATAAACGGAGTGTCGGCGTACAAAAGACAACACTTCGTGTAATAACGAACTGGATCTTATTATAACGAACTGTCAATATTACTTCAATGGACCTTGGTTACAAATTTCTATATTTTCTCAATATTTTTTTATAATTATTATTTACAACCTAAACATAAACAAATAGCGTTGCTGCGAAATAGACTGTGACGAAAAATATACACGCTTAGCGAAAAGACGTAAACGACCCGAAAACATGATTCATTCCTGACTTTGAGTATGAGGATTTACAAATATTTAAATCATCGTTTACTAACAGAGGAATTTACAATTTTTTTCAGACATTCTTTTAAAATATGAACAGGTATTTCAAGTTGAGCCTCACTCGAGCGGATATAATTGCTCAAAGCTCATTTAACTGTGTATTTTCATCGTAGGCTTTATTGAAAACATTCTCAAGTTTTTATTCATAAGCCTACTGTGCAATAGTCATGAGAGACAAAAATATATGAATGAAAATAGTCAAATAGGAAGCGTCGAAGACCACAAAGCAATCTTAACCACCGTCAGACGTTTCTTGATCACATAATATTAATACCACATCTTAATACTCCTAAAGAAAAATAAAAAGATAATACTGAAAGTTTGCGACAATGAAAAAACGTGAAAAAAAATGTTGGCAATGACCAGTACCATAAGGTAATCAGAATAGTGTGAGAGTATGGATAATGTTCCTGATAACTCCGCGATAACATTTCATAAGTAAAAAGTATACGTAGCAATTTAAATTCAAAACTTTTAGGCGACTTTCAAACTGTTTGCTCTCGTTTACAATGTCCGTGTTGAGTGTGGAATCTTTATTGATATCAAGATAAAGTTTCACAAACATGGAATTACTGAATTACTACAAACATGTGCACTCCATGTTTGATGAGACGAACGCTGAAGAATTTTTAATAATAGTTTTAAATGTTATCGTTTCGTATCGTATATGCACAGAGGGGTTGTTTTAATGGGTTTACTGAACACCATGCCAGTAATATATTACATGCCAATATTTAACAAACATTAACTGCGTAGTCCGGTCAATATGTGTCGTGCCACTTTTTAATCCAAGGTTATAACACATAACAAATATTTGTCAACATTATTACGTGCATAGAAATATTACGTCGATTGAAATTATGTATTGTGTAATATATTTTTTTCTTTTTGGTGAGCTCGTTTCTCATTGTCAAAACCTAATGGCGTCACGATTGCTAGCGCCGTGTCCATTAACACGCAGCGCCCTCGCACCAAATCATGATAACAGCTTCCACTCACCAATTCTGTCATTCCTTGTGATATCGAAATATAGGAAATGCATATTTTTGTTTCAAGAACCGCACCCACGCTTTTATCTAGACATACTTCTTTATGCATCAGCTTCCATCGGTTTAGCTCCTTTTGAAGTATTTTTTTCTTAATTTTTTTAAATACACTCAGGAGTATAAGACGCGACTATGCAAGTTGTAAATATCCTCAGAATTCAGATGCAATTTCTTGGTAAGAGTGCCCGGTGCTTAGACTTCCTTACTGTTTGGTGTTAGTAACATGCTCATGCTCGTGTCGCCACACCCTCACCTGACGGGAAATTATTCACACAGATGACATTATCATCTGAATCGTACGCGGAAATAGTTTCAATAACCAAATCCAATAAATATTATCTAAAATAAAGCTTTAATTTTATGATATCACACAAATAAATCACGTTTTTTTTGTTGACATCAACTCACACGGATGATTTTTTTTGGAGACACTCCCATATCGTCTTTAAGTAAACAATATTAATAACGAATTATAAAATTTGAAATCCTCAAGGTGATTCGCGAAAAATATTTATTTTGTAGTTCAATAACATTTTAATCATTTAAAATACGCGTCGCTGTATATTTTGTTACGAAAAAATTTGCAGCCGGCACTTTTACTGTCCCACTATGTGTAGTAACGTATGTCCCAACTCAAGCGAACTTTTACCGACCGCATACCGGGAAAAGGAAGTATCTGTTAGGAAATTATAACATTTGCAACTCACTCCTCCCAACTGGGCTTCATGTTAGGAAACTTTAATTGGAGACCAGCTGGACTCGGCTCACTCGACAGCAGAGAGATGTCCTCTTGCTATCACGAATATCGTCTTATAAAACATATTTAGAAGCTGTAAACAATATCTAAATTTATTCACATATTTTTGTCTTTTTATTCCATGTCACAAACATTGTGAATTTATTGCGAACGATTTTATTAAAGTAAGTCACGACAGTAACATGATTACGAGTGTCAAGCTGAAAGAAAACTCACTTTGATCTCAAGATGTGGCAATCCAAATTTAAGTTCTAAAATTACTTAATTCCCGAACGTATCTAAGTTTCTCCGGAACTAAACACGAAAGACTCGATTTTCTCCCGTATATATAAGTAAATTTCAGTCCAGAGCAGTTTTATTTCGCTAGTAGGCCTAGGTTAGGTGTTGCAACCTCGCGCGACAGGATGTCAGACTCATATTTTCACTTTCCATTTTAGCTCGTGCCTAACACGAGTACCGACTGTCACACGTACGCATTATATATTAAACAACTGACAATTAATTTTATACTCTATGTTATACATAGAAAAAATTCTTTATTAATAATTTGTCAGTTCTCTGATCACGTTTACAACATTACGTCAACTATTAACGTGAATTATCAATTAATATAAAAACAATATACAGCTATTAGTGTAGCCGCCTGTGCGTGTCACGTATAGAGCACGTGGGAACGTCTACAAACACTCGAACAGCATTAAATACTGTAGATAATAAGACGCTAATGTTACTTGCATGTATTTAAATATATCTCCAAACGCCCTGCGTCTATTGTTTAAGTGTTTGTTTCATCAAGAAATTGATTCGAACAAGAAAAATGTTTTCCCCTTCACTAAATTACAAGGGGTATTATGTATTTTTACAGCACGTTTAACAAATCGCGTCCGACGAGATATCACTCACCTGTGTTATGTAACCGCTGTTAATAATTACAAAATTCTGGTGTAATAATCATAAAGTCAATCGAGACGCCACTTACGTGTAGATCAAGTCGGCTTCGCAAGAAATTAATTATTTAAAGATACAGGGGAATGCCTAACATTTATTTATTTCACAGCCTACCCGCTCTTCTTGCCAAACAGATTTCAATTATTAATACCACCTGTTCGCCTGTCGCAATGCAAGCCTAACTGCCTTCCCCGCATATTTCGTATCAAATTATATCAAAAACAAAGAGATGCTCCACTAACATTTACCATCTGAGACATAACTACGTCATAATATCCAAGAATTTACACAACTCGCAACCGGTCTCCGGCGTGGGCCGCTTTACGTAAAGAAATTACCCAAAACTAAGTTAGGTAACGGAGATTTCCAAGATGTAGTAATGATTAATATCCCAATTACATATTTAATGGCATTATTATAGATTTCGGCGGATTTAATCGTTTGCTAGACGTTTGGTAGTCACAGTTATCTGAACGGAAGTATCGTAGAATGAGTCTTGGTGTTTAATTTCAAGGAATGAAGTTTTGAGTACTTTAAACAATCTTATTGACTCTTTATTTGTAATAAATGTTATTTAATTATTTTTTTAGCTGCATTGTTTATTTAATCTTATTTGTTTATGAACACGGAAACCGAACCTCTTTTCACTTTAGTATGACGTTGGCAATATGCATGCAAATTATCGTTTTGAAATCTTATATTTTGTCCTCAATAATGTCATTATTTACATTAGTCACCTGGTTTATTATATAATGGTAGGTGTACATTAAAATATCTCTCCTTGACCTTTTAAAGACAATGAATCAACGTATACATTTCCCAATATGCAAATATTCTTATTGCACTATAAATTACAGTCGTGTAAAAAAAAAGACGAGTGTGTCGGACCTTCGCTCACACATCAACCACCGGGTCGAATGTAAAAAAAGACTTTAATATGTGATTATATCTTGCAAGGGTATTCTTATGAAAAGTAAAATAATATCTTTGCAAATTTGCAAGTAATTATTATTTTCTTATAAAATACCAGTTTATACACAAAATAAATTACCGCTAAGACATTCGGTATTTAACTTCAGAACTAACAAGACCATCAGTTAACAATTATTATCGAAGGGTGAAGATAAATCTTAGTAGACTAAAAGATGAAGATGATCTAAGATGTCGTATCCCCGATGTGGGTGACCGGGTCAGATGGTTGCCTCCGACTACGACCGGAAAACAACACGCAACGTGTGCTCTTAACTCACGACACAATTACCGCTGCACCATTATGAAATATGAGTCAAAATATAGTATTAAAATCATACAAATACATTTATTATATTATAGTATAGTTCATTATAGTTTTTATTAATTTCCAAAAGCTAGTAACCCAATGATTTGTTGTGTTTGTGTATCATTTGGATGCAGTTTGTTTTGGATAGGAAAATTGTCAATTACTATTTCGTATTAAAAAAATATATTCCAAACAGCAACTATAACACGAGATCCCCATATGATATATCACATCCACTATTCGTAGTTTCTCGTCTGGTTTCTTTGCCATTGCCACAATCTTTAAAAAAACTTGATTTCTGCATGAGATGGCACTTGGTGTCGTAATTTTAATAAGAAAGTAACCCGCTAAAGCGGTCAAAGGCGAGTGAGGCGTGAATATTAATAACGGACGAGAGGAAAAGAGATGCAAGATGATTGCGTAAGATGGCGTCGATTCGCGCGAAGTATAATCGCTTTTACTATTATATGAGCAAATTAATCGTATTGACACGAAAACTATGCATGGAAATGACCTTAAGGATAAATCAATGTATATCATAGGTAACATATACTTCTCAAATAATGTTTTAGTAATCAAATTCAGAATCTCAGTAATACGTTTTTAACATTATATTTGAGCACATTCTGTTCTAGTTCCACCTTTTCACATAAAACCTAATAAATACCTAGTATATTTTTTTAAATCGTATAACCTCAACAATGTTGACAGAAGCATGTAATTGTCATGATAAGCACAAATAATTTCTGGACAAAAATAATTACTAACGAAGGTTTATATAAATGGGTTCAATTTATCACACACCGTATGAGTCATGACCAAACATAAATTCGCTGACAAATAATTTTCAACCGCTGTTACATTTGGCATTTGGCATATTGATGACAAAAATCTGAAGACCATATAAAACCGATAATAATGAATTAAAACATGTTTAAAATTTAATAAAGGATATGTGACATATCAATAAACTTCAACATTACCATTTATATTAATGTT
The DNA here is from genome assembly GCF_018135715.1 of Danaus plexippus. Taxonomy (NCBI): domain Eukaryota; kingdom Metazoa; phylum Arthropoda; class Insecta; order Lepidoptera; family Nymphalidae; genus Danaus; species Danaus plexippus. Next base: position 421,592 of record NW_026869846.1, read on the forward strand.
ATTGGTGTTGAAATACCGCGAGATTATAAACAAATTAACACTTCAATCGTTTATTGTGTGTCTTATATAAAATTCATCTGATTGAACAGCGCCCTGAGATGTCAAAAAATAATAACATTTTGGCAAATTAAACCAAAAAGATTTCAAAATTTTCGTCCATCATACATGTAACATCTCCGTCTTCAATATTTCGTAATCTGTCGAACTTAGCCGTGGCATTAATCACGGCCAAGGGCTGGCTTGTGATTATATTTTGAAGTTTATATTATTGTATCTATATATAAATGTCTAGAAATCTTAATTTCTCCAACGTCGTTTTTGTTCAAAGTATTTGAATGAATAATTTATTAGAGAAACTTTTTAATCCAATTATACATCGTTCGCAAGTAAATATTAAAATTTCCTATTATACTAATATTGGTTACGAGATTAAAAGCATAAAGAAATAAAGTCAACAAGTTGTTCAAATTAATGTTTATTTCTTATAATTAATAACGAAACCATTTCATGTTAGTGCAAACGTTCAGTGATTGTCATGATAGGAATATATTTTTAAATAACAATCATGTTTAAACACAAAGGTCGCAAACATAAAGGAATTTTAGAAAGTGTGTGTCGTTGAAGATGTTTAAAAATTCTCATTTGAATACTAACCATAATATATATATTCATTATATTTCCTTTTAGAATAATAAATTCAAATACTCTCTGCGTTTCGAAATATTTATTTTCACAACTGTATTATATAAATGTATAATCAAAGCGAAACTCAATTTTTACACAATATTTTGGAATTGCGACGTAAAATATTCAAAAACCATAACCAAACCCGTTTGACACTTGTTACCACAGATAAATCATATTTACAGTACTACTTTGATATATTTATGTTTTTAATCACAATATATTAGTATACTTATTTAATTTCGGCCAGCGGGAAACTCTTAATTATGATAATTCTTCATAAAGTCAAAGATGAAGTTATGAAAAAAGCGATAAAATATTATTTATGCCTTTTTTCATAACTTCCCATGTCGATGGTTTTGAAAACTAGATATATGCCGATTTCTATTAAATATTAGATAAAGACTAAATATGCGTATTTATAATCTGTGTTTTGTTATTTATTCAACACTATTATCAACCCAATATAATTTAAAATGACATGTGTTTGTTAGATTAATGAAGTGTCAAAATGGAAAGCAGGCAACATTAGCAGAGTTACCAACAAAAAAGGGATTTGGTATTAAAGACGTTATAACTTTCATTATAACTCTCATATATGAAGTATATCTTATTCACTTTGATATTTAGACAATAGTTTGAAATCAGTTTAGTCAATAGGAAACGAAAAAACCTTAAAATATTTGTTTGTCCTAATTACTATGATCAATTTTATTTTGTCAATGTAAGCATTGATAGTAAGACTGTTTCGTTGACATATCTTAGAGGACAATAATATATGACTGGTAATTGAAGCTCACGCGGAAGTCAAATATTCATTTTTTATCCAAAAAAACATCCTTTCGTACACAGGTCATAAATAATTCAAGGTGTTATTAATATATCACAAGTTCCTCGACGCGCATTTTCCGTTTTCTTCCTCGTTAATTTTGATAAACATGATGCCTTTATAAAAACAGGTTTTAATTCGCAATAGCTTTTGTATTTGAAGAATTTTTTTATTGACTTTACCATGCTTAAATAAAATTAGCACTCCAATCTATATATACATATTTTATCGTCTATTAGACATTTATATTATTGGAAAGACGCATTCAAATTGATGTAATAAATTGTCACCCCTTACAATAATTCATCAAATATTCAAATCATTGGTAAATTGAAAGAAATATTTTTCTTTGGCTCTTGTTTTAAATTACACTTTTCTTAAGGTCAGTCATAATTTTCTATTTAATCTGTACTGGTTTAGCCATGACATAAATAATTAACTCGTTATTTTAATCAAAATAATCCTAATTGCATTGTATTTTAAAAGCACAAATAAATCATAAAGGGTTCATTATTGCAATTTGTAATACCATAAAGAATCCTGAAAATGTTTGTCTTACACATTTAGACATATGTCATTCAGATACATCATTTTGTACTAAACGTCAAAGTCCGAAAAAAACATATAACCAAGAATAGTGGCAATAGAAAAAATTCTGTGCTAGGAAAGATTTCTTATAGATAATGTATTTAATAAAATATAACTATAAATAAAAAAACCTTGCTTATGCTGTTGTAGACAATTTAATTTATATATCTCGTATTTCTTTGATAATTGTATTTTTGAGTCTGTTTACAAGCATCTGTTCCTAATCTTTTTGCAAATGCATTACATATACAAGTGCAAACCAAACAAAAATTAATGAAATCTTATATAACGATGTTTCAATGTGCGTGTGCGTTTAATTCTATTATATTTTATAGTTACGTAAATATGAATTAATTGCTTAATTACCTACAACATGAAATATTGCTGTTGCTGGAACATAAACAATATTTTAACATACATAATATTTCAATTACTCAAACGTTGTATTTGAAACTTGTCTGTTTCGTAGTTGAAAATTTTGGTGTCAAATTATTTTTATATGAAAATAACTACAAAAATTATAAATTAGTCTCAAAACGGAAACTTAAAATTGTTGTTATTTAACACGAAAAAACCCTCGTCACGTTACTTCGAAACGGTGAAAGTTGGGGTCAAGTTCAGTTACATTATATTAAGCAGACGTGGTCCGTGAAATAGCAAAGGAGTTTATTTTAAATCGTTTCGTACACATTACACCTAGTATATGTTCCATAATAATACTCCTTTGTACAATTTATAAATTATAATATAAAAATTTCGTTTTCATATACGGAAGTATAAAGTGAAGGTTGAATTATAAAAATATCTTAAACACAAGTTTTTTATACTTTTAAATATTTTTACATTATAAATGATTATAATTTGAAAATTTTGTCAATATTTTCTTGATTCAAACTGTACTTTTAAAGTTTAAATACATCCAGATTTAACAAAAACTGTTATTTCAAAATTACTTTCACAAACCCATTAGCATACCTCAAAAGGTCGTTCAATGTTGAGCTACAACACGCACGTGGCTATTGCAAAATTGCTCTCTATCACTATAACAATAAAGCCTATGATGATCCGAACAAAAGTCTCACGTAATATTTCTCAGTACGGTGTGTACGTGTCGTAGCTATGCAACACCACACTGTATTTAGAAGTAACTGGATACGTCTGTATATATAAAATATTCTTTAAAAAGAGATTCGATTTGTTTATGTGCAACAACAAATAAAACAGAGAAAAGAGTGCGTAAATAATCGCATATGATCGAACCCTTGGTAAAAAATTAACTTTAAAGAAATAAGGTGTTTTGTGTCTTTGATAATTTTAATTCTGTAACAGTATGTGAATTTTAAATATAGTATAATCTGTTCTGAGACATGCACTACACGTCTTTATGTGCATTAAATGTCAGTGTCAAAGAAATGTCATCACTGGTCACTCTTCATCGTGTGACGAAGAGTAGCATTTATTACATTTAACGTTCACAAACTAACAGTGACATGGAAATATAACATTAAATTAATATAACGAAAAAAAAAAATATTTTGGTAACAGACAAAAAATAAAAAAAACAATAGTTCTACATTTTATTATTTTAAACAAATGTCGGAATCTGGAAACTTACAAACTCTGTATTAAAACAACGACACTGTGTAGCCAAAATGATTTATAAAAGAATTTAATAGGAAGGTTCATATATAATATAATATTACCACAACATTATCGTTGGCTATATCAATGAACATTTTAATACAATTGAGAAAGACAGAACGGCGATCGTTTCCCAACATTACCACCGGTGACTAGCAATGTGACATTAGGATGCGACCCGCGGGCGTTGCTTACTCTACTTATTTTTAGATTATATTTGCAAACACTAACAGACTTGAGGGTTACCGGGCCAAGTAAGAGCTTGTGATTAGAGTGTACTTCCTTGATGCCATTCATACGATTGCTCACGAGATAACGAGTGCTCTCTCAATATAACAAGAGCATACTTTCCTTAACAAAAGAACTTTAATAAAGAATATTGTTAAGACAAAAAAATATATAAAATATGTTGAAAACAAAAACTACCAACGTCTTAATGTAAAATATGTGTAGTATGATATGAAAAAACACTTCATTCATTACTATTAGAAGAGATAATTTGCTTAAATATTGTACATAAACGAAATATATAAAATAAAGTTTAAAACGAACAGTTTATATAGAATTTTTGAAAAGAATATTTTTCCTTTAGTAAGAGAACTTGTGTGAAAATAATAAACTAAAGAAAATCGATCTTTGTGAACTACAAAACAGAAAATCTGATTACACAAATGTGAATCAATGAATAACGCGTGTCATTTGATGGCTTATGTTTTTATATGCAACTGGTGCAAGCTTGACGTTGATGTGTGTGAGTCTGTCTGTGGCATTGTATCTCTCAAATGAATAGTAAAATTTCGATGCGGTTTTTTCATTTGCAAGTCAGCTTTCTTGCGATGGTTCTTAGCTATGTTGTTAATATCGGAGAGTATCAGTTCTTTTCCAAAATGATGTAAACCTTTTTGACGCGTCAATATGATTAATCAATTGAGTGCACTGAGCTTGTCATAGCAATTGCGACGTGACAATAAAAACGATGGGGTTATTTACATTTTTTTTATAATTTTATAAGCAATAACAATAAAACTACAATATTCAAGGAGCATGCCTGTGTTTTTCTAAGTTACACAGTTTTCTAAGTTACACAGATAAAAAATATTGTGTAAAAGACAGAACATATATTAAAAACGACGAAAATATTTTAAAAAACAATATTTATTTTTTTTGATTAAATACAAGACACATTCACCTCGGTGACGGATGTTAATTTACTTAAACAATTAAACACAACAAAAGTAAACGAAACGTGGTTAAATATTAATATATTAAAAATAGTTTTAATGCGAATCCTTTAGGTTTGAACCGACGCGACCGCTTGCGCAATACGTTGTAATGACGTATTGCGATGGATTCTCGCTGATTACAAATTTGTAACGTGAGTTGTCTTAATTCTAAGACGGGACTATTACAGTGAGGATATAATATAGGTACAATAATTTTACAATGATACTCTCGGTTGCCTTGGACCTAACTTCAATGTAGAAAAAAAGATAAATAAATTAAAAACTATTGGACCTAACTTCAATGTAGAAACAAAGATAAATAATTAAAAACTATCTTAATATTTTACCTACTTATCTTAAATATCTTAATATCTTTCAGTACTATTATATTGCAAATTTAATAATATGAAATTTCTGTTTGAGTTTATAATTCCGTTACCTTTAAGCGTCGTTATCAACCTTAATTCACCGCTGGAGGCCGCCATCTTTAAAAGCAGGAAGCTAAGTAATATTATCACCAAACTATAATGATCACCTGTTTTAAGACTGTATTTTATAAGAATTTTTTTTATTAATTAAAGCTTCACTTACTATATGCAAGAACAGCTTTTATATAATTTGCTTAGCACATGTCGCCATCGGCTTACTACATACGGAGCGTCTCCTGTTTCTTTTTCAATAACCTAGTTAATGCTAAACGAAAAACAGTTGACCGTCTGTATGTAATGTGACATTGCAAACTTAGGGTGAGCAAACAGAACGCATTAGAGATCTCGTGTTCGAAGCCAGGACAGAAACTTAGTATTCCCATGACCTACTATATTTGACAGCCAGTAGATTCATTATTGACCATGAAACAAACACGATTATCACTGATATTATCAGAGATTATCAAACGTAAGGTTAGACTACACAGTTCAGGAATTTGATTTGACAGCTTAACATATATATGATTAATATGTCAAAAAACTCGCAGAGGACATCAATCAAAATTTTAATTAATGTTTGTATATTACAAAAGATTTATATTTTTTTTTCTTCATGGATGTATGAACACGAAACGGTCATGGCACGTTACAGTTAGTTGAAAATATATAAGATTTTAATGACAGATGTATAACGATACCTAAAATTTTCGCGTGTATATATATATTATATACTTTCACCTACATAGTATAAGACAAAAATATTATTTATGATAAATATAGAGAGGCGGTAGGCTTTACGACCTCCTTGAATGTCCTCATTTAAAGTCTTAAATATAAACTAGAAGTCATTGATCAAAATTATAGCAGGCTCTGTGACAGATATAACGGGAATTTGAATTTGACATTGTGTGAACTATCGACACCGCTACCCGCACAAAAATGATTCACATAGATAATAAAATTATATTAATAAATAAAATATACGAAAGTTTTCACTGAATTTTGTTGCAGTTAGAAATAAAAAATTACAACTGATATATATCTAATTAAATAACATCAATTCATATTATTACTTGATTGCAATCAATTTAGACAAAATGTCTCGTTCTTGTCACGTATCAATCAATAATAAAAGTGAGAATTACCTTTAATAAACTCATTCTCCATAAAAGACGCTCAGTAATCCTAGCGCCATACAAAGCCTCTTACGTTTCGATAATTCACAATACCACTATAATAATGCTCATTTCCGTGTTCCATACAACTTCATTGATGTCTCCGCTGGTCGAGCACGGCTTACAGAGCATATTCCAGTAAACCGTAATGCTCTTAAGTGACGGGTGATAGTCGAGGAAGTAATTTACAAGCCATCAATAACTTATTTCCTCGCGGAAGGAAACGACGGGTCGATGTCCGGGAAAAGTTCAAGGGTTTCAACGAAATTGAAGGATTACTTTAAAATAACTTTGCCATTCCAGTTGACCTCACCTTAACAACTGGCGTGATAACATTTAACTGATGGTTTGACTAAGTTTTATTTAATATCATAATGGATATATCTTTTATTAAATATTGACGTAATGAAGTTTGCAAATTATAAAGATATTATTAGTTTTTTGTTATCGAAAAAATTCAAACATAGAATTGTTTAATATTTAATAAAACCTCCTCGTTTATATGAATCTTATTATTACGTATTAGTAAAATAACAAAAGTCATTACAGAAGTACATTCTGTATTTCAATTTCAATGAGGTGACGACGAATTAATAGTTAATACCTACTGGCTGCATCAGGTAAATTCCGCTACATGTCGGTTTTATATTTCAATTTTTTTTTTTATCCTGGACCAGAAGAATCGTGTGCTTAAAATATACTTAAAATATATCCGGATTGTTTCAGTGGAGGACTCCAGCGGCAGATACACGTCCATGTTCTACTGGGGTAACAACTACTGGACCGGCTCAGCCGAGCTGTGCAGCATCCTCAACCAGCACCACAGCACGCAGCACGCACACACCACACAGAATAGTACGTACTTCATATAACTTCTCACAACTCACGCGAAAGAAACGCAGCTTTAAGGTACTACGCGTTACTTATCATTTTACTGGACTTGATGACACTTTCTTTAAATACCTTAAACATAAATGATACAATTGCTTACGTTGTCAAATTAAATTCATTACTTATAGTGTTTACAAACTGTATATTTAATGTTTACTATCAATAACTAAGGTGCAAGGTGATGATTGTAGCAAACAACACTCTACGTTTATTTAAGATATTCATTAGTTTTATGATATTTAATTAATGTCTACTAGCAATAACGATAATTATCAGGAAGTAACGTATAATATATTACGTATTGAGGTAAAATTTTCAAGATCTTTGGAACCGTCGTCACTGAGACGAGAATATTATTTGAAGTTGTAAAAGTGTTTATTTAACATAATTAGGACAGCACTTAGCGTTTTAAAACGCTAGGTTTCCACAATCACTTCTCAAGGTCTGAATATCCAAAGCAAATCCTTCATTAAGTAAAAATCTAGACTGAATCTGACCACCATGTATTGTATTAGAAATATAAAATATAATATATATATTAATGATATTATTTTCGTCAAACGGATCGTGTATGAGTCGCTTGTAAAATGTTTTATCTTAAAACATCCAACGTCCAAGAGCGGAGTGCGGTAAACACTGAACAGTTCAATGTAATCCAGATGCCATAAGAGTTAAGACTGACGTGAGGTCAATAACCCGACACAAGATCAGACTTTTTATTCAAGAGTATTATTTTCTTTTTCTTATTTTTTACATTATTTATTTCCATCTTCTATTTTTTCATGGACTTGAACAAATATAGCCTTCATATATACATTAAGGCGTATATTATGATTTATGACGCATATTCTGCCAGCATTGTTTAGACGAAAACTGTCAACTTTTGGTTATTATTTTTAAATCAATCTACAATAGAAGGAAAGTAATTTTAAACTATAGACGGGAAAGAAACCGCGGGGAAAGTATTATCTCCAAAGTTTACATACATACAACAATAGGTATTTTTTCAATAAATTCTTCAATTAATTACAGATAAACATTCAACAGTTATTGAAACTCCGTTTTTTCTCAACGACTTGTTTCTGTTAAATCATTTCATTTAATTCATTAAGGGAAAAGTTATCCAAAACGAATGAAACGAGTCTCAACTGTCAGAGGACAGAGGTGGACGTGGGCCGTGGCCAATGATCTTGCGACATCGCTTTCGTCATAGCTTTTCATCACTTCTAACAAACAAAATAAACTATTTGACTTAAATAAGAGCGAGGCGGTTCCGATTTACTTGTATTTTATTTATTTTATTAAAGTCGCGGAACAAACCGTTGATCTCTTTGTTCCTTTTAAGTTTATGTAACATACGGTCGGTAAGTGGGCGAAGGCTGTGCTGAGAGCGATTTGTGCAAACCGAATTAGAGCGTCAACTGTAGAATGTAATATATTGCAAAATGTTATTAATAATGTTAAAATCTCATTGAATAAACTAGATCTACGACACGTCATATAGAGAGATTAATAAAAATAAGATTAACGCTCAATAATGTTTAAACAGCAAACTAATCAACAATAAGAAATAATAAGAACAATGTATTTGATATTTTTTTTAAATATAATATGAAGCGACTTCTGACGAAGTAAAACCTCGTTCATGGATCATTATTTATATTTAACTAAAATTGTCGATAATGTTTACTTCTTTATCTGACTTTAACAAAATGTTCAAGTAATTTCCAAAATTCCTTACATTTTAGTCTTCAATAAGAGCGAGTCCGTAACAAGGGCGGCATCATTATTTATTTTCCCTCACGTTGTGAAGGTGTAGGAAGGACGTTTAATGGTTGCTTATTTTCTAAATTTAAAGCACCAGAAGGAAGTTTACTACTCATTATACTCATCACTTTATCGTCTATGTTCCTCCCTAGGCAGTGGATCCCAGATCTTCAGCGAGTGGCGCCAGGACGTGTCGGTGACGGGAGACGGACCGCCCTTCAGCACCGCCTTCTTCAACGTGAGGATGACAGTCTCCACGGACGTCGCCGAGATAATCAAGACTGTATGTTAATAATAGCTATACAAACAAACTTGCCTCTTATACTTAATGTACAGTACTTAATTGTACCTGTGTCATAACGCCACCAATTATTCTAGAATGTATTGCAAATAACATAACATTAAGTACCCTCAACACAATTGATTCCAGAAACGTACTCTCCACCTGGGTCTGTGCTTACCCCGCACGTGCTCCCGTGAGCAAGTAGGACAACTCGTAGATAATGTCCGCGCTCCGCTGTTACGTCACAAGGTGGTGGCCGTGCGCTCTCCGCAGCTCGGAGGATACTCCTACATAGAAGACCCCACCTTCCAGATACTGCTGTGAGGTTTAACATGTTTAGAAGATTACAGAAATGATGCGCTGTCTGCACACTAAAATATATATCAAAAACAATAGAAATAATACTCACAGACAAAGTAGTCTTATCTATAAAACGTTTTGTTAAAAATATAAGCTTAAAGAATGGTTCATAAAATATGTATTGTGAAAGGCTTCTTGTCCCTATCGAGATAACTCAATCAACAAATTGTTTTTATTGATATTAACTATTTATAGCTCCACATTCATTAAGTGTTGAGGTCAAGGCGACACCTACATCTACCTGCCTCCCATTATACGGTTAAGTTTAACCAGGTCAGATAATTCAACGGCTGGTGAATAGAATGTCTGTCATAATTATTGTAACTCGTGTACAGGATCAGTCGAATATAACAAGGAATATATGAGTAATTTGATATATAAGTTCTTAGTCAAGGATCGACTCAGAGGAAAATGACACACAGCTACACTTTAAACATTATGAAATATATTAAAACATAAAAATATAGTGTTTATTTACAAAGCAGGACAACTAACTTAAATTCACTGAATTAAACATCCTCCGTCTAAAATCCATCCAGTGGAGTGTCGTGCGTGGTGGGCGCGCTCCTGATAGCGGCCACGGCCTACGACATGAAGATAGCGAGCGACGTGCGCGCGCGCAGGAGACGCGTCAACAACATGGCCGCCGCCGAGAGCGGGCACGCCGACCTCAGGCTCAACATGAACGGACTGGACGCCATCACCGTGTCCAAAGGTGGCTACATACCATATAGTACCGCCAGTTTTGATTTTTATTCATTTATGCCGTTTGTAAACGGACCTCTATTTTTCAAGTTTCCCCAACAACACATATAAAATCATTATATTTGGATTTAGCTCGCGTATATTTACTTTGCGATCACTCTGTAACCGTCATCACGGAACACGATATCGAATATTTTATTTGTCTCTAAAAGGATACTCAGTAACATAGGAAGTTTCCTGCGTCTGTCTGCTGTTTGTTTGTTAGTATTGTTCTTCTGTACCGTCAGGCAAGTCGATGTACAACGTGAACAACAACATCGCCATCAACACCAACAACTCTGAGGAGCGCCTCACCGCCGAGACCGCCTCCACTGACGAAGAGCTCAAACTCAGTGAGTCCCCGAATAACTTTTGCCTAGCATATTCACATGGATATCTAAAGAGAGCTACATTCTTGTATCGTGCGCCGACACACTTATTGAATCTTCAGGGACTTCCCCGAGTGTACATTTTAATGAAACTAATATTTCGGATTGATCGGATTCGCCAGGTATCTGGTCGGAGCTGCTGCTGTCATTCTCCATGAAGGCCAACATCCTTCAGATCTTCGACCAGAGCGTGGGCTCGGACACGGTGCCCGTCGTGCACGGCCTCAGGACCTTCTCGATGCTGTGGATCATATTCGGACACACCTGCATCGTGGTCTTCAAGGTGGGAGCTATTTACAATCATTGCCTCATTGTTTTCGTCGTGTCATATTAATTGCCCTCTCCGTCCGTCCAGTACGCGGACAACACAGCCTTACGAGCCGTCTTGGAGAAGAGTTTTTGGTTCCAACTGATCCTGAGCGCTGTCTACAGCGTCGACACGTTTTTCTGTCTCGGGTGAGAATTAAACACATGTATACGTGCTCCGAATATTTTGACACATTTTCGAAATGTATGAATTGTAAAGAATCATATGAAAGTCATTCTATCTATTTATTCCTCAAAAATTAAGACACTATTTTATTCACTATTCGAAACAATAAATAATTTATTATCATAATCATGTAAATAGAGTATTTTCAGTTACAATAATTTATCCTAAACAGCGCCATCTATTGAGAAAACTTTAAGCTATTCCCATAATTTTCATTAACTGTTCGTATGGCTTCTAGTTACTTTATATAACACCTCACTTATAATATTTCTTTCCAGCGGTCTCCTATTTTCGTTCCTGTACTTCCGTACTAACGCTAAAGGTAAGCTGGAGCGCCTCACGAAGGGCCGGCCGAAGATCACCGCCGGCCTGTTCCAGTTCCTTGGACTTATTGGTTATAGATTTGCGAGGTGAGTGTCAAGGAACAGAAACACTAAACATAATAATATTCCTTAAATTAGAAACTTTAAGAATCATATATGTTACAAATGCACATTCTCAGCGGCCTCGTCGCTAAAGAGCGATCTCTTCCTCAAAACCTTTTTGTATTAGAATGGCTTGGTTGATTAAGTTCTTATAATTTCGATAAAACCACCAAAAACAACAGAAAATGTTATCGGAAAAAAATGTTGTTAACCGAAATAAAACCACCGGAACTAGCTCGCGAACAGCTTATTGCTTGTATACAAAGATATTATATATGAAACAGCATTCACGTGTGTATAACCTTCGCCAGACTGACCGCGCCCTACCTGTTCATGCTGGGAGTGGTAGAAGTCACCATGAAGTGGTTCGCCTACAACGCGGTGTTCGAGCCTCCCGCCCACGACCACGAGACCTGCCCCAGCTACTGGTGGCGCAATGTACTCTACATCAACACGCTCTTCCCAGTCGAACAAATGGTGGGTTTGACAATTTTAGGCACATAAAAAGTAGTTTTTTTTCCACCACAAATACTTGTTTGCTATTATCTTTTGAAAGGAACAACATCGGTTCACACACAATCATTCTAACAGAGCAATATTTCTGTTGGAACCCTTAATCCTGTAACACGGAATGCCGTAAATTTAATGTTTCTATATAATTGTTTCAGTGCATGTTGTGGAGCTGGTATCTGTCCGACGACACTCAGTTCTACGCAGTCAGCGCCGTCCTCCTTATCTTAGCGACCAGGTCAATATACAGTTTCACTATTATATGAATAATGTGACTGAAACACTTCCCAGAAAACCCTATCATACTGTAGAGAGAGGAGCTTGGACACCTGGGTCGCAAGTCCCAAGCACTGTCGAAGCTCCTCTCCCTGCAACGCGATGGACTCGGCACCCGCACATTTTCGTTTCGTCACATTATCATTGGCTTTCCTTGCAGTCACTTCAAGCTGTCAGCGATCCTGACGAGTGTCTTCTTCGTGTCGTCGCTGTTCACGACGGGCTACGTGTCGTACAGCAGTCAGCACGTACCCAACGGAGAAGATCCCTTCACGCAGTTCGATAAGATCTACGACAAGCCCTGGACGAGATTGGGACCCTACCTCGTGGGCATCGCCACGGGGTGGATACTGTTCAAGACTAACTTGAAAATCAACATGAGTAGGGTGAGTACGAAATTACGAAATAACATGAGAAGAAACGTTGACTTATTGTTCCGAACCGAAGCTCTCACACTTGTCGTTACTATTATTTTGAAAGTCAACATCTATTTGGGTATATTATAAACTGTTTGTCCTGAAGTCCGGATCATGTCAGAACCGGTATATCATGAAGCCATACGAAATCATTAATTCTTAAAGCTGTGTTAGGACCTTGAACCCCGTGGTTACTGAAACGCATGACGAAACATTATTTTAGTGACATGATTTAGTCGTATAGCCGTGTGTCATCGCTCGTCCTCTATATGTGTCTGTGCGTCCGCTCAGGTGTGGTGGTGTGTGGGGTGGGCGGTGTGCGCGGGCGTGCTGCTGTCGCTGGTGTTCGGCCTGCACGGCGCTCGCCTGGCCGGCGTGACGGCGGCCGTGTTCAGCGCTCTCTCACACTCGCTGTGGGCGGCCTGTGTGGGCTGGGTCATCATCGCCTGTTCCACTGGACACGGAGGTGAGGCCGATCATCGATAGTCCAAAAACATTTTCATCTGAATGGATTATCTCTGAAATCCATGAAATGTCCAGTTGAAACTGGTTTTTACACTGATAGAAAACTGTTAGAAAAGTTATATCTATTGATTGGAATACATCAACCCTATTAGGCCACATAATAGATATTATATTTTTAAGATCTCCAAAAACTTGTTAACTCCAGGTTGGGTTCGTCCGCTGCTGTCATCCCCTGTGTTATATCCGTTCTCCCGCGTCACGTACTGCGCCTACCTCGTGCACCCCGTGGTCCTGCGCTACGTGGCCATGCACCTCACCCACCCGATACATCTGGGAGAACTGCTCGTGGTATGTCGCAAGCTGACACTCACCTCCTTACTAACACGTAATGGGTCCTAAAATTCCATATTTGTTTTTATAATCACCAAATTGATTTAAATGCAATTTTTTCTCGAAAGTACCGCCAAATAAAATGTGCCAGTGTTTCCTCATAGAAAAATAAGCAATGATCAGTGAATCTAGATTGTGTTTCTGATAACATTTTTTTTTCATTAAATCAAAATACTTGGTGAAGTCTTTATCCCTTTGGTCTACAGTTATTTGCTGGTGAACTTTTTGTCTGTTGCCAGTATATAAATCCATTAGTACATTTATAAGCTACTCGTAAAAGGAATCCGGCGAACACTAAACAGAATAAGTTTCTAATATGTAAGATCTTTATATGATGTTGTGACACGTGTCCAGTTCGTGTTGTTCCTGGGCCTGGCGGTGATATCGTTCTTCCTGGCGTTCGTCATCTCCGTGGCGTTCGAGGCTCCGATCGTGACGATGCTGAAGATCGTATCTCCTCAGAAGAAGCCCCACCGCGTGTAGACCGCTCGTCGGGAGTACAACCCAGTGATATTATTGATAGCGAGGCGGCGCTCGGTCTGCGCGTATTTAATGCTTGTATTATATATGTTATGTACTCGAGTCATCTCCGTACACTTAGAATACAGAGGTGAACGTTATTTAAGTTAGGTGTCCAAAAAATGTACATAAGTGTTAAGTTTAATGTACGCTTTATGTAAATAAGATGTAAATATTGTCTAGTTGTAAGTTTTTACCGAATATAATATTATTACTGTACGTCTCTTTTTCATTTATGATAAATAACTGTAGATTTTACTGCTTCACATTAATATAATACGGGTAACCTGAAGCTGACTATTCTCCGTCGAATCATACCGAGTACCTTTATTATAAATGAGTAAAATTAAGTTCATCGGAACTGAAATCGTGCAGTTAAATTAAAACACAGAATGTTTCAAATGATTTTATTATAATCTAAAACGGACAATAACATTATCAACAAACGATCAGATCACCGGTAAGTATAATCTGAGATCCGTCTCAATAAACAGCAGCTCGGCATCTCGACCAGTAGAGAGAGACACAGAGACGCGCACAGAGACACGAGCGCACAACCAGCGAAGTAACAGAACTGGCGATGAGAGAGATAGCAATATAGTTGACATAAGAGGAGAGAGATAGCAATACAGTTGACTAAAGAATTGTTGTTTCATGAGAAACGACAATCAACACTCACCAAACATGATAGATCAGAGCAGAGCGCGGTGCCCGCCGAGAGCAGGAGAGCGCGGCACACAGCTCCGTGACACACGAGCGTGGTGTAGCACAGACGACTGACACCCGCCACCAGCGGACTGGACACCAGGCCGCGGGTCACGTCTGGTTGGGGGGAACAAAACAGAAGAAACGTTACCAGTCTGTGAGGTCTGCCAGCCACAAGCGTAAATAAGGACTTTCATGCTAAACTCGATAGAACCAACGTTTAAGAATCATTGGAATTCCGTGTTACTGTTGTTATTATTTTTTATACCAACGGCGGCAAACGAGCCAACAGCGATAGAGCATACGGCCTACTTAAGCCTACTTTAGCCGATGGATATCTGCTACGTAAGGGAGGTGGTGCAGATGCGTTGCCGACCTCGAATGGGAAGAGGGAGAGGACAACCGGCATATGAATATATAGCTGTTTAATATTTTATTTTTTTATGCGATTGATTTGTCGATTCTTACACAGTGTTGGTAGTTAAGAACATAGCATATCGTTAAGGTTCCTCAAAAATGTAACGATGCCCAAAATAATATATAGACACAGCGTCTCACCAGAATATGTAGTAGCACCTGCCAGTACGGGCCACACGAGTCCGACCGGCCAGGCGAGGTGTGCCGCCGCCGTCCAGCGAGGGTCACGACCACTCACCAACAGGGACGAGACCACGCACAGCGCAGAAGATGACCACAGACACAAGCTCGTGGTCTACAGCATACAAGAACAGCGCCATTGAAATATGCTTGATAGGTTATTTAATTATTAATGTTATGCAAAAACAATCCTTCTTTTAGGATTTATTGAAAAGGTTTGATATTTGGACATTAGACTTAAAGTATGTAAAAGCAAAGACAAAACAGACACAGCGTTAGAAACAGCTGCAATCAAATACAGTAAGTCCTAACATTTTCTCGGTATGACATAGGTAGCTAAAATGTCAGTTATAGTTTATTCTTAACGACCAAATACAAAATGTTAGTTAGTCAAAGTTTCTTAAAATCCAAAGGCGATATCTCACTCTGTTGACCGCACACCGACCCTCGGTCACATGCAGCAGCCAGCCCACGAGGGCTCCCATACAGTAGGACGGCACGCCGCCCCACGGACGAGACACCATCAGGGAGTACAGGGAGAAAGATGACGACACACTGGAGGAGATTTAGTTCATAGCATTAAGAAAAAATGTGAGACAACTGATTTCTTCGGATTCCTGAAGCTAGGTTTCTAGAGGTCAATTTGTTATCTACATATATAGAATAACTTTTCAATTAAATTAATGGATCCGTGTAATAAAACCGTTGACATAAATATAAGAACCACAGTTGTGTTTTCTACTAGCTTCTTAAAGTAGACGTGACCAATTAATATTTTCTTCAGTTCAGATTAGAAATATCAAAAAGTAGCTCGCGTTTTTACCAACTATCCCCTACTGCCATCACATTTGAAGCCAAAGCGTTTCTTTAAGCAATATAAAGCATTTCCCATGTCCCTGCCACCAGCTCACCGTTGACCGAAGTCGCTGATGGCTCGCGTGACGTCCACAGTGACAGCTGTGAGGACTACGACCAACACGAGCAGCGCCGCCGTCCGCCGCCGGTGCAACGCCACCAGCAGACACGCCAGCGACATCGCTCCGTGGAGCTGGCTCTCACTGGACAGATACCAGGAGACCTGCATGCACTGGACACGACGTACATACAGATACATCCTAGTATGTACTTTAACATTTCGTGAATGCTCGGTATTTGATAATATCTCGGAAATGCCCGTCTCACTATGATCGCCCAAAGTGAGCATCCGCACACTACACACGGAGCGTTGATGATTTTTAATTCATAAAATATAGTATTAAAGAAGGTAATTTGATGTGCAACGCGAACGTTCAGTATGTAGTGAGTAGTGTGACAATGCAAACTTGTACAAGGTTACAGATTCTATATTTAATTAAAATTTGGCATATTTTATGTTTTGGCCTATCGGCTCATCTCTCCTCCATTCTGCCTTTAATACATTAAACAGTTTCATAAAGTTCTGAACTCCTACAATAATAATTAACGGCCAGTTGACAGTTCATTTTCAACTTCAACTTATAAATTATTTTTTTACACACAAAATATCAAACGTACTTATTTTATGTATACTACACATTTATAGCCTGCTCAGGTCCAACGAGACTATGCAATTATTTTTATTTTTTATTTTACATCTCAATATTATTTAGCATAGAAATAATGATAGGAATAACGCTGTCTTTATTTAGGAATAAACCTTTAAAAAAGGGATATTCATACTTTATTTAGAGGACCATACCTGCTCTTGTTGAGGATATAGATTATTGAGATACAAGATGTTTCTCCACCAGTAGCTGTCGCAGGTGTCGTAGTCTCGCTCCGGTGTCGACAGCACCGCGGTGTCGCGAGCCACACGCGCTAACACGGACGTTAGGAAGATCGTAAACAAATACGGAGGAAGCAACCTGATTGGATGTGAGAAACAAGGAAATATGGCGAAAATTATAAAGTTAATGTCAAAATTAAATCAGTTCGGAAGAAAGTATCGCTTACCGCACAGCTCTGTTGGTGATGAAGCAGATCAACTGCAGCATCTCCCCGCAGACGCCTCCCATACTCACCAGCTCCTGAGCTGAATAACGACTCTTCAAATAGAAGAAATGCTGTGAGCTGAACACGCCGCTGAATAATAAAGACATGGAAGATATGTCGGATTTAATATATTCGAATATGTCAATAAATAGAAAGTAACTTAAATCAAAAACAATACTTTTAAAACATATGAATGAATAAAAATATAGAAGTTTTGTGTCATAGAATATTTTGTTAAGGTCCAAGAAAGAGGCCCAAGAAAAATAACATAAAAAAGTATTATATTTTTCTTATTCACCTTACGAAGAACAACAAATCGAATGCTAAGGTTCCAGAACACAGCACATAAAACATAGTGCTGTCATCATTGATGTCCATACTGTTGTCTGGAAAAGGAAGACCAAATGAGATAATGAATTCTGATGGAGAAATGTTTGACCTCGCCATCCTCACCTGCGTTGTACCAGACTACGGCCGCCACATGTACTAACACGATCCACAGGACAGCTGTTATCTTCATCGCATGGACCAGCGCTAGGTTCTTGTTCGCTATATTAGTGTTGAAGATCCTCGCCCAGCTGTGCTTGAAGGAGAAGCTCAACAACAAGTTCTTGCACACCGTGTTCTCCATTTTGTACTCGGTGGTGAGACTGGCGCTGGAGTTGTATTTCACTGTAGCACAAGGTTCCACATTTTGTTTTGTCAGGTTAGGGCACTGCTTCTTGTACTTGCCGCACCGCCTGCAGCTCGTGATGCCTTCCTTCCTCGCTTGCGTCATTACGTCCAGCGTAACGGACGGAGGCACCCCCTTCTCCCGCATCGCCTTCTTGATTTCGTTCAAGTTCGCGGCCAACGTCTCGTCGATCCGATGCGTCTGCTTTGAAAAGTGATTATTGTGGTGTCCGTTTCTGTTCTCATTGTCGTTGTACTGTTCTATATCGAAACTAGAAGTCTTCACGTAAGGCTTGAATTTTATTAACTCGAAGTCGATTATTGTGGCTATGAAGGCGATTACTATCAGGGTGAGGGTGACCATCAGTAGGGAGACGGCTCCGAAATCAGTTCTAATATCATAGAAGCTCTCGACGTGTCTCAGAGATGTTATCTTTATGGTCCTCGAGACGGTTTTGTTGGTTTTCAAATTGTCGTTCAGCATTATAGAGAAGTTTATAATGGACAACACGTCTTGGGGAACACAGGACCGCGGCAAACATAGGCCGAGAGTTACTTTGTACGACTGGAAATATAAAATTAATATATTCATATACACATCACATGCAATAAATCATTTACACAAACATCGTTTAAAGGCAAAAATATGGAAGTTATTGTAATAATAAATCTTAGTAGCTAATATAGCCAATGACATCAAATTACTTAAAATACTTCGTCTTTTAACGTCCCCCGACAAAATTAGCATATTGTTCCCACATCATTACTTCTCTAATACCTGGATACGATTATGATTTTATAAGAATGAAGAAAATTTGTTATACAGTTTTGTGTTGATAGAATTATAAAAACATATTTTTAAAATTCAAAAGCTGTTAAGGAGCAGTACAATAACATACACTCATACAACATAATTAAATATATATAAAGATAATATGCCCTTCTTACCTTCAGCAGCGTAATCTTGGTAATATTCAAGTCAACCTGCAGCGCGGTGTATGCTAGCGAGACGGCGGCGTCGTTGTCTGAACGGACCATTTTTCTCATCAGCTCGTCACGCTGAACCATTGAGGACCACTCAGCTACATCTGATATGATCAGGACATACCTTATTCAGTACCTTACCAATGAAATAAACTATGGGGTTTTCCAATAGGGACGCTTGAACTTTGACAGCTGATTGCGGCCATGTTGTTTGAGTGACAGCTGTCAAATGCAGTGTGTTATATTCATTCCGTCCTCCCAAACCACCATGGCAGGTTACAGTGTCGAGCAGCACGTGCAAATCATAAAATTGTTTTATGAAAATGGGTCTTCAGTTCGAGCAACGTTCCGCGCACTTCGCCCGTTTTACGGTCGCGATGATCGTCCTGCCGAGTCGACTATCCGTCGATTGGTGGACAAATTCGAGTCAACCGGGTCAGTTAACAATCAGCCGGTTCCCGTGCGTCAACGTAACGCGAGATCTGCCGAGAATATCGCCGCTGTGCGCGACAGTGTCCTCGAAAACCCGCGGCAGTCAATTCCGCGTCGCGCACAGGAACTCGGCCTTTCGCAGACGACAACTTGGCGAATTTTGCGTTGTGACTTGAGCCTGCACCCGTACAAGATCCAGCTGACCCAAGAGCTCAAGGTTAATGACCATAGACAACGCCGTGTGTTCGCTGACTGGGCATTAGAGCAGTTGGAAGTTGACGCCGATTTTGGCAAAAAAATCATCTTCAGCGACGAGGCGCATTTTTGGATGAATGGCTATGTCAACAAGCAAAATTGCCGTATTTGGGACGAGACCAATCCACACGAGGTTCACCAAGTGGCAATGCACCCGCAGAAAGTGACTGTTTGGTGCGGATTTTGGGCCGGAGGCGTGATTGGTCCGTATTTTTTCGAAAAGGATAATGGTGTGGCCGTCACCGTCAATGGTGAGCGATACCGGTCGATGATAACCAACTTCTTTTGGCCTGAAATCGAGAATATGGATCTGGACAACATGTGGTTTCAACAGGACGGCTCTACGTGCCACACAGCACACGCTACGATGGAAGTTCTGCACGAGCAATTTCTGGACATGGTCATCTCGCGCGGAGGCGACGTGAACTGGCCACCGAGATCGTGCGATTTGACCCCGCTGGACTTTTTCTTGTGGGGTTTTCTTAAGTCGCAGGTCTATGCCAACAAGCCGCAAACCACCGATGCCCTCAAAGTCAACATACGCCACGCCATCGATCAAATACAGCCCGATTTGTGCGCCAGAGTCATCGAAAATTGGACCTTTCGTGTGCGCGCCACCAACCGAAGCCGTGGCGGTCATTTGAATGATGTCATATTCCATACATAATGGGGTCGATAGACCTTCCAAATAAAATAAAAAATTCGCAAATATCTTTCCTACATGTATTTTTTTTTGCATTTCAAAGATCAAGCGCCCTTAATGGAAAACCCTATATTACCTACAATAGAGGCTAGATCATGTGGTTTTTAAAAAAGAGTGTGTCGAAAGTTAGTGTTTTTCAATGTTTAAACGAAAGGAATATTTTTCGGATATACTACGCGTAATAGCGTGATCACGGTTGCTGAAAAGTAACCGAAACGTCGGGAGTATGTAGTTTTAACAAAAAATAAAGCATGCGGAGTATATCCGAAAAAATTTAGTTTCATTTAAATGAATAAAACTCGCGAAAGTCTTAGATCTCAATATGTTTTTTCAATGTGTTGAATAAACGTCAGATACGACTTCGAAATATATTGAGTTTACGTATATACACGCTGTACTCGTAAAACTTCACCGGATATTGCTATAAGTTTATTATTTTGTATAATGTTAATATTTAATCATTTTTTATTAATAGAAAAAGCTGATAACTATTTAATTGTATTATTAATATATTCACACTCAACTGACCGAGAGATGTTGTTAAGTGTTAACCCATAAGCGTATTTAACTTACATGTAGTAGATCGATAAATTTGTTTTCGGTATGAGAATATGACATTCGGAAAGTATATTAAATACGGTTAAAAGTACTTTAAATGAAAATTTAAAAAAAAAGAAATTAAATAAGGAAAGTACACATAAATACAGATTACAAATAATTTAAACATGATGAAGCACCGAGTTAGTGCAAGCCTGATTCAATCGTAAATGTTTGCATACAAATAATTACTATAATTACTATCAGTCAAACAAATGAGTCGATTGCTCTCACAGAGGGTCGGTTCGGAAATAGTTAATAGAGAGTGAGTTGACAGGAGGCTCTAATCATCGTCATTCCTAATTTGCTTTCCCGCCTTAAAAGTTAAACTTCCTGAAGCGACATCTTCAAATAATGATGAACGAAAACAACGTCTTATTCTGTTTAGACTAGAAGAAATACTTATAATGTGTTACCATTCACAATCACGGAAATTAAATTATAAAGACATCATAATATTGTGATTTTATATCTTATTTTTTATGGACAAAAGATATTATACATTGGTTTTAATTAAATGACGTTTAAATTCTTTACATAATAATTCTTTCTCTTTAAGGACTTCTTTTACAGAGTTTAGCTTTTGAATTCGTAAATACTGAAGCCCTATCTTTAAGGAGCTGGAATGTTATAAAGGAGGCAATGCTCGGAGTAAACGCTCTAATCGTTAACCGGGTGATGATGACAGCTGTAAACATATCTCTTGACCCTAAAACAAAGATATAAAGACTCACAAACAAATATCTAATTTCACCTTTTATGTATATAATAATTTAAGAAATAAACCTAATGAACCTCATCAGAGGTTAAATTAATCGTGACAGTTACAGCTACCTAAGAGGTTATTTTAAGCTAAGCTAACTAACTAAAATTTATATCTAACGAGCGAAGGTGGGACACATAATAAACCTCATAAGTACGCTGAAGATCGTCGAACCAAAAAAAAACACTTGGATATTTATAATTCATACAAAAATGACGTCATGACATCGATAAATATTTAAAAGCATAGCTTTCACCTTTTTCCTAATAACACGTATGTACATTGCATAATTCAATCTATTCAGACTTTAAAGAACTGCCATTCATTCTATGCGATTTTAATAAATACGACTGGATTATATCATTACCGTTCGTATTATATTCTTGAGTTTGAATGCAAATTATTGAATGAAGGTATTTTATCAATAAACTTGCAGCAAACAAAACATTCCGTACAAAAAATTTAATTATGAGTAAACTGGTGCCATCTCATATACGAGAAAGCTATTCGGTGTTTTCGCTTACCTTTGATCTGTGTACAGATTTCAGTATATACATTTTTTAACAATGGTCAAAGTGATTAAAAAATTACCGATTTCCTAAAAAAAATCTATATTCGACCCATTAAATTTCTTAAAAATTTAAGTCATTGAATATAGAAAATAATTTTCTCTTGATTAATAGATTTTGTCCACATGGTTTACTACAAGAAATTTTGTAAAAAAGAAACTTTATTTACCATAAAAACTGTAGAAAAAATTAAAAAGAAGTACAATAAGTTTTATGAAGAAGAAGAATAATAAAAAGAAATACAAAATCAATTTACAGAGGAAAATATCTAAAAGAAAATTTAAACCTCAATTAAATGAAGAACCTTCTTCGACCTCTGTTAGAAAGTATTCAAACCAACGAAGCGCCTAAGTTGGCTCTACTGAGACAAAAAGTTCAATCACTCCAAGGTCATTGTTGTCTTATAATTAACTATTCATATAAATACACATGGTTACTCACTCCCTCCAAATTTCTCTCTTCTCATGAGTGTGTTGAGGTAGTCCCCATTGTAGAACTCACCGAACGTCTCGTTGTTTTGAGACTTATAGCTGTCGTCCTAAAAAACGATAAATACTTTATAGTGTAGATAAAACTGAATTATTTTTCATTATCTTGTTACTTACAAATAATATTTTCGTAGCCTTTTTTTGAAGTGGACTAATGTTCGAGATTTTAATAGAGTTAGTGTCACGAAAATATAATTATAAAAAAATACACGAGATAACTTTAAAAAAAAGGATTTCAATTTAATTACTTTTTTTATGTCAAATGTATGAATAATGTAACTCACTAGTTGCAGACATTGTTCCTTTGAACCGAGCCAAAATCTTCTGCCACTGAATAACCCTGACTGATAGCGTCCCGAGGCGTCTGCAGCTGAAACGAAACTTACACTTTTACCGCAACAGAAAAGACCTCCTAGTCTGTTAACTCATAAAAAACAAAAGTTTCAAATCTCATGTGTTAGGATCACAAAAACTGAGAACGTCGACATTAAATCCAAACGAGTAGCTACGTATAAGTTTTTATCTGTGGTAAGTCACATTTTTATGTTAATCCAATTATAGTTGCGTGTACATTAAAGCGACGATAATAACTAATTGCTCTACGAGATACAAAGAGAACGTGCCTGAGACACGGCTTTAGTCGTTTATTGACAAATAAAACTCTTGCTTTCATTGTTTCGCGTGAGTTGTCTGTGAACGTAAATAGTTTTAATGGTTTTAATTTATTTAGCTTCCTAGTGCAATTATTTGTGCTATAAATTTAACTTCACTTTTCCCAAACGATTTTGTAGTTCATATAAATTTTTTAGCACTCGTTCTATAATCAACTATAAATATTTGAAAAAAATATAAATATTTTATTTGGTATAACATTAAATTTATAAAGATATAAAAGCTTTGTTTATGCAATATAAATATCTATAGTTCAGACTGCAGATATTAATATACTCGGGTATTGGTAAATTTAATTTGGTCTCTGAAAAATGAAATGCAAACCGATAATCATGAAAATAATACCTTAAAGTCCTTCACATATCATTCTGTTCGGTTTCATTGGATGATCTTGTTTAATGTTTATAAAGATTTTTTTATGTTTTCTCGGTGTATTTTTAGTTATAATTATAATTAATATATTTTTAACTATCCTTATTCTATAATAACAGCTTACCCTTGTACGCCCAGGCTCTACCTTCGGCTAAATCTTTTAAAAACACACTCACATCCTCCCAACAGTAATGCCCTAAATTTAAATGAACCCCATTTTTTATTTTCGGCCAAACATACGACAAATAAGACGGATCGAAAACTATAAACAAATTCTCCATTATTTCACCCCGCGATCGAAGATTTTTTGAGATATTCACTGATGTTTTTTTAAAATTAACATATTGACCAGAAATAGAATTAGCACTAACGGAGCTAAACGAGATAATTAATATTAGATTCACTAAAGACACTTTCACCTTCATCATTTAACAAATTAATTCTATATTATAATTGTTTATTATTATTTAATATGCGCCGTGCGAATACTTCGCGGTCATGTACACAAATAAGACGTGTAGCGTGCAACATGTTAGAAGATCAATGTAAGGGGAGCGTATTTTCTAAATGCTAACAACCTCTTAATTATGCATATCATTAGATACTATTATGAAACAATACTTTTTCGGAATAATCGAACTCTGAATGATTATTGACGGCGGAAAAACTCTTCGTGAAAGCTATCATTAATATAAAGGCCCTCTTTGTACAAATACGTTTAAAAAGATTAAGTTATAACACTTTTATTTTTCTAAATTAATCACTTAATTCGTATGCTACGTTATTTATTATATATCTGTTGAGATTTCATAACTTTCTATGCATAATTTGCGCAATCAAATGTAAACTATATATTATAAATATGAATTTATGTATCGAGAACAAACGGATTGGATCTTGGCTGGGAATTGTAAAACAGAAGTACATATGTAAATTAGATTAACTCTGGTTTCGTTCAGTGTTAGTTATTAAGTTCCTATTTCTTTTCGATACGTATATTCCTTATTCAGTATTATCAATAGTTATCAGGATATTTAAATAATTCGTATTAAATAAAACAAATTTTAAACTAAACTTATATAATCGTTTCAAATTTGATCTTTTCAAACCTTTTGTCATATTTTTTTGATTATTATATCCCATTTTGAATCCAACATTTCTATCACATTGCCTTAACAATGTTAAATAGTTTGAATCTATGGAAATCATTAAAAACTCGAAAAATATGGTTATATTTAACTAAAATTTGTCTTTCAGAAACGCCCAAGTCTGTACAATTACAAGGTAAACTTTTAAAGATAATAAGTTAAAAAATAAATCATAATAAGGGTTCATCGAACTAGAGGCTCAATTCTATGCTTAAGTTACTATTCATATTTAGTCCGAGTAGCGAGTCAACGCGAGACACCATGAGTTGATCGTAAATCAATCGACGAAATGTGACTTGCTCTCACGTTTATTTTACTAATTTCGAAGTCACTTTATCCTTATGATAAAAATTAAATATAATTAAAAAAGTTTTAGTCTCAGGCAACCTTTAATTTGATCCAAGTATAGCAGGGTAGTTTTACTAGTATTTTACTAGATACTAGATCTACTAACATCTCATCCTCTTTTACACGTAACAGGTTAAATAAGTAGATAATGACTATTTCATATAGTTCGTCCATTTTTTCTTTGTAAAACACAATTACTGCTTTTAAGACACTTCCAGAAATCCTCTCTTAAGAATCCAGATTTCAAGAGATATTTGTATTTGTAATGTTTTAAATTTTATATAACAACTTGTAGGTATAACATTTTTTTTAATAACAAAGGTGGGTCAAAAAAATTATAATGTACAAAAATTTATTTATTAAAAAATCTGAACACGGCTTATGCAGTATGGCGATGCGAACTAAAGTCAACACACATATTTTTAAACAAAGAAAAACAAATTACTTTCATCAAAATTCGTCGTTAAAACTATTTTCACCCGGATATACTAAGATAATGTAGCTTCATCTGTGGAAATCTTTAGAATAAATTGAAAATCTCGTAGAATCTCTTCACGGACTAGGTTTTAAAAGCGGCTTCCACTGTTTATCTTATAAAACACTCGTATGTTGAAAATTTATTGACACTCAACTGTATACAGTGATACTGAGGAAGAGCCTATAACGATAGTCCCAATTCAGCACTTGAAAAAAAATCAATAACTTTACCGTATGGTAACATATTTTAATGAACAAATAAGATATAAGTTTCTTTTCTATATTTTCGTCACAACACAAAGAAGCAAGTATCCGATACAGCCCTATTGACCATACAGATAAATAAAACAAAGCCTGTTAGTATTCATTTATTATCTGTCAAAAGACAGTATCATTAAGTTTACAATTATTTTATCTCGTGTACTTAGTAAATACAATTAGCTAGATTTATCTGATACAGTTGTCTGTCTCTGTCACACACACAAACACACACGAACATATAGTGACGCACGCCGTCCCGCTCACACACCTACATCTGTCGGAGTCGCTTGACCGGCCGCTGACCGTCGTTCATGAAGCCTCCCTGCTGGAAACAGCCACAGGCAACATTATAACAATTATCGACACACAGAGAACGCGCGCCACTTACGGATTACTAGCAATCAAAACAAGAGACGTTAACCATGAAATCTATAATGCCGGCTCGTGTGGCCTTTGGTACGATTAAAAACAAATAATTGGTCGAGTCATTAGAGGCAACGGTTCGTTCGATGCTGGGGAATGTTTGAGATGATACGAGTTTAAATTCGGCACACTTTCATGGAACATGCAGAGGCGTTGTAAGTAACGGGGTCGGACAGTGATCGCTGAGAAGGCACCACAGCGGGGTTTTGTTAATAAAAATGTGCATATGATAGCTAGCGGGTTACCTGGTCTCACTCTCGATTCTACGAGTGTGCTACAGGTAGTTCTGAAAAGAATGCACAGAACACTTATATGGCAAAGACACCGTTCGTGGCATTTGTGACTGCATTTCTTTGCGCATTTTTCTATGCACTCGTTTCTAAACGCATGCAAAATTTAAAAAAAAAAAACAAAGCATAAACGAAAATTTTGCAAAAAAATACAGTGTGAAATGATGAAGGCATAGAATGATTAGTGAGATAAATAAAACTCAACGATTAAAACTATTCTCAGAAAAAATACAATGAAAAAAGTGAATTATTTATAATGATATAAAGTAGCCGTAAGAACATGCTCCTACAATATGCTGCAACAATACAACAGACATCCAGCAGCTAGCGTGTCATACCGGTCGGCCCATGTACGGCTGTGGCGGCATGTACGTGTTGAGCGGAGTGAAGCCGCCGCGAGGGAACGAGCCGCGCCCCGAGAACCCGCGACCTCGGCCGCCTGCCACACCACACACATTACGGGAATTACACAGCTGAACAAAACTGATATATGACAAGTTGTGTATGGACGGACCCAAACTTGGCTGAAATCACTTTCATAATAATTTTAATTATATTAAAACATTAACAATTAGATCAATGAGATACAACTATTCAAATATTAACACATTGAAATTTACTTCTTTCATAAATCAAAGATAACTTGCACTAATGTTACTTTATATCTATACATTTTTCATACAATACATTTTTCTTTATATCTGTATGTATAAGTATAGATAGTATCTCATATATCTGGGATATAGCTCAGTTTGATATCAGTATCTGATCAATATTATAAACCATAACGACCTCTATAGTTGCCTCCTCCCCTGGCGTTGAAGGCGCCTCCTCTCGCGCGGTAACTGTTGGTGCGTGATGCGGGGCTGGTTCCTCCCGAGTTGTTCACGTTCGTGTTACCGGAGTTCCGATTCTGTTGGCCATGCTGTCTCTTGTTCTGAAGATAAAAAACACACATTCACTAAATTTTCGTGTGAAATTTAGCATAATTTATTTATGCTCTATCTTACACTGAAATATTTATTAATTGATATAAAATGTGAGATGTTCTCGGTACCTTGTTTGAGTTAGCGGAGTGTGCCTTGAACTCGTCGTCGTCCCTGTACTTGGAGACTGTAACCAGGAACCCGTTGATGCGGAGGTCTCTGTCCAACTTCAGAGCACGCTCCACTGACTCCTTCTCATTGAAGGTTACTCGTACTGTGAATGATATTTATACATAAAAACTATTATAAAATTATATTAGTTATACATAGTTCTCACTAAATATTCCGGCATAGAATATATCTCCTGAGTAAAGGAGGATGTACAGCTATATACTTTGAGGAAAAATCTGATAAACAAAAATTGTATAGTCACAACTTATTCCAAAAGAAAGGAGACCAACAGCTTCTCCAACGTTATGTTGTTGTAAGCTGTTGGTGACAACTAGAAATCCTCATTATTATCCAACTCATGTAATAATGATTATAATGCTCAATAATTCCATACGTACATATCTTGTACTTGGTCTTGCTGAACTCATGTACGTGCGCGACCGGGCCGCACTGTTCGAACAGCGCCTTCACGTAGTCGCAGCTGGCCTCGTAAGGGACTCCCACCAGGATGCCGGTGTCCGCTCGGGATTCCACCACCACAGAGATTACGCTACCATCCAAGGACGTGCCGTTCTCTGACAGCGCCTGAAAATAGATTCACTTATGTATAAATTATCCTAATACTAAATGCACCAGAATTGGGACACGGATGTGTGGCTAACAAAACTCTTCATAGTTACATGTATTAACACAGTGTATATTTACAATTCTTTCACTATTTTCTACAATAATCATTTCTACAAAAACTCATGGTGAAGTATATTACGAATTAAAACCGTCATTAAAAATATTTCTTTGATAATTTTATACGAAAAATACAGACAGCGAGAAACGTTCTGAGTACCAGCAACTTAAACAATAGGGACTTTGTTATGTGGTTGCTTGTCAAGGAGTGTAATGCTCTTGGCGAGATATAAACCACGCCCATTGCTATATTTAGATGTTCGGCGCCAATAAAGATTTTAAAGTAGCTGCTATAAGACATTTTTTATATTATAAAATTTATATGTACAAAATGGTTTCAATAATTTTTTTAACAATATTCCTGTCTTACTCTCCTTTAGACATCATGAATTAAAAATTTCATATTTTTGTAATATGAGCTTGATTACTGAACATCATTATTTCTATGTTATTGATACATAATTAAATCGAAACTATATTTTTTGAGTGCTAATAAAATTATCACAAGAATACAATTTGAGTGTATTTAAAAAATATATATAAATCATACAAGAAAATATAAATAAGAAAAAATGTTATTTAAAGTGATGAATGAAAATGGTCATACAAATATAACAGAAGTTGGTCTACTACTGTAATACAGAAAAATATTTTTATATAATTACAGTCGTAAATGACAAAAATAAATACAAGCCACCAGTAGCAGACCAGCCATTTGAAACATTCAAATAGTCATTCGATATTGGTATACAATCACAAGGTAATTTGGAAAATAATCGCCTTATAAAAAACGCCTCCCAGTTTTACTGACAAAAGGCAATAGTTATCTAAATAATATTTTACAAAATAAAAATATGTTAATAATTATCTGTTTACCTTTTCCAGGGAATCTTTGTTTTTGAATTCGACTATAGCCGATAATGTTGGAGTTGTGGTCAGTTCGGTTACAATGATTGGACCACGTCTAAAAAGAAAGAAAATTTCCCTTGTTAATACTTCAATGTCAGAAAGTTCCACGTGCGTCACACAGAGAACTCTATCATTGTATTAATTTTGAAAGGTAATACAAAATACTAATGGTTGGACTGATATTTGAATGTTAGCAAATATACATGTTAATGTTTCATATTTAAACCGAGCACCCCCTTTACTCACTTCACACTGACGACTTCTCCATGCTTACTGAACAGCTCCTTGAGTTTGTCTTGATAGTCGAATAGATAGCTTGAAGGCAGATTCTCCACCAGTAGTTTCCCAGATTCTACTTTATCTTCTTTGAGTTCTTCAGCTTTGGGTTCATCTTCTTGGGTCTGTTCTGTTTCTGACTGTTCCTCCGCAGCTTCCTCCCCTGTCGCTTGTTCTTCATTATTCTCGGGCTGTGAATCTCCATTGTTTTCTTCGGCAGCTTCAGGTTCTTGTTCCGTCACTTCCGTCGCAACGACTTCTTCAGTGGGCTGATTGGCTTTAGCTTTGTTCGCTTGATTTTTGGCACCACGACCTCTCTTCTGAGCGACCATTTTCCCACTTAAACTGAAATACATTTACGATTGATTCATATGCGCTAATAAACATACACTATAAGAATTAAGAATAGTAAAAGCATTTCCCGCCATGTACAGATTTAGTATAGTTACACACATTATTAACTCCGCCGTATTTTGGCGCCGATCGTAGTTTATCAAGGACATTATAGTAACCCGCCATAACAGTTAGAATGTACTTTTAACTACATGATACTGAATTATAATAACTACTTACAGCCTATGGAACAACTACAAGCCTAATAATAACGGTAAACATCAATACTTTCCAGGCGCGCCATAAGGCATGGCGTTCCAATGGAAAATTCACGAAACCATGCTCTTATATTGGTAGTGGTAGTTTCTTCAATTTATAAACTTATCTATAAATATTAAGTTATAATACATAGTTTTACTCACCGTTACTATAATATCAACACTTTTTTCAATAAAAACTTAATATTCACACAAAAAGACGCTAATTCACTTTACGAGTTAAAATAGCACGCACCCGGCATCACGCAAGCGCATTCGCCTATTATTGCAAGGGTTGCCATTACACTTAATAACTACACATGCTGTAACTATACAATTTAACGTTTGTGATTAAAAAAAACACATAAAACACTTAAAGTTTTATTTAGAACATAATATTTGATTGTAAAAAAATTAATTACGAATTATTTATTTCAAACTGCAATAACTCAGAGAAACAATTGAAATATTAATTGAAGTAATGTTACAAATTAAGATAAATATCTGATAACTTCAAAAACGAGAACTGGTTGGTATTCTTTAGTCGGTATAATAATAATACATTTTTATCAGATCTGATGTTTAATAATTAAGCAACTATGTGTGCTAAAGTATTGTGTTAATGGTGAAGAGTAAAAGATTTAATTAAAACTTTATAAAAAAAATGTTTAGTCTTCGATAACATAAGAATTATAATTTACGATGTCAAAAAAGAAGTCCTAGACTCATAAAAAGGTCCTTATCGAATTATTATTAGAGTAAAACAAGTGATAACTGATAACAGACAAAAGTCAGTTGACTGTTGAGTGTTGACATTCTGTCTTGTTGCAAAATACCTAACCTATAAATATTGGGCGCATGCCCCATGTTGTTTTCACAATAAACTAGGAGGTTTTTATTTATTAGTAACCGTGTATCATTTATAAAATTATTGTTAAAAATTAATTGATAGTACACTTTATTCGTCATGAAGTCAAAGTCATTCGAACTGCCAAAAAACTCACCTGACGAGGTAAAACATAATAAAACATTCGATTTTATTAAATATTATAAACCTGCTGCTGAAAATGACATCGAAAATAATGTATCAAAAGTTAAAAACCAGACACCAAAACGACAACACTCGCCAAATAAAAACAAAAAGAAAAATAAAAAAGAAATAGATGTTCCAGAAGTAAATATTGATGGATCTAATTTATTCTCAGCTGGTGAGAACAGCTTAGAGACGAATCAAGCAACATCCACACCTAACACCACAAGTAAAAAAGATAAAACTTGTAAAATGAAATCAATCATGAAGAATTCTATGGCAGAGGAAAGTTTGAATGTATCGGACGTTCAAGCAGCGAGCACCAAGCCTAAAAAAAGGAATAAATCAGTAAGTTTCATGCTTGATGACAATGAAGAGGTGATTATCAAAAAATCAAAATCGGAAGAATCGATGGCAGTCAAAAAATCACACACCGACAAAATTAATAAGAAGTCCAAAAAAAATAAATCTTCTGATCATAAAAAACCAAATGATAAAGAAAACGAGTCTGATGTTAGCAATATGAATATTGATACAGATCAGGTAGGAAGACCTTCCAAGAAACAATTAAAATCTAAATCTAAGACTGAAAAGATGGAACTCGAAAATACACCTAAGGCTGAAATTGTAGAGGACGATCCTAGTGTTGACAGCCAAACATTAAATAAATCTGAAAAGAAATTACGGAAAAAGAAGAAAGTTATAACGAGTGAGGTTCATGACGAAACCAGCTCTGGAACCATTGGAGATACAATTAATGTAGATACTGAAAACAAGAATGAAGATAAAATAGTGAAATTAAAGAAGAAAAAACATCCATCTAAATCATCACAGATGACAGAGACTGATGGGGAACCTGTAACAAAGTCAAGAAAAAAAGATTTGAAACCAGAAATCATTGCCGAGGTATTGGAAAACCTGAATATCGGTGACAACCCACATTCACTAACCAGTCTCATTGACGAAATGACGGTTGCTGATAAAAAGAAGAAAAAAAACAAATCCATGATTAAAACAGACAAAAGTAAGAAAGTGTTCAGTCAGAAACGATTTGATGCCCCCAAGCAAGAGGCAAGTACCGAGCAGGTTGAAGAGAAGGAAAAGGTGAAATGGGTAAAACGTAAATTCAATAAAGACAAGAAAGGTACTATAAGTGTCAATCATTCGAGGTCAGTGTCAGTTGACAATCTACCAATTAAAATAGTATGTAGCTATAGAAAACTACTCACGGAGCATTTCACCAAGTTTGGGACAGTTCAGCATGTTGGGTTAGTAAGATTACCCATATTTGTAAATTTTTCTGACCTTTATTAAGTATTCTCAATGTTATGTTTGTTTTCAGAACTGCAGAATTATATCCAGCTGAAGATCCTAAACCCGTTTTCACTACAACAATAGTGTTTAATAGTCAAAATGCTGCAGAAAAGGTAACAAAAATAAAGAGGTCTAATATACATATAATGTTTCTCTTGTGGTCATGA
The DNA here is from genome assembly GCF_018135715.1 of Danaus plexippus. NCBI lineage: Eukaryota > Metazoa > Arthropoda > Insecta > Lepidoptera > Nymphalidae > Danaus > Danaus plexippus. The sequence continues at coordinate 454,921 of NW_026869846.1, forward strand.
ATCTCTAATCCAAATAAGTAAAATAAGCGACAAAAAGTATTTTTATATTCACATTTTTGATTAGTTGGAATTTGAAAGGGGTAACTGCAAATTGAACCACTACTACAAAAGTATAACTAACTAACCTAATAATTTCAGTCGTTAGAAGAAGACAACACCTTATTCAACGGCAGCCGAATTCGTGTAAAGAAGTCGTTGCCTCCGACGCAGACCACTTTAGTTGTGCGCTCCTATGCAGAACTATCCATGCAGGCTTTAAGTTCTCTGTTTGCTGGCGCGGGACGGATACGAAATATACAGAATGTACTTAAAGGAAAGAATTCCTGTTGTAAGTTTAATTTTGATTTATATTGTTATAACAAAAAAGTAATTTTTATGTAATGAAACTTCTAAACTGATTTGTTTTTTTTTCAGCGACGGCATTTGTAGAATTCGATGGACCCGATACATTGAATCGAGCTCTCAAAATGGCAGAAAACGCTAAAATTGGCGCCAAAAAAATACATGTTTCCAAATATGAAGTCCGTAAAACAAATCAAGATAAGGAGCCCATTTCAAACAGTGCGAGTTAAATAGGAATATAATGTAAATAATATTTCTAGATGTTACCGTAAAATGTTAATTTTAACTTGTAATAAAAACTTCATGCATTGAATGCATTTTTCTAAATGTTATTTTCTTTTAAGATAATAGTAAGTAATAGTAAGTAATTATAATAATTGTAGGAAGCATGTTACTAGTATATCATAATATATTGCAAAATAAATTATGGGTTTTGTTTTTTTGTATCTTCATTTTCCGATTTCACAAAAATATGTTTCCGCCCGGGATCGAACCGGGGACCTTCTGCGTGTTAGGCAGATGTGATAACCGCTACACCACGGAAACTATACCTGTAAGCTTTAAAAATTGTATATAGTACTTTAAAATTAATCCACCGTGCAAGATCTTTGATGTCAAAAATTCAGCGAAAATTTATAAAATGGGCAAAAAGGTTACAAGGAGTAAATTTACTAAATTTTCTATTCTAAAGTGAAATATTTAAATTCATACTGAGAGTTGAGGTAAATAAACATAATTAAAATTCTTAAGTAGATGTTATGCGAGAAAATTTTGACAAAAACAAACTGTAAGGAATTAGATAAGCGCCCAATCAAGTTAGATTGATGGGATTGTGTGAACAGTATTTAAAAGTCTTAGAAATTAAATGTATGAAATCAAAAAAAGTCAAAGTCAATCGAAACAATAATTTATTGTGTTCCTTAGCGTAATTATGCGTTAAAATGATGTATACACAGAGTCCTTACACCGACACTAAGCTTAAATAATTACAATAATTTATTTACAGCCGATATCAACAAATACACGCCATCGGGTCATCTGATTCACACAAATAATACTTTGGACTTCATTATGCAGACGACTCGTCGCCGTCCCGCTGACTACAAAACTGCTTTAAAATATAATCTCGAATACTATTCTGTCGTATCAAAGGCACTAATTGAAAATGAAAACTTCGTCCGCCGTCGGCCGAGACCGGTTTACACTATTAAAGCGTTGTTTCCGTCGAGGTGCGCGAGTGATGTCCTTACCGTTCTTACATCAATATTTACACTAACCACCGCTTCCGTAACTCTAATCACTGTTTGTCTTAAGGCTTTATATTACACTGGTATCGATAACTAGTTAGTCAAAGATAACGTTTAAATCTAAATTAGCGTCACTAAGTTTGCGTGTAAATTAATTCATATTTTAATAAATATAATGACTAATAAATTATTGAGGTGTTGAGATCTGTGAAGTGAGAGCCGCCGTCTCCACGCCCTTATATTATATACATGTACAGTAGCAGATACAATCGCCGAGTACGCCAGGGCTCGCTCCGCACTAGGCGTGTCGCTGGCTAGGCACTGGAATACTGAGAACAGAATCATTATTAGTTATTACACATACAGCAGCGACGTCTGCTACTGAACTACGCTGATTAAATAATATGAATTAATATATGTAGATGTGTATGAGTTGTATCCTCACCTGTAGAAGGCCGGGAAGCTAGTGTGAGCGTCGAACTGGAAGTTGACGGGCGTCTTTGGTTCCGCACAGGCGTATCCCAGACAGTCGTCGGAGGCGTGGAGGGCGCGTTGCAGGCACGGCTCGGACGCGCTGCGCGTGATCTTGGGCATAGCTCGCAGCATGGCCTCCAGGGACGCCAGGATCTGACGGAACAGCGGCCGGCGCTCCCGGTCGAACTGGATGCAGTCCTCGAACAGGCGGCGCAGGGCCTGCGGAGCGTCCTGACGCAACCGACGGACGTCTGGTCGCAGCAGGCCGCGGCCCACCGACCACAGTATTTGGTCTTTGTTGTTGAGGTGCGCGTACGGTAGCTCGCCGGCCGTCAGCTCGAACAGCACAATCCCGTACGCGTACACGTCCGACCGGAAGGTGTACGGCGCCGGTTCCTCCATACGGATAACTTCCGGCGCCATCCACAGTATCGAGCCGGTCGGCTGCTGCCACTGCACGCCTCCCAGCGTGGACGAATCTGTCACATACACTTATATCTTTATATATTCATTACTATTACCCTCGTGTAACTCTCTTTGAGGCCGTTACCTGACCACCGCACTTTGGCCGTCGCCAGGCCGAAGTCTCCAATCTTAACCGACCAGTCGTCTCTTAAGAATATGTTGTTAGATTTCAGATCCCTGAAACGAAATAAGAATAATAAGTACATCATATACCTAATAATATCAAAATGTCTGCGTTATAGTCACAGTATGTAAGGTTAATGTTAAAATTATTTTATCATACATATACTAATGTTATTTTCCTAATACAACTAGTACTTATCCAATGAACAGTTACCTGTGTATAATGTTCTTGGCGTGCAGGTAGTCCATGCCCTGGGCGGTCTGGCGCGCCACGTCTATGAGGTATAACATCGGCAGCGGCGTCTCCAGCACGTGCAGGTGTTGATACAACGAGGAGCCTTCACACCACTGGGTCACTATCGCCAAGGAAGGCTTCGACACACAGCCCATGAACAGAAGGATGTTGCAGTGCCGCGTCTTACGGAGGACAGCCACCTTCAATATTAAAGATAAGGGAGAGTTTACATGTGTTGGTCATAAATATATATGTATTTCTTCTAATCTTCCTTAAATTTCAAGCTGCATGTTGTGTTTATGTAAATTAATTTGTGGTAACTATCGAATTAGTTCTTGTTACACTATTATAATTTATAAACATCTTGTTGACTAGTGGTCACCTCGTTTTTGAAGGCCTGTAGCTGAGCTGGGGTGGGCGTCTTCACGTTCAGCGTCTTGACAGCGACCGGTCCGTGCCAATGCGCCTTATACACTGTCCCAAAACTACCGGAGCCTGTACAACGAACGGCATTAAATACTGCTCAGACATATAATAATGGCAGGCAATAAGATATTTTACATTAAAAAGCTGTATTCTGCTTTCAATCTATTAGTAAATAATTAAAGAGGTCACGCATAAATTGTTTATGGCCTATAATTATTAATACAATGTCATAACCAACCTATCCTGGCCCCTATGAGTATTTCATCGGCGTGTATGACCCAGTCGTCGTAGCTTTCACGAGGAGACAGGGCATGTTTCCACGACTCGTCCGCGGAGCGAGCGCGCGCCCTTCGAGGTCGAAGCGTGCCCGTGGGGGAGGCCTGGGAGCGAACAATATTCTCTTTAAGTTAAAATAGAAAATATAGTATGAAACATGCGACCTCCTAGTATCTCCTACTAAATTAGAATCTCGATTCCAGTATGAGCTCAACATTGCTCTAATTATAAAAACATCTTCTATACCCTCGGCCCCTACTGTCTGCGCCAGTAACTTCTCACATCTGCTGCGGTAATATACATCCAAGTACACATGTCACTCGCCTGTGCTGACTGCTGTTACATTACTGTTTGTTTCTTTACTATCTAGGTATCGGTACATAATCCTCAATGCTGACCTGAGTGCTTTGACTCTGCTGCTCTCCCTTCTCCCGGTCGTCTTTGCCGTGTCTCCCTGATGAAAGGTAATTTGATGATTGCGGGGAGCTGCTCTGTAAATTATATAAATAAAGTTATATACATATAACATTAAAAATACTACCACAGATACTACAATGTGGGTGTTGCTATTATCGAGTGAGTAATATTTATATATATGTATATATATTACCTGGTTATTCTTCCGGCCGTGATCAGTCAAATGTCTCACCATGTTGACACACACGTTTGGCGCCGAATTGGAGCGGTCTTGCTGGTTCAGCGAGCGAGGGTGGGCTTGTCTGGAATTCAGCATAATGTATGTTTGCGAAGCGAGTGTTGCCATATTCTTTGTAATATTATTTAAATAAGTTAATAATTAAGTAATATCATATTATAAATACTTAGGAGAACGTATCTAGATGCCAACTTTTTTTTATTTATTGAAAAGTATACTATTTATATAATATGTTAAGCCAATTGCCCAGAACAGTTTGAGTTTCCACAGTTATTTAAGCATGAAGTTTTATAATTTAGAAGTATCCTTCCTATATTACTAGAAAATACAAATTTACGGACTGTTTGAGCTATAGTCATGAATAGAAGAAAAATAATATATGTGTGGTATATACTTGTTCTGATGATAGCTGTAGTGAGCGGGCACGTGCAGGATCCCCGCCTGGGTCTCCGGATTCTTGGCCAGTAGAGCTGCGTAGTAAGTGTCTGTCATTCGTACCTGGAACATCAAATCACACTTTACCAACGTCACCATAACAACACTATTGACATCTATGTTTCTTTGCTTATATATATTTTAATAACAAAAATGAGAGGTGTTGTCTATATTTTTTCCTTAATGTAATAATAGTCTTCTCTGCCAATAAAGTGTTGTTTATATATATTAAGTATTAATCTATGATACATTTATGTATGCATACAATTAATCAAACCTGGGGTTAACTATACCTGAGTATGTTTATTTTTTTTTTTAAAGACTCCAATTTTTTTAGTAGATTGTTAAGTAGACTTTCATATTTTTTACAACCCTAGATACAAATAGAGAAGAATGGTTTTTCATCAGGAAATTTTCTGTGGGATGGTGGTGCAAGTTTTGGAGCCTACGATCTATAGACTACAGCTTCTACCACCTGTGCTAAAACAACTATAAGATCAAATTTAGTACCTGATGACAAATACTTGGAACTTTATCAGCGCACCGCTGATGGAACTTGAAGTTGCACTGCGAGCAGTAGAAGCCGTTGAAGAGCAGCCGTCGACAGCACTCGCAGAACGCGAGCGTGAAGAATGTCTTTCTTGTGAACTGGTGCGACATGTGAGACATAATGGGCAGTTTGTCCAAAATTCGCACTGTCACCTGGAATATTGGCTCATTGTAAATGTTTTTGTAGGTCAAGGCTAGTGATGTGCCTGATAGCAAATAGTAAAAATATTGATGTCTGGCATATCACTAATTAGGATTAACACAAAATCTCCAACACATTTTCAAAAACATATATGTGATTGGGATTGATTATTTGATAAATTTAAGCAAAATCCTTTATTTTATTATTCTATTATTTTATTACTCTATTTTATTTAAGTCTCTGGGTGTAATTTAAGCAGTTTATTAGAAGAGGATTGTTCAATAGAATTAAGAATTGTTATGGTTTATTTAGGACAGATCAAAAATAGTTTTCTTAATAAGTAATCCTTAACAGTTTAATTATGGTTGGAATTTAGTATTATAAAATTTTTGGGGGATCCATAAACTGTCCATACCAAAACCAAAAAGAAGAAAAAAAGTAGTATTTGTTTACAAGGGGGAAGTATTAAGGGAATAATTATTAACGAACCTCAAGCACAGTTCACTAAACTGTACATATAGGAATGAGAGTATGGCAAACACCTGCTTTCATAAATTCTGCTTATACATAGTTAAAATATATATTATATAAAACTTTGAGTTAATTACAAATAATCTTACTTTAGTTGTGCAAAATATTATATTAATTTATTTGAATTTCAAGTTTATTTCACTCATTCAAAAATATAATTATAGTCATCTAGCGACTGTCATAAATATAATTTGTTTGAGATATATTAAAAACTTTTTGCTGCAATTTCCTTATATTTTGTAAGTAAGGCCTATCTGAGGAAATTAATATTATAATTTGTGTTTATTTGACTGCTATTTGTTGACTATTCTACTTACAAATCCCGGAAAAATCTCTCACAGAGACACACTCAAATAGTAGGTAGGATAAATAGACCAGTGCTAGGTATGATAACTAATTTGAAATTACGAAACCTATGAAAGTATCAATATAACTGATACATATGATGATAGATTTGTTTCATCAGTCACAAAAGGTTGGTTGGGTTAAAAAGTTTCGATCGCAGCTATAGGTATTCCAAATAATAAAAATGTGAGTTTGCTTCCTTAATGGGGGAGAATATGAGACTGCTAAAAATCGACATAATTTACTTGATGTAGATGTCTGGAAATCCTTAAGGAGTTGTGTAGAATATTTCTAACACTAGTCATTATTTCGTCGTTGGTTGGACGATGGAACAGATTATCATTTTTAAACTTAGTACTAAACGTAAAAGTCTTACCTTAATTAATTAAACGATATTAAAAGAACACTGACCTCCTCAGCATCAATCATAGTAATATCGATATCCCACGGTATCACAGCATTATTTCCTGTCCGAACCACTTCGCACATTTCACAAGTTAAGTTACGAAGCTTGAGAGCCTTCATGAGAGCTTCTCGAAGCGAAACTCCCTCCTTCACCTGTACACTCGTCCGCTGTTGATTCGGCAAGTAAGCTCTAAGGAAAACTTTAGGTTGCCGAGTAAGAGTATCATACTTCTTAGAATCATCTTGCCATGAATATTCTTCGCTCCTATCCGGCGAATCGCACTGTAACAATTCCCTAAGTGTCTGTTCTCTAAGTTCTAAATTATGCAACTTTACTGTTAACTCCTGATATTCCGAAAGATACAGAGAAGGTGGGTGCTGCAAACCAGCAAACCTTGCATTTAAAGCGTCAATGTTTTCACGGGTCACATTTATAATACTCTGAATGTTCCTAATTTCATATGTTGGATCCGCTGCGTCGTCACTGTCGGTCGATGTCGACATATTATCGCTGTTAAGAGATAATGCAGGTATATTTCCATTAATTTTTCTTGTACAATTTTCTTTCTCTCGAGTTACTGCCATTTCTTTTCTATTTTTTCTTAATTTTCTCCGCGCACACTCGCGCAGCTTAGATAGGCGTTGTTTGTTGCCATAAATAAAAATAAATAGATGTCATAAAAAAATTATTTTATTAATTAACTAACAATTGTTAGCAATAGTTTTCTTTATATATCTTTAAATTTGTCATATTTATTATATTTTTTGTTGATCTGATAGTAATATGTAGAACAGCTGTCCTTTAATATTGAGAACTGTCAATGTTAATTATATTGATTATAGATATATTGAATTAGTGTGTAAATGTTTGAGATGACAGCTACAATATAAGAATTTTAATTTGAGGAATTTCGGTTTATCCGTAACTACTTGAATTAACTCGCATTAAAAGTGTCAACTTCCTTATTTACTTTTATGTAAAAGGAAGGGGACATAAACATTAACAGTAAAGTACCAGTACCTTACATTCCGCATATCAATATGACAAATTTTCGGGTGTGTGACCCAATACATATATCTTGTGGTTATGTAAAAACTAGATTTAACGGTCAACATGAACAATTCAGGCTAGGAAACGTACTGTTACTGGAAACAAGACACACTTCTAAAAGACTTGGGAATGAAGAAAGGTAGTGAAAAATTGAATATTTATTTATTTCGAAACATACACTTTATATTACAACAAGAATATACTGCATTTATTTTTAACGTCTATAATTTTTTACAGTTCTTCAGAGATTTCTAAAGCAAATTTAAAAACACCATCAATTATATGAAAAGGGAAAGAAAATGTGAAGCTCTATCAAAAAAATGCTTTCAGTCAATGTCAAGTTTAGAAAAGAAAACCATTTGTGATGAGAAACATTATCAGGGGTATACAATATAACTGCACTTATTTCTTTAACATTATAATGTTGTAGACTTTTATAATATTTTTGGAATGACATAATTATAAATATATTGTAATTATTTAAAGATCCCAGTGCCACTTTGAATACAGATTCTGTTCGGAAACATTCTGAATAATAATTTGCAGAGACAGTCTATAAAAAGTATGCTATGTAAAATGTAATAGTTAAAATACTTTTTTTTTTCTATTTCAGATGTATATCCAAAATGGTTAGTAGATGTTGAAAAACCACAGGCTGATGCTGATCTGACCATTGGTAGGCAGACAATCACAGATAATTATGCAAAAACAGCACTGATGCCAAGGCTGTGAAAAAGATGACTGAGGGGTTACTTTATAAGGGGAAGCATTCACTAAAATATCTAATTTACAACTATAAGATAAAATACTGAAGGAAAAGACACCCATGTGACCACATGTAGAGAGATATTGGTTTAAATCCAAATATTATTTAATAACATTAAGTCATCAAAATTGGACTTGGCATTATGTTTCCACAATAAAGTAGAATATAGAAATTATATTCAGGAATGAAAACTTACTGTTAAAAAAAAATCATGAATTTTAATAGAACAAGGTTTAAATGTGTGTTATGAAAGAATACATTTTTGATGTAATTTTATGTATAAATAGTGTTTCATATTTAATCACATAATTTTTTTAATATATTTTTCTCTTTCAATTGTAACATTGATAAAAATGTTGAAATAGGAGGCAATATTGGTTAGATTTAAAATTATGAAAACATAGTTTATATAATTATCAAACTTTAATTGCAACAGATTAAGATAAAAACCTGTCGGATAATGTGAATATATTTTTTATTTCTTATTACAACATGTTTACAACATGTCAAAGTCGTCCCTCTGAAAAAAAAAATTATAAAATGATAATTGTATGTAGATAATTAATAAAAATACTTAATCAATGTTGTCTGACAGACATTAAACAGTATTATATATTTTAAGAACAACATACCATGTCATTATACTCCATCACATGCTTCCTGATGGCTGAACCATCAACCCACGTGACAAAGTCCTCGAGAGATCTTGTGACAAGGAATGCTGGATCTTTAACAACCTCCGGACCAACACGCACATGACCCTGCTCTATAAACTTTGTAGCTTCTTTGAGATTCTCTGACATTTTGTCTGTTAAACAAATATATATACATTACATGTACACAAATCAAAGTAAAGTCTTGATGATCGTTATTAAATTTTCCTAATAATGGTTATTGTGGACCATCATTATCACAAATGAAGTGATTATTAATATAAGAACAAAGCTAAGTATATCATCATGTATCATTCACCTTGTGACTGCGGCCACTCCAAAATAAAATTTGTTCTGATGCAACGTGAAAGTTTCAAAGTTAGAATACGGGATTATAATTTACATGTCTGTCACGGCATCTAAGCAGATATTACGACTCAAGGACATCAATACTCATCACTCCTGTTATTATGTTCCTTACATTCATCGTAGTAAGCCTATACCATGTTAACCTATTTTCTCCATCATGGGTGCAATTAGAAAACTTCCTCTAATAAACAGTTAATTTAAATAATTCTCATCACAACACACATTGACTGCGACATTTCAATTTTGGCCTCATTCAATCTCTTAGATAGTAAATTAATATACTATACAACTGCCTTGCAGGCTTAAAGAGCAATTATACATCACAAGTCCTTCCAGCTAGCCATCACCTTTCATTAAACCTACACATCTATTAAGTTTGTCTAGTTTGTTATTAATATACAGAAAGTATTATTTTTTACATACTTCTCACCATAACAACGGGTAATCTTCGTCTACAAAAGGCACTGGCTGGAACATTACTAGCGAGAGCCAGATCCCAACGTGTTGGTATGAGACCCATTTGGTATAATTTTTCTAAAAGCTGTGCACTTGCTTCGGTTCTAAATTCTGTGTTAGCATCTAAGTCTTTAATTTTGTTAGCTAGTTCCCTTATTTCTCTGGATAACTTGTTGTACCTGGTAGCACAAATACATATTTATATATATATCACTTTTTATAATAACTTGCGAACGAATATTTGGTTAATGAAACTTACTTTGTATAGTCTTCTCTCTTCTGAATGTGAAATTTTTTCATAACCTTAACCTCGCTTAAATTGTTGTCGACTTTCCATGATATGAAGTCTACTTTTTTTAGCAATTTTTGCTCATGAAATTTTAATTTTCGTACCATTTTGAATACCGAAACAGAAATATCAGATTCAAGTTAAATATTAACTAAAATTGGAAAATATAGTCTTTGGGACGAATTATTTTTATTAAGGAAGACTGTGATATTTTAAACCTTTTTTAAGTAATGTAAATAGTCCCAATATTTTTTCAGTTGCTATAACTTATTAAAAAAACTTTCATATATAATAATTTAACTATTCATGTAATTCACAACACTGAGTAGTGAACACAATAAATAAGTTACTACAACACATGCATTTCTGACATTGACAATCGAATTTTGTATTCAGTACTGACAACCACACCAGAATATTAGGGCTATTATTATACGAAATACCGATACAATTTTTAACATAAAATATCATAACAATTTTGTGACCTATATTTAATTTTAATTATCGAAATATACATCAGTCATAACCAAAGTCCGTTATATGTTAAAGAATTACAATTTTTGTAAAGCAAATTCAAAACTACAATTTTCTGTATAACAAATAAAAGCTCATATTAATGTATAAATATTGTATATATTCGTATTAAAATTTTTAGACGATCAATTTAAATATATCAAGACTTTAAAAGTAAAATGAACGAATACTACAAAATGTCATTGTCAAAACGCAAATTATTATATACAGTCGGAATTTTCATAAACTGCTCATATTATTGATTTTAAATATTGTAACGATACAAAAAGAACCCGTGAAAATGAGCCTTAATTATAAAAATGGTACCGAAGCTTTTACACAGTATCTCCAGTCAATGGTAAAATTGGAGGAACTTCAAAAAATGACTGATGATTTAGATAAAGAACTCGAAGACTCACAACGGGTAATGGCTGAAATGAAAACAATGTTTGATAGTATACCAAACACTCAGAGTAATATTTCGGATCAGAATAGTGGGTTGAGACATGAAGATCTATCCCAATTTTTGCTAGCAAATGTTCCTAAACTGCTTATGCCGGACATGCCGGAAAATACCGTGGATGTCGATCTTGACAATGTAATCGCTATGATGAAATGTTACGCTGAAGATTTACGCAAAAATTTCGTAGTTTCACAGCCACAAAAGGAACAGCCTCATATTAAGATTGAAAATATAAACTTGGAACCATATGCAACAAGTCTCGACCATCTTGTGAATCGTTTGGCGAAAATTAAGCTCAATAAGAACATTACAAATAATAAGAACATGGAGCTGGAGGCTAAGTTGAACCAGTTGCGTGATGACGTCACGATGTTCACTCAGGTTTCTATACTTATATATGTTTACTATATTCACTAATCAGATACTATATTTTTGCTTGTTTTGTTTTTTTCTGTTTGTTTTACTTTTACCCTACTGGAGTCACAACACTAATTCGTAATTTCTTCATCTAAGGATCAATAATACCAATTTGGTACTGTCCAAAGTTTGTAAATATACTGGATTAAATGTGTAAAATGTTTTAGATGGTGCAGGCTAAAACAAAACTGGGGGAGGCCAATAAGAACTGGACACCAACAGAGCAGAACACTATAGCTCTTCAATATGATGATCTGATCAACAAACTATTAATGGGTATCAATGAGGTCACATACTTAATCAAAAACAAAAATTAATTTCTCTATTCAGCCAGCATTAAGGCTATGTGTAATCGAGGTACATATATTGGACAATACATTTGTATAAGTAGAAATGTTTTGGGCTGTATGACTTTGTGCAGCCTTTTTATTTTCACCCTTTGGAGAAATGTGTCTACTTCTTTGCCATTCCATACTTGGAGTACCAACTATATAGTATAATTCATTTGTTTGTGAATTAATTGAACTGTGATTGGATTTGTAAACAAATTTTTTTTAAAGAAAAATTTATCATGTGAGTTTTTTGAATATTTTGAAGACCTGGTGATCATTACCATTGAAAGTCAAGCTTGTGCGATAGAGTTTTAAACAGTTTACATAATATTTGTTTTATTAAAGCCAGAAAAACGAGTAAATAGTTTTCACATGTAATGTCGTCGGATTGTATATATAACCAGCCTAAAGTGATCCCCACATTGAAATTTTATTTGGCAGCATTTCTCTGCTTTTCATTAATTAATTATTAATGTTATTATACTAGGCTGTTTTATAGAGGTTTGTAGATTCAGGTAGTTATAAGAACCTAATTAACACTCGGAGTAACCTGATAATAATCTCATTTTGTATAATTTTTTTTGCTATTTCTGATTCTTATAACTTTTTCCTTCAAGACAGCGACTTTTAATGTTTGCTGTGGAATATCTCATGTTCCTAATCACTTCATCTGTCATCACTGCACAGCCTGTGTAACAAGGGATCCCTCCAACCAACCTCCATTCCATTGTCAGATTTCCGAGCCCTAACCCCTTGTATGCAATTTATATTGGAAACTTTTGTATTATATCATATTTTAAACAAGAAATCGATATACGATATTAATTAGTTTGTAATAAAACGATTACTGATATCTATTACTTTTGATTTTACTTTATCCTGATTACAACAAACACACAGAATAATGCTCGAGTAGGTAGCTACGTGTTGTTTTACGTATTCCTTAAAGTGAGTATATATCATGACTAAGTTGACCCTGTTACATATTTGCAGCATCAGATTTATTTATACGAATTTTTTTTTACAGAATTAATTTTGTGCCTTTCACGGACTATGAATATATAAGTTTCCGTTACACATACATTTTGATATTTTCACATGTTGCTAACCGTTAGTAAGAGAGGGCATCAGTCTGTTTCATTAAAATACATACATAATTTAGGTCCTAAATATATTGTTTATAAGTACTCTAAATGTTTGGTTCTTTTAATTCTTTGTCGTACTTATAATGTTCGAGTTGACGCCAGTTTGACTTGGCGCGCGTATGACCTTGCCTGTATTTGACTTATTGCAAGCTTGACTTAATATGTCATATAGTTCGTCTTCACAGTTCAGACGTTTGATCTTTCGTGTATTGTGTACAAGTTTTTGGGAAGTATTTGATGTAAACCTGCCACATGTGTATTATGTATTGTATGTATAAATTAATCTAAATTCAAATATTGTTTTATAGCTTTATTTACCTAAGGATTACGTTATTTATTGTAATTTATGAATAAGTGTAGACTATGAGTAATATTAAGAAAAAATATATAAATAAAATCCTTGCACTATAATTTCATTTATTTGTTTTTATTTTACAAAATATAATATATTTTTTTTTTAAATACAAAATAAAAAAATAAAATAAGAATATGGAAGAACAAAAATTTATAAGATTGCCAAGATGAGAGTAAAAAAAATATAAAGATTGTATGTACAATGAGGATAGAGGACACAATATAAGATAAATAGCGTTAGGTAAAAAAATAAGTCATGTAATAATAAAGTTGAGAGTTAAAATATTTAAATTCATCCTTAAATGTCAAAAGAGAGTCCAGCTCACAGAGGTGTAGTCATTAACTAAACTGTGCTAGGCTAGTCTTTGTCGTCTAGTCTCATTCTCTTGCTGTCCATATCATAGTCTGTGTTCTCTGCTTGTTCCGTTTGACCTACTTTATCTTCCTTGTTGGGCTTCTCATCAGCCTCTAAAACTTTTAACTTCACACCAGTGACAGTAGCTCCGTTAAGAACTCTCATCGCTTCCTGTGCGGCATTCACAGAGGCGTATTTAACAAACCCGAATGTCTTGTTTGGTATAGTGGAAACATTAATGAGATCTCCGAAACGACAGAACACATCTTGTAAAGTCGACATCGGCGGAGGCTGGGGTTTGCAGATAATGAATAACCTTTGGGCAACTCTGCTATTGTTATCTGCCATCGGTTTGTGAGGTGGTAAAATAACATCACAATAATTGTAGTCATGCTGATCTCTCGGTGAATAAATCTGACCTGTCGTCGAAGCTTTTATTAAAGTGGACGCTTTAGCAATCGCTTCGGCCAGTTGTTTTATATCGGGTGCACCATAATCAACAGCATTTCTAAAATTATTGACAATATCTGTGAGATCATTAGCAGCTTTGACCAAAGGATTCTTATCCGGCTTGACAGTTAGTATCTCCCCAGACGGAAATTCAAATTTATTCAACCTGTCAACGGCATGTGCTGCAGATCTACTTTCCTCATATGTTATAACGGCTTTGGAAATTCCATTAAATGTGTCCAAATAATATTGAAATTGAACCATGCCAGGTATAACATTAAATAATTGTTCTATGTACTTCTTGGCTACTTGTGGGCTACATTTAACTGAGATAGTGTTATAGTCGTAAGAGCTACATGTTATGGTCCCATTCATATTTTCGTTATTGTATTCTGGTTTCAGCTGGCCGTGTCTGTCAGTGTAATGATTATGATTATTCTTTGTATTACTATATCCGTTAATATTATGATGCTCAATATCAAGGCAATTTCTGCTTCTTTTCAAATCGTCTCTCGGTGTAGCAAATACTGGTCTATATTTCTTATCACATTCTTCAAAAGCTTTAGCTGCATCATAGAAAGTTTTATATTGGACGTATGCGAAACCTTTACATGTATCGGTCACTTTGTCTCTTTGTAGGTGTATCGACTCTATTTGTCCAAATGTTGAGAAGTGGTGCCTGAGTTCAGATTCACTAGCATCTTTCTGGACTTTGATGAAGAGTCGCCTATATCTATCTACATTTTCGTTTTGTGCAGGGTTCTCATTTTTATTAACAGCCACCATAACTTTTGTTGGTTTATTGTCATTATTTAAAACTTTCATGTGTACTTCCTGTATGGCAGCGGCCGCAGAAGATGTCTTTGCGTATTTTATATAAGCAACACCTTTTGATTCTCCAGTGTGTCTGTCTCTTGGTATATACAAATCCTCGATAGCACCAAAGCGTTGAAATCGCAACCTTAAGTCTTCTTCCTTTAATTGTTTATTGCAGACAACAAAAACTCTCGAGTGTGGTGGTTTCTCTTCCTTCCGATCATTATTTCTTATAGCAGTGATCATGCTCATTTTTACATCAATTAATTAAAGAAAATTAAGTACCGTCTTGTCACGACACCAGTCAAATATAACGGTCAGTCGTCACGCTCTTTTCATAAGAATTTCCTTTACATTGAAGTCAAACGTATAGAAGTTAGTAAGTTGGTCTCAAGCATATGTCTGTAACTAAACACTTCGTCTATCAATGATTCCTTTACACATATTACTGAACAAGGGTTTTACGTGGCATGCAACTAATTACTGTAGTTTGGTCACCTCACTCACATTTATTTCATCTACCCGTCTAATGACAACTATTAACAAAGTAGGTATTAACGTCGAATATCAACAAACTATAAAAACTAACGGGAACAAAATGATTGGGTCAGATAAATATGTCACAAGAATTACCTATATTTTGACAATTGACATTTATCTAAAGTTGCCTTAGTTTTGAAAAAAAATTCCGAATATATTCTGTTTCTTGAATATTTTTTAATTTTAAACCGTATATTTATAATAAATATGAATATTAGTGCAGAAACCAAATTTATTTTTTACATCTATATTGTCTCTGCATGTATAGTTGGCAACACCTTTCAAATAAAATTTGTCAATAATTCAATTATTAATGGCCTTTGCGAGTAGACTTTTGTAAATATTGTACGTTGAGTAGAAGTTTTTTTTATCTCATACTGTGAGGAATAAGAACACATAAAATTAATAAAATGTGTCCGACATTGACAATATTGTCCTACAGTAAACAATATATATTGTGTTTATTTTATTAACGATGCATAAACGTCCAGCAGAAACCATTATATTTAGCTGCAACGCATAAAGGAAATAATAATATTTTTTTTCTGTTGTTGTTTTTATCATGTTTCACAAAAATGAAAACATATTTACCCGGCATAAAATGTATAGAGGAGAAGACTTTGAAGAGGAATTAAATGATTTGTTCAACAAAAAGTATCAATTCCGATTTAACAGTGAATGGAAACTGCCTGACCAAGAGTGCTGGTTTTCAACAGCGCCATGGAAAGTAAAGGTTCTCGAGTCTCTCAAATCCAAGCTAAATTTCCATAAGAGTCAATTAAATGACTTCAGCATTGAGGAATGGAGTAGCCACACGCGACGCCGAAACCCAGCGGGCGAAGTGGGTTGGAAGATTCGATGCTTAGTGAACCCTGAATTTTTGACTCAGGCTTGGACAAAGTTCTATGAATGTGCTTGCACATATGAAATTGTGCCAAAGGAAGCTAAAATATCAAATAAGATAGTATCTCTTCACTTATGTGAAGCTCCAGGAGCATTTATTACTTCTTTAAATCATTACTTAAAGTCGCATCATCAGGAAATGCAGGTAACTTTAATAGGTGCAATTATTAGTTGGTTACTGAACTCAAATTGGGGTATTCATGTATTAACATTGTGTTTCAGTGGCAATGGGTAGCAAACACTCTAAACCCATATTACGAAGGTAATTCTCCCTCGAACATGATCAGTGATGATCGCTTCATGTTCCACACTTTAGACCACTGGCATTTTGGTGTTGATAGTACCGGCAACCTCATGGATTGGGACAACTCGCAAGCAATCATCAAAAAGGCTAGAAGCTTAGGAAAAGTTAGTACATTTTCATTCATCAACTACTATTAAATTTAACCTGTTGATATATACCAGTCTTAACTTTAACTTTATTTCTAGGTTTTATTAGTGACAGCAGACGGATCAATAGATTGCTTGCAGAAACCTGATGCACAGGAAGAGGTCACATCGCCATTGCATTACTGTGAGATTGTCACCGCATTACAATCATTAAGTCCAGGTTAGACTGCCATATTCATTAAGAGACCAATTAATTTGAATTGAAAATATCCACATAACTAACCTAGTGGGCTGTTTCAGGTGGAACATTGATTTTTAAACTATTCACAATATTTGAGCATACAACAGTAAGCTTACTGTATCTCATTAATCATCTGTTCAAAGAGGTCAACATTTATAAGCCAGTGACATCCCGTCAAGGAAACTCCGAGGTTTATGCAATATGTCTCGGTTACAAGGAAAATGTTAATTTAAACAATTATATTTCCATTCTAAAATCAACCTATGGAACAGATCTCTATTCAAAGACAGCTCTGTTTCCGTTGGAATCAATTCCGGACACATTTCTGAAGCAAATTGAGGAGTGCGCATACTATTTTTGTTCCATACAATGCCAAGTGATAAATAATAATCTTCAAGCATACTTAATGCAAAAGAATATTGCATTACATAGAGATATGAAGAAAATAAGGACAATTGTGGCATCAGAGTTTATTTGGAAGTACGACCTTAAACCTATTGACATTGAAAAGGAGATTCTTAAAGGGATATTACATGAAGAGAACAAAATTAATACCAATCCTCGGTACCATCGAGGTTCATTCACAGAGAGGCAGCTGTATTCAAAGATGTCCCTGAAAGAGAAGCTAAAGAATCTTAATGCATTTTTGCAAGCCGAACTTCTCTCCAATCCTCTTATATTAATAAACGAGCCAATACGCTGGATGGTGAAGGAAGAAAATCTAAAACTCAACCCTGTCTTTACATACGGCAGGCCATTGCAAAAGGTTAACAGCTCAAAATTCATCTTTGTACCAATATTTAAACTATACCAGCAGATTCTGGCCGAAGAAGAATTCATGGAGATTATAGCCTATAAACAAACCAAAGGCCAGGTTAAAATGACTCTGGAAAATGAAATCTCAAAGGTTCTAACTTTACCGGACATTAAATACAAAGATAGTTACAATGTTTATGAAAAGAATTGCTTCAAATCGTTGCTCAGTATTCTGAAAGAGCTGGAGGTGGGGGAGTCACTGATACTGAAAAACTTTAACACACTGACTCACTTCAATGTCAGCGCTCTGTATATTCTTTCTAAGACATGTTTTGAAAAGACTGGATTTGCTTCATGTGGGAGTATAGTCTTAAGTAACTTACAGGATAAATCTCTGTCGAACCTTCTAGAGGTGATCGATGCGGAGTGTGATAGAGTAAGAAATGATAGAGCTGTGGACGTCCTCAACACTCTCCCGGTGCAGGTTACAAACGTTGGTGAATTTTTCCACAACATAGTATTTTATAATAATACATTTCACAGGAACAAATGCATGGAGTATTTATATACCATTGAGCAATCTCTTTAAACTGTTGTAAGCGAGTTTTATCAAATCTAGATTGTCAGTAGGAAATATTTTTTTAAGTAATTTATTCCTGTGATGAAACCTATGTATTCTTGTTGTTCTCTATCACTGATTAAAGATTATCTGAATGTTGTATTTTGTTTTATTTATTTACCATTTTAAACCTATTATTTACACTTCATTCGCAATTTCACATAAATTGTGTATTGTTATGTACGTTTTGGCTACCTGAAAAATATGAAGGACAGGCAAGTAATATGACATACGTGAAATACATGTAAATATTTGAGACTGTTTAAAAAAATTTTTATACGAGTTACAGACTACAGGCCCGTGTTGATAAAATCATGGGTCATTTGAACCACGATGTGACCTATCCGGAACTATATAAGCAGTATTGAAATAGTATGAAACTGACGACGTACAAAATCAAACGACCCCATTTGAAATTTACCCTGGAAATGGCGGAAAATAAAAAAAAAGTTCCGACACTGTGGCGCACCCTTTGTTTACGGCACTATGTGTTTTATTATTATCTCTCATGGATCTATCAATGGTAAGAATGCCGTACAAAAATAAATGACCAAAATGTGCTCACTCTACCTATACTTTTGAATTCTCACCTGCACTCAGTTGGACAGCTTACAAGCGACGGCATAGTGTTGAATCTTATTATTTTATGCTCTTATATCGTTCTAGATAGAATGGGTGTTTCAAATAACTCATATTTTTTTCAACAGGGGCCTCTAGTATATTATTTTAATTAGGTAATTATTGAAAAAAGGCCTAAACAATGATAGATTGACTTTTGCTTATGTAAAATAATTGGCGGTATTTTCTTCGAAAGGAGTTTTATTGGTTTGTATTGATAACACGTTCGGCAGTCGTGAAGCGCTAGTCTGAAGCAAAGCGGAGCAAATAGAAGTAAAAGAAGCCGGAAAACATTTTTTTTCGAAATGCATTGTATTAATGCATATTGTTCATATGCAATTGTATTGAGAATCCTTTCCTGGTTCTTTGCAACAAAACTTTAAACCAAAAGCTTTCTGTACGCCTTATCAAATTTTTAATAGTTTTATTTCTTTACATTTTGATAGAAATTATTTTTCCTTAAGTGTTACCGAAATAATGTGAAGCTGCATTGGTTTCGGTCTTGCTGCGTATGCCTAGAATAGTTAAAAATTCAGACTTAAATTACAAAAATTTGTAAAATAATTGAAATAAGATGTTTAATTTGGTGCCAATTGAAGTATGCTTTATGCATTTTAGGCTAATTGAATTGAACATTTAACTTAAATTTGCGAAATTAAGCCAAATATCGTCTTAGGTCGACGCACAAATATTCTGGGGGGTTTTGTAATACATATATTAATATATGAGAATTGAAAAGCTTTACTTATAAATTAATAGGTATCCTCTTATCATGTTATAGGTATTACGGTGCTCGTTTTTGTGAATGTTAAATAAATATATATTTATTCAAATCTAAAAATATCAGGTTGTGTAATATAAATGAAGATCAGAAAATAATTTAGAATTAAATCAACTTCAAATTCATAATTCATGCTAACAACTCATTAAGCATAGTCAAGGCGAGCGTAAATAGAGATTAAAGAAAAGCTATAGAGTAGAGATTATAAACCATAGCGACCAGGCTAAAAAGTCGGTAACAAATATTAAGCTGTCAAGAATCACAAACTGAAGAGTGTCAGTAGAATTCAAAATAGTGTTGTAGTGCAAATGTTTTTATTGAATAATTATAATAACTTTAAACTTGTAACTAAATTCATATGATTTGATGTTAATATTATAATAAAATCTAACGAAATGGACATCAACGAAGGTAAATGTCGAAATTATGGTAAAACATAACCTATTCACATGAATTTGGCGGTATCATTAAGATAAATGTTTATACGTATTTTAATTTCCTGTAAAGATATTAAAGTATAATATAGCATATTTTTTGTCTTTAAACGTGTTGAAATAAGTTTATTTTTACGTTGTTAGCGATGTTATCATCGACTGTTGTAGTTGTGAGGTACATGAACTATTTTGGTGTTTAAATGTAATATTTCATCATAAATTACATAAAATTTCAGGTACAACTACAGAAGACTTATGGACACCATATAAGGAATTAGCAGCTGTTGTGGAGAGTTACCTCACTAACGAAAGTAGCGGCGTGCCTTATTCTGTGCATACATTCGAGTCTGTTCTACGAAGACATAAACAAACATTTTTGTCGCTCTTAAAAAACCCTGTAAGTATAGAAGTAATTGTAATTGTTCATCTGAATATCTGTTTAACTTATATAATTTATAACATATGCTTTTGTCATAATTATATGTTTCATATTGGAGCAGAATGGTCAATCTATTTTATTGTTTTAAAGATCTTTTATGCAGCGTAATACAAATAACATTCTACATACAGTTTTGTTAGCTACAAAAACAATTAAAATCCATTCAAATTGTTATTTATTTCTTTAAAATAAACATCTAGTATTGACTTATTGTTGACACATGTATTATGTCTATAAATCATAAATAAGACCAATTTTAAATTTTATAAAACTCACTAAAACCCAAGCTAATAAAAGCCCAAAAATAATTCTATTTCTCTATAGTCTTATATATAGCATTTTTACATATATGTGTAATATATAGGAATATTACCATTTTAGCCCTCATACTGAATTTATTGACACTATTGAGTATTCCATTGTTTTAGATTACTTTACTATATATTTATAATATAATATTATTTTTTAAGGCTAAGAATGCAGCCAGCAGAGAAGAAATCAAGCTAGGCATCACAGAAGGAGTTAACTTGCCCAGCATCGGTAGGACTTTACTGTCAAAGGAGTTGGTTGATGAAGCTATAATTATCTCCGGTAATTTAATGATATTTTATTACGTCATATACATTTTATTAATTTCACATAGTGAATTCAAATTCAAAATTGTTTCTTTTGTTCAATTGAACTTTGTATCAGAATCTTTACAAAATAAAATTATTATTTATATGCTCTCATGAAAAGGATAAAGGAAGTTTTGTAGTTAATTGCTCTAAAAATCTACTTTCTTATGGAAAATGTTTGATACACTGTTAGTGTAAGAAAAGACACAAGGAATATAGTTGAGCAATGAAAACATATCTATAAAAAAAAACTGCAATCTCTCTGACATATTACAGTAATATAAGTATGACATTAATTTCTCTTTAGATATGTACAATGCAAATGAATATGCCTGCTTGGAGTTACTTCATACAGCACAGTGTCAGAGCTCACGGCGGCCGGGGCTGGCACGCGGTCTACTGGCTGTGTTGTTGTATTACGATGGCAGAAGAGCACTCGTACAGGCCCTCAAGGAGCTGGTCATGGCTAAGGACGGTGTGTCATGGTAACCCATTTTAATATCTGATTGTCTTTGACACCGGGGTCTCAGTGTATAGTTTTGCTAAAAATGTTCTAGTTAATGACATTAAGTTAATGTGTTTAATTTGGGATATTTGTGTAATGCACTATTCTCAATTTATTGCTTATTTGTGTTTGTGAGATAATGATATGGCCTCTAAATTTTGAGAAATTAATAATTTCTTTCATCTCTAATCTTCATGTTTGGGATTAAGGTCAATCAATGCCCGCGAGGAGGTGGTAAGCTATGTTTCCCGATACGTGGGTCAGTTGGTGTCTGATGGCCTCCTGGGTGGTGTGATGAACGCTCTGCAGCGCTGCGAGCTGGACGCCGAGCTCGACCTCCTGCGACGGAACAGAGCGCTTCCACCTCCCACATACCACGTCCGGCTCGTGGCCAGCATACAGAACACTAGGTAAAATCTCACAGTGACTCACTTAAAATTGTTGGGTTAAGAGTATTCAGAGAAAAAAAAAATGTTAACAGGAATATTTAATGTCAAAAAGTATTGATGGAATATTTAAATAACTTTTTTATTGTAATTGAGGATAGATTCTTTTGTGCCCATATTTGTATGCTCAGTCTGCGTTACTTATCAACTTATAACATTTTCCAGGAAGTTGCTGGCCGGAGTTATTTTCGCGGCGTCCGCTCAAGGCGGCCTGGAAAGAGATGTGCTGCTGAGACTATTGTCAGAGGTTTGCGTTCGCCCCTTTCCATTACTAGATGATCTGGGAGGTTAAATCTTATAGCGCTCTCGTTTGTTTCAGCAAATGACTTCGCCATCTAAGGGGCCGACGGGCGCTCTGGATGAGATATCTTTAGCTCTTCAAATGGCGCTGCTGTATGCCTTGGATCTGTCGGTCCTGCACAGGTTGAGATATTATTTACTTTAGTTTTTCAGTGTCTGAATTTTGTTTTGAGCTCCATTAATATAAATAAATTACGAAACATGGGGTATAAACTTTCTTTTAATCCGTCTTTACCGATTATTTATTACGCTAACGATCTAACAGGCGGGAAGACGGCGAGGAACTGGCTAAGAAATTACCGTTAATACAAGACGCGGACCTGATATCGGTGTTACTGGACCAGCTGTCGCCGCCGGCCAGCCAGAGCCACGCCGAGGAAGAGAAGCCCAATGGACTGAAGGCTCTGTGCCAGCTGTCACTAGGGCTGGCACTCGCCGCGCTGAAGAGGGCGCCCGTGTCGCTGCTGAGACGTGCCGACCCTAAGACGGAGCTGTTGGACCAGGATGAGATGCTGGTGGATGCGGCCATAGACGGTGGAGTTAGTATAGCTTCGTAATGTTGCATGCGGAGGTGATGTGACACGGGTCACACAAAGTGAATACAAAGAACCCGGATATGGTGATGACGTCTGCGTTTCAATTTGTAGCTTCAAATAATAGCTATTCGAGTAACTTAGAAGTTAGAAAAGATCAGAGTAAAAGGATAATGAAATTAAACATCAATAAACACAATTAAATAAGTTGTGGGCCTGGAGGTTAGAGGCCTGCCTCTCGTTCGTGAGGGCGCGGGTTCGTAACCTGGCAAAAGTATCAATGTGATTTTTCCTAGTCACATGTACTTTCTAAGAGTGTTTAGACACCACTGACGGACCGTGAAGAAAAACCGTGATGAAACCTGGACTTATAATTTTAAATTATAAGTTTGAAATCGCCAATCCGGCTTCAGCAAGAGTGGTGATTAATGCTCTAATCTTGTCCATGTGAGAAAAGGACTTTACTGAGCTGTGGACACCGATACGCTGATGATCACATGTGAGGTTTAACTGATACACTTGTCGATGATGTTTCAGGTGTTTGAGTACCTGGACGAGGCCATCCTGTCCAGCGAGCTGGTGTCCTCCGAGGAGTACTACCAGCGCAGGATACACTCCCTCATCACGGACTTCATTGTCCTCATGCACTCCAAACTCATGGAGATGAGAGTCAAGTTAGTACGTTTTGTATCAAACTCGTCGTTAGTAATCTGACCATTCTCTTCCCGATTTCTGCGTAACATTTTAACAAACAAATCGATTTTTTTTGTCATATTATACTTTTGTCTATGAAAAATAACTTCCACGGAAGAGATGTTTAGGTTTTAGACCCGGCTCGGTAGCCCAGGGTAGTAAGTATTGAAGCGGCTATTAGTATTTGCTCTGTGCATCCTCCAACATCAGTCCCCGAGTCGTATGTCACTGTAATTCATGTATATAGAATAATCAACTCAAGCTTATCAGTGATGAACATCGTGTTTTCATTGCCTATCTGTTTGTATCGTCAGAGCCGAGGAGTCAGCTCGGGCGGCCCAGATGTTCCAGGCGGAGGGTCTGACCGCGCCGGCGTCTCGGTCTCGTCTCCAGGCGTTGCTGCGGTGTGTGGAAAGAGCCTATCAACACGACCCGCTAGGCCTCCGCAAAGACTACTGGCTGGCGTGCGAAGCCTCCGCACACTCTTATAGGTAACGAGATGTAAGACTCGCGAGTATTGATTTCAATGAAGCCGACACCTCGCCTCACCGCGCGGCGTTTCCTTATGTTTAAGACTATTTGTGAGACATCCCATGTGGTCTGCCCGTGATCACGGTTGCTGCTCAGTAACCGACACAGGTGCTATATGACCCTGTTAATATAGGGTTTTCCATTAAGGGCGCTTGATCTTTCTTTTCTTCCATCGTAGCGTGTGCTGTGTGGCACGTAGCGCCGTCCTGTTGAAACCACATGTTGTCCAGATCCATATTCTCGATTTCAGGCCAAAAGAAGTTGGTTATCATCGACCGGTATCGCTCACCATTGACGGTGACGGCCACACCATTATCGTTTTCGAAAAAATACGGACCAACCACGCCTCCGGCCCAAAATCCGCACCAAACAGTCACTTTCTGCGGGTGCATTGCCACTTGGTGAACCTCGTGTGGATTGGTCTCGTCCCAAATACGGCAATTTTGCTTGTTGACATAGCCATTCATCCAAAAATGCGCCTCGTCGCTGAAGATGATTTTTTTGCCAAAATCGGCGTCAACTTCCAACTGCTCTAATGCCCAGTCAGCGAACACACGGCGCTGTCTATGGTCATTAACCTTGAGCTCTTGGGTCAGCTGGATCTTGTACGGGTGCAGGCTCAAGTCACAACGCAAAATTCGCCAAGTTGTCGTCTGCGAAAGGCCGAGTTCCTGTGCGCGACGCGGAATTGACTGCCGCGGGTTTTCGAGGACACTGTCGCGCACAGCGGCGATATTCTCGGCAGATCTCGCGTTACGTTGACGCACGGGAACCGGCTGATTGTTAACTGACCCGGTTGACTCGAATTTGTCCACCAATCGACGGATAGTCGACTCGGCAGGACGATCATCGCGACCGTAAAACGGGCGAAGTGCGCGGAACGTTGCTCGAACTGAAGACCCATTTTCATAAAACAATTTTATGATTTGCACGTGCTGCTCGACACTGTAACCTGCCATGGTGGTTTGGGAGGACGGAATGAATATAACACACTGCATTTGACAGCTGTCACTCAAACAACATGGCCGCAATCAGCTGTCAAAGTTCAAGCGTCCCTATTGGAAAACCCCATACATATTGGCATATATTGGTTACTTGGAGAGAGGTGAACCTTGTTCATAAGTCTACGTGTCCAGGGCCGGTGGTCGGGCGGCCACCCTGTACAAGTTCGTCCGTCTGTCGGGGGAGGTGGTGGTGGCGGCGCTCCTGCCAGCTTACCTCCGCGCCCTGGCGGCGCTCGCCGTGCCCAAACACACGTGGGCGCTCCTGGCCCGGCGGGACGCGCTCTCCGCACATCACTTACTCACAGCGCTGTCACTGTACCATCGGTGAGGATTACTAGCTTATATTTTACTTGAAATACATGTGTGTGCGTGTGCGCGCACGTGTTTGTGTGTGTGTGTGTGTGTGTAAGTAATTGTCAGATTGTCATCTGCGACACGAGTATAATATATTAAGTATCAAATTGATTAATTACTAACGGACCTCCTCATATACATGGCCAGCAACCTGCGCGCTGACCCCTCGCCGTTCTCCGAGCTGTCTCATTCGGCGTCTCTGGGAGCTTCAGCTGTGGTGTCTTCACTGCAAGCCTCGCACGCCCCGCACTCCGCCCCACTCAGACCTGGCAGACTTCTGGTGCGACAGGAAGAGGTACACTGAAACATATAAACAAACATACAAACATACTAGTGTTTGCTGTGATTAGGGTCAACATAGGTTCTATAGAAATTTAATGGAAACGATATATGTATAATAATGACTCAAGAAGCTGCTTTGTATGAGGAATGTTTGTGGTAATACAGCATATAGTAATGTTGATGTGCTCGCCGGCCAGGTGGAGGCGATGATAGCGGCGTTGAAGCTGATAGCGGCCGTGGCGCGCGAGGACGAGGCCGCCTGCACCGCCATCTGCGAGAACTTACAGTGGGACGCCGTCAACTGCATGTTCGGTAACTGGCGACTCGAAGTATTCACTAATCTTTGTTGGGTTGTTTTTTAATGGTGACGATGTTCCAGGTCTGATCTGCTGCCACGTCCCCCTCCAGCTAAAGGCGGAGCTGTGTGTGTGCGTGGGTGCGCTGGGAGGCCGGGCCGCCACCGCGGGTAGGGTGTGGTCCGCGCTGGAGTCCGCGCATCTCGTCAGCACCGCTAAGGACAAGAGGGCGCTGAATGCGGAACTGCTCGAGGTATCTTCAGAGATTGCAATCTAACTTTATTGGCTTTCTCAATAGCATGGCTATTAAGAAAATGGTAATGTACAGCGTATGATGGAGTCGATACGAAAAGAAGTGATCAAATGTTTTGTAAAGAAAAGGTCATATATATTAAGAAAAAAGCTTTCTCATGTGTAGGATAAATAAATAAATAATAAATGAATAAAATAAATAAACGGATATCATAATGGATGCTCCAGCCCCCGGTGAAGCGAGTCGAGTCTCTATAGCCATAGTTATTTTCAGACCGAAATGAACCTGGTGTAATAATAATTGCAGGTCGAATGTCGCATGGAGGAGTACCCTCTGTCTCGGGCGTTCCTCGTCCTGCTGGACTCGTTGTGTTCCGCGGGACCCCTGCCGCGGACCCTGGGGGCCGGGTCTCGCCCGCCCGGTCTGGACCCCTACGTGGAGCACGTCCTGAACCGCGTCGCCCTCCCCGCCCCGCACAGGCCGTACACTCGACCCAGCGAGAAGTGGGAGGTGATGACCTTGGGAATGATTAGTTTGCTATACGTTACTTGTTATCTTGCACAGTGCGACGGTGGACGCTCGGTCCTGGAGGGCTTGATGCGGTTAAGTTGGCTTCACTCTAATTAAGCGTCCGGTGTCTGGTCAGGTTTGAGGACAGATCTGGTTTATTACCGTCCCCAGTAAATAACAATCAGACACGTAAAAATAGGTTTTACTTGAATAATGAACAATTCTTGTACTTGAGTTGACGTTTGTGCCGCGGTAGTATTATAAAGTAAATGTCTAACTGTATCGTATGACACTAATGTATGTTATATTTTTGGTAGATTCTGTCGCTCTGTTTCCGCCTCTTCACGTGTTGGTTGGAGCAGTACGAGCCGTCCGCCAGTGACTTCCCTCCCCCCAACAGGGAGCCGGAAGCGAACCCTCCCCCCGGGTTCCGTCTCCTCTTACAACTGCATACGAAATCTGAGATGTTGCGACTCGTGTTGACGTCACTGGACGAAGCGCACGAACTGATGGACAGACAGCCGTCCCCGGAGCAGGTCGGTGGTGATAAGTGTAACAAAAATTTTGTGAGACCTGAATAATGACGAGCGTCGTCCTGTGCAGGTGTTCGTCCAGCGCACGTTAGTAAGTTGTCTACAGCTGCTGGAGCGCGCGTTGTGTCTGGAGCGCGCCCTGAACGCGGCGGCGGCGGAGGCCGGCCGGGCTGTGCTGGTGGTGGGCTTGTCCAAGCTCATACTGGGTTAGTGACTCGTCCCTGTATTCCGTGTAAGTTGTCTAGTTTCGTCGGTCACCGTCAATTATTTCTCCCTTCCCGCAGCGCCCGAGGGTCCGCGGAACACCGACCGTCTGATCACGTGCTGCCGCGTGCTGCAACACGTGTCGGTGCTGCCGGAGGCCGCGTCCCGCGCGGTGTGTGTGCTGGTGCGCGCTCTGGCCACCCCCTCCACCGCCAGACACCTGCTGGCTGCGGTGCTGCAGAGACACGAACTGGCTTTGGAGATAAGGTACACTGGACATAACTAAACTAACACCCTGTATTGCGATTCATTAAAGACATATTGTATGGAATCATTATTGCTTAAAAAATATCGATGGATATTTTTTCTAAAGAAATATGTTGAATGCTTACGTGACAAGAACCTACAACAAACTGTTTTTAATCTTTCCCTATGTTTTATTTATGGTATAATTACAGGCAGGGCTTCGTGGAGTGTCTGGAGGCCGAGGAGTGGGGGGGCGGCGCGGCAGATCACGTCCGCTCAGCCAAGGAGGGGGTGCTGGTGTTGTTGCTGCAGCTGCTGCCGGCCGCGCCGCCGTCATTAGCCCACTACCTATTGGGCTACAACGTCACCGACGATGTATGAACGGACGGACTAATGTTATGAATGGGGAACCGCTTTGGATATTTTGTTAATGTTTTATTGAAAAATAGTCGTAATGGAGTGTTTCTTCATACATAAATTCGTGAAGCGGAAGATAATTTAAATATACCTGTATACCTCAAGCCGCCAGTAAGAGAAGCGAGCTTATAAAACCTGCCAATTATCTACAGTAGTCCATGACTTACAGCCTTTACAGCTTTACTACACTGTTCTCACAGATATCTCGCAGCGTGCTGCAGGAGGCGGGCGGGGGCGGCGCGCCGCGGACCTGCTTCCACTCGATACTGGACATACTCGAGGCGTACATCGCGCCCGCGGGAAATACACACAAGTAGGTAGCACGTATAACGACACACGATGATACTGGAGTCTTTAGAGGCGGAAGAGATTCTTAAGAAACCTTCGATGTGCACTCTGGAGAGCTGGACCCCTGGCTCGCAAGTGTAAATCGGGGAACAAGGAACCAGGCGTACATCAACCTATAGACCAAAGACGGCTCCTTGGTGATATTTAGGCTTAAACTGTTTGAAGGTAAAACTTATGTGTGTCCAGAAACACGCGTGCTCGTGACGTCCCCTAAAACCTTCAAAGTATACTCAATTTATGTTAAGTATCCCTAAGTGCTGTCCGCGTTGAGGCGGTTAATGTTGCTCGCGGCTTGTTTCGGTATTAGCTGTGCTGTCGATCACTTCATTGTACGCTGATAAAGGGTGCGGCGTTAGTGTGCGCGGGTTGGGATAACCAGTGAAGGCGATGGATAGCAAGTCGCATGTTAGTCATAAAATTATAAAGCCATACAGTGGACTTCCCAGTGTGTACGAATGGTTGTCAATCCCTCGTATCATACTTAGGCTGTAAATTGTACAATGTATTGTAATACGTTTAATATTTGTAACGGAAGGTTCATTTAATCAACTATTATATTGATCTCCGCCAGGGAAGCGACAACCCTCGTTGAAAGTTGCTACAGGCTGCTGTACTGGATCTGCGCCCGACCAGCGACCTCCGGCCCCGCCCTGCGTCTGCTGAGGGCGAGGGACTACTTCCTCGCCAGACACGTCAAGGCCACCGTTAATTTGGAGGTACATTCATAATACGAATGGCTGCGTGTGGGTTGATTTCGGGTTCAATATAATTCGTGCTGATAATTTTTGTTTCAAACATATTCGTGTAATAAACCGTACTCGTCCGACTGTAATTCTTGTATACAGTATGTGACATAAGATTTCCTCTCAATTTATTTTCTTGTAATTCTGTCCATACTATGTGTAGTGTGGGTATGTGCTCAGTTCATGGAAAAGTCCAATGCATATGAAATGAGCAGTCTGATTGTCTCAACTGAAGGTCTAACTGGAAGTATTTGTCTTTACCTAAGAACGCGTCAGTGGCGACCATCTCAGCTCGTTCGTGGGTACTCCGCGCGTGTGCGAGTGCGGCGGGAGCGGCGGGGGCCGGACGACACCGTGCAGCGCTCCAAGCGCTGTTGTCAGCGCTCGCAGCGACGCCGAGTCATCACACGCAGGTGGGCGGGAGGTGTAGTAGTGGTGCTGTGTGGTGGTGACGATCCGGATCTAGCATATCTTATGTACATACGATCTAGAACGTGTTGCGAACTTCAGAAAGCAAATTTTTATCAAAGAAATTTATCATGGAAAATATATATTGAAAAAATGAAAACAGTTCTGAAAAAAATGTTATATTCGGCTTCGAAAATTAAAATAATCATAACAAAGAAATATGATATTGGTAGGTCTTCTATTTCTCCAATCTAGTGATACTTCTCCCTGACCTGTTATGATATATCCTTTCCTAAGGAGTGGGAGTGGTGTGTGATCCGCCGTTCGTTGGAGTCCCTGCCCGTGTGCGTGTCGTCCGTGTGTGAGCCTCGCTGGGAGCTGTTCCACGCTCACCACCTGCGACAAGCCATCGACGAGTGCGATCTTCCCACCGGTACCATGCAAACCCACCACCGAACTTGCACTTATAATATAACAACTGTCTCTCACTAAACAGCTTTTGAATCTACATTATTGGCGAGAATTCGTTTGCCTTACATTAATTAATATTTTTCTTAAATTATTTGCCCTCATTCTTAAAGATTGAGTCTCCCATATCTTTGTTAACCTTGCTTCCCACGCCTCGCTCCACAGCTGGCCGTGTGGCGTTACGTAATCATTTCATTATTCTTCTCCAGGATTGGGCGGCAAGCGTATTAGCGTGTCTCGTGTGCACGCTCTCTTGTCGCGGGAGCTGGCCTCGCTGAGAGCTTCCGCGCCCCAGAGAGGACTCGTCGCGGTAGAGATACAGAAGGTGACTAATGCTATTACAATAGACTAACCTACTCGGACCTGTCTGTAAGTCCTCGTGATGTTCAAGGTGCTGGATTACGTGACGGAAGTGAACAAGCAGCGCAACCTCGCCGCCACCCTCGCACACTACTACGACTCCTGGAGACAGCTCACGGAAATATTATTCTGTGTAGCGCCGAACGACCTCCTCAACCTGGAGTCCAAGAAGAACCTCCTCTTGAACATCCTTCAGGATCTGCTCAACAAAATACCTCCAGCGGAAGTGTTGCCGCAGATAGGGAACCTCGCTTCCGGAACCGTCCTACTGCTTCTGGTGTATCTCCGTCACTGCTACATCCTGCAGAAGAGGGAGTCGTCGTTGAAGTCGGCGGAATTCGAGGCCAGCTTCTTCGGACCCTCCAATCAGATCATGCAAACGAAATCACTGACTCTCAAGTTCATTCTGCACAAAATTTTAAATTGGATTCTAGTAGCCGGAGTGTCCACACAGAAGATTAGGGTGAATCTGTACGGAGCGCTGTTAAACTTCCTGAACATCGTCAATATCAAGCCCAGTCCGGCGGATCCGGAGGAGGAGGTCAACGCGACGTACGTCAGTCGCCTGGACAGTTCCAAAGTCAGATCCGGCAGGGAAGAATCTACCTTAAAGTCCATGGCCATAGAGGTCATCAACGGCTTCGGTGAGAACCTGTGTTCTATAGTGTGCAGCGACTGCATCGGCGGCGGACACGACGTGTGCAGGATGGTGGCGCTCTCGTGTCTGGACAGCTTGATAGAAATAAACCCGGGGACGGACTGGATGAACACGCTCACCAACCAGGGATACCTGCGGAGCCTCATCGACAGCCTGCTGCAGGATGACGAAGGACTGAAGGAGGTCAGTAGATTTTACCTGTTCGTAGACTTATCAAAGAAACTAAGGCGGCCCTCAGCCCTCGTCACACGTCATGAGTACACTTTCTAAGTTTGAGCCACTTTTTGATCCAAGAATGCCTTATAAGTATGTTATTCTGTATCGCAGTATTTGTTATCGCCACTCTCCGTTTCCAGGCTCTAGAACCGAACCCTAAATCTCTGCGAGTGCTGTACGTGTATGAATCCAAAATGGCGTTACTTATTAAGATCGCGGGGAGCCGCGGGGGGGCGGAGACCGTGTTGTCTCAGGGGGCCCTGTCCTGCCTGGCCAACATGCGAGTCCTGGACTGTCACCCGGACATACACACCGGCTACGGCAACCACCACGACACCGAGTTCGTGCCCTCGGTCGCCAATAGGTACGTTTGTTCAGTTCACTAAACTAAAACATCAACTGGTCCTTGTGTAGCTTGCATAGGGCTCCCCTCGACGTGTGCTAAAAGTAGAAATTGTCATAGTCTGTCAGGCTTGAGATTCAACTATTTACATATGGGTCGGATTTTTAATTCGATATGTTGGGCTGGCTTCATATATTTACGTAACTTCGTTAGTGGATATTATAATAAAGGCTTTGCGTTTAGGTTCCGTCAGATCTTGGTGCCGGCGCTGTCCCTGTGCTCGGCGCTGCTGACGTCCCTGGGTCCCGACAACCACAGCTGCGTGTTGCACGTCACACACCTGCTGCTCACGCACCTGGAGTGTGTGGACGTCGTGCTCAGGTACGGAGCTGGGAGGGATCTCCCCGCGGACTTGACTTTAAGATTAAGTAGTATGACAACGGGCACGCGGCCGGAGCGGGCCGAGCGGGCCGGAGCGGGCCGAGCGGGCCGGAGCGGGCGGGCTCGGCTCTCACTCGTGTCCGTTAATTATTTATTCTGTTATTAGCTCGCATTAACGTTATGACAAAGTGTACAGCGACGCAATGACGAAGGGTACCGAGTTTTCCAAAGTATATGAATGAACTAAACCTGTATTTATGCCAACAGAGCAGCTCATCCGAATTCTCCAGAAGGGCTTCTCGTGGAGTTGGAGGCGTTGACGTCGGTGATCGCTCGTACGGCGGGTCGCGAGGTGTTCAGCGAGGGCGCACTCCCGGGGACCTCGCTGGCGGCCGCGGCTGCGGGGGCGCGCCGCGTCGCCGGACTCGTCAGGGCTCTGCTGCCGCGGTTCACGCACACGCCCGACCCAACAGACACGCCCGAACACCACGACGCGTTGTATTACAAGGTAAAGACATGAAACTCGGAGATGCGAGTGTACGAGAGCAGATGGAAGTGTGTGTCAGTCGGTCTTGTTTCCTTCTCCAGCCATTGTTACGTAATATGTTCATACAAAGAAATAAGGTCGACACTAACCCCAGGCAGAACCGATCAGTGTACGGTAATGTAAGAAGCTGTTGTGAGTCTTCCGTAACTCGTGTGCTGATTGTCGGCCAGATCGTGTTCAACCTGCTGCTGTTCGTGAGAAACACATTAGAGGAGGCCGATCCCGGGTCGAGGGAGGGGACGGAGGGCGCGGGGTCGGAGGGCGCGGCCGCTCTGTCCGTGCTGCAGACGCTGCTCAAGAGGCAGCACGTACTCGCCAAGTTGCTGGCCACACTGCGGCACCAGCTACAAAACGTGCCCGCTATGACGCTGTCCGGTGAGACATTAACGACGAGTACATGAACCCGCGTCCGACACGCGCCCGCGGACACGTCGTGCTCAAAGAGACTGACTCTGGGTGCAGTGGACTCGCGGGGTGCGTGTAGGAGAAATACTTACTTGTGTTATATTTTGTGACTGACATATATATGTATGTTTATCAGACATGCAGAAGCTGTTGGAGTCGGGCAGTAGTCCTCAGTCGCCGGTGGAGGCCCGGGCGTGTGTGTTGAGTCGTCTCCGGGAGCGCTCGGGTTCGTGCGGCGCAGCGCTGCAGTGTTGTAGGCAGGCGGCACAGGCGGCGCTGTACGTGGTGTGGGCGGACGCCAGGCGGCTCCTGCGTGGGCCGCCGGCGCTGGGCGGGCCGGGCGTCAGTGGGGCGGCGCGGGAGGCGGCCGTCTCCCTCCAGTCGGAGCTCAGGGCCGTGTTCAACGAGAGGTTCATCGATGAACTGTTGGAGACCACGGAGGTAGGGCTCCACGGACACCGTTCCCTCGCTACCCGGGCACGCGGCTCACTACCTCAGTAGTCTAGCGCATCACATGTCCCTATAAATAATAACGATAACGAGATCTCAGAGTTTCGCGAGTGTTCATTTAAATGAAACTAATATTTTTCGGCTGGTCGTACTCACAGCTGCTGCCAAGCAACCGAGGCTGCGGGAGCGTGTCTCCAAAATAACAAAAAACGCGTGTGATCCGACAATATTCGTTTCATTTAAACAATAACGAAACAAAAAATATAACAATATCTTCCTGAGAGTATAATTTTGTTCCAACCCATCTCACGTCATTCCCTGTATGTGTGCAGCACCAGCCGGCCATGGAGCGAGGGTTCCTGGAGGTGCTGGTGAAGGACATCAAGACCATGGTGCAGTTCGCGCCCGTCTCGTGAACAGTCCGTTGTTGTAACCCACTTTAGCATTAAGCCTCGTCATAAATGATTTTCTCACGTGGTGGTTTTATTTCTCTCACACCAGACTATGCTTCGTCGCTGGGTGTACAGGTCGAGGGCCCCAGCCTCGGCAACTAATCTCCCTGTCCCTCTACAGCACGCTGAGTCACTGCGACATGTTCACATAATCCTCGCCACCCGCTGGTTGGTGGATTTGTTGAATCTCCTCGGAGCCGATTGTTGATGTCATTCCAACAATGCCTTGTTTCGTCTTGCTTGTGTCGTTCCATATGTTGGTGAGTGGAAATGAAACCATCAGCTGTGGACGTACTATCCCAGTAACAGACTCTTGGCTCCGGCGTTGGGGGCGACCAAATTATAGTTGGCAGCGTGTGGCTTCGTCCGGGTTGGAAGAAGATCTATGATGAAAAGATACAGATCCCTCAGGGGCTCGGCTCGCCTCGTGGCGACTTAAGGATGGGGGAGTTGAATGCTGTGACCGCTGTTCGTGCTCTCCTAAAAGTAAATACATAGAGACTAGCCAGCAGCTATCTAACGCCTGTGCTCAAGGCGAGATTAGTTTTACCCAGCCGTGGTCACCAGCGAGTCTTGGCACGTCTCCGCGGAGTCCAAAACCATGAGTACCCGGTCATTAAAGAACGATACGTGTGTTTTGACTGATGATGATCAATGAAATAGCAGTGAAAAACAATATTATACAGAATTTTCAACAAAATATGAGGTAGTATTTGGTTACGGCGGGAGAGAAGCTTGGACGGTAGACGCGAGCTTTTATATAGGGGCCCTTAAATCTATACGCGGGTCGCGAGTCCCAGGCACTGTTGAAACACCTCTCCCTCCAACGAGACGTTCCCGACACCCGCACCGTGAATCCATGGAATGATGAGAAGTTTCGTCTCACCAACATCGGTTCATATACTTTAGTCCGGGAACACACTGTAAAAATATTCAGGGTCGAATTGAGAAATTTGACCTTTGTTTAAAGTCTGATAAAAATAGTAGACATGCTTATGATGTGCCGCGGCGGCGCTCGTTGTCATTAACTTATTGTTGTTTTATTAATAAGAGTAGATGTCTTCCCGCCGTACAATCATTATAAGTATTATTTCTGGCCACTGAACCGTTATCGCTGCGGAATTTCCAGATGTGGTCGCACGGTTAGTGCAATGGGGGTCACGCGGATTCCCCAGTTACGGTCATGTAGCGTTGACATTCGAGTTAATTATTGATAACGATGGCGCCTCAATAAAAATATTATCCCTGGGCTAGTTCCTGTGTCTGTACACCTAGCAGATCCTGCATTTTGAAAATAAAGATTTAAACGGCCATGACAATGGCCGGAGTATATTTTAATGCATGCCTTTTTACTAAGTGCACAATAACAAATCGAGGTGCTCGTATGCATTTTCTCGTTTACGTAACGGAAGATAATCGCATTTCTCGTAGCTATCATCTAACTTGGATGTACTTTCTTTCTCGTTCAAAAATATAATGCATAATTAAGTTTGAATTTTCATATCATTTTATTTATGATAAATAAGAATGATCTCTGCTTTGAAGATTTTGGAAGATGTTAATTTGAATTATCCCATAATAGGGTTAGTGATGTTACGATCCAAGTTGTAATAAATTTGTGTTATTATTTTTATCGAATATTCCGAATTCATTTTTATATAAAAGGCTAAAGTAAACGCATCCGCTGATGTAAAAGATTTAATTGATATTTATCAGTTTACCGTCTCTCATATCGTAACCGTACCTTGCGTTACGGCAAGCTTGCACGGTATTGTGAATTGAGTCCCAGCAAAGCAAGTGTGGTTGTAAACATCGCGGTCTTTTGAATATGACGTAAACGACATATCTATTTCCAATTTATAATTTGACAAATTTCGGTCGTGTGATGTGGTGTCATTACAAACAAACTAGTTTGATTTGCTGTACGAACTTCACGGTAGGTACATGTGTGTGTGTGTGTGTGTGTGTGTGTGTGTGTATGTTGGCTCTTAATACTGCGAGTGAGTTATTTATTCGGTATATTTCACGCCTTTAAACAGCTCCTGTCGTTACTCATATCACAAATAACGTGTATTAGTGAAATGAGATGGTGTTAGGATACAATATTGTTAGTGGATTCAGTAGACGAGACGGATTCTGTATATGTAGATGTTGGATACAGTTTGGGATGACAGAATAATTCATAATTATAAAGCACACGTCATGAAGAAGGTAATGATGTTCGGTGCAAGATTTGTGATGAATGTTTGAATACAAATATGTCTCATAGATATAGATCTCAGTTATTTTATTAACATGTAACCATCTTACTTGCTTCCATCAATAGTTTGACAACAATAACTATAATGTAGTTACGATAAATATACAAAATATTAAAAACACTAAAGCGGAAGAGATATTTTTCATTAGCGAACATTAATTGTTTTAGGTATGTATGTTTAATATTGCGTCTCTTTTTAATATCTTGTATAAAATTAATAAAAATAAAAGTAAGTATGTTTGTTTTGCTGACGTTTTACGTTTTAAATTTTCTTAAAAAATCTACAAACACGAGAATTTATTTAATATAATTAATTCTTTAATAATAATTGATAAGTAAAAGGATAAATAATGGATTTATGACATTTATGATAATGTAATAACACAGATTAAGGTTGTAGTGTGATTGTTAGCTACAGCCACAGATGTTGGTGTCGTGGCTAAGCTGTGGGACAAAGCTCTTAAACACATCACGGCCGACGATTTTTAATGATACACAGAGCACGAAAATCAGAGTTTTTTAAAATTTTTCAGCAGTTTTCTTTCCCTAACGTGTCACATTCTGTTTAAATATATACTAATAAGAATTATGACCTAAAACATGTTGATGTTCACAGTTTTCACAGCAATATTTTTGTCTTCTCGCTTAAGTCTGAATGAACTGGTGTCATCATTAGTCTCAAAGTATACTATAGTATAATGTCTACCCCATGTGATTATTATTTATTTCTTGAACACGCTCTTCATCTTAATTCTAAAATTTGAGTTAATATTTTCAGTACAAGAAGATATTTGTTGATAGGTAATTTGTATTAAAAAAAAATTCGCAATTTTTATTACGATGAAATTAATTTGTTCATTTTGAAAAGTTAAAATATGTATCTTGCGATAGTTATCTTAAAAGATATTTAATGGTGTTGTTGTGATTTACGATCTGTTACTAAAAATACTCAATGATAATTGAAACTGTGTTGCCATCTGTCTGGCGCTAAAGATATTTTTTTAATTTTTGTCACCATGGGTATTGCGTACACAATTCACTTTTTTTATTTCAAATTTGCCTTAGTTTGAGATATATATAAAGCATGCAACAATTAATATGCATATAGTCATTTATGATAATATAAAATGGGTTTTTTAAACATCGGGATGTTTTACGACTGCTCTTTATTATTAAACAATATTTATCTCAAAGCTACTATAAAAGACGAGCCCATAGTGTCTGTTCTCATACACAAGTCACAACCCGAGCACAGCGTGTCGTTCTGTACTCCGCACATCAAGCTACAATGAGGTTTATTTTCCTCTTCGTCTGCGCTCTCGCGCTGTTCGCCTCAGCGTCTGCGGCGCCCTGGTGAGTCTCTGTATATTGATCACGTGTTGTAATATCTTATCAAGAAGGAAGACTTGAAGCATAGTTTAATAAAGGATTTTCTAATACTCTTTTGCTTATGTTTCATTTACAGTTACTCGAATCGCTGTGGTGGTCAAACTGGAGGTTATGGTGGTGGGGGTGGTAGGGGTGGAGGTGGTGGGGGTGGTAGGGGTGGTAGGGGTGGTGGTGGCCGCGGGTAGTTATGACTTTAATGAATAAGCACTAAAACAAAATTCTAGGTGACTTGTTATTATGCAGTTATTGTATTTATTCCACAGCGGTTGTCCAACTTGCGGCGTCAGTAACTTCGGCAACGGAGATCACAACGCTAACGTGATAACCGTCAGCAGACACTATGGCTAAATGTTCCTCATATAATGCAAACGAAAGTTGTATTAAAAAGATTTTTTTGTATGATATTTTCTGTTGTATATACTTATTCTGTATTTAACGTCGATTCCGCATTTATTAGTTCTAAGTTTGTATTATTTGCAACGTGTTTTGTATTTTGAAGAGTAAATATTTTTTTTAATGGATTTTATATTTTTTTATATTACCTACTTTATTTAGCCATGTACAAAAACAAACTGTTTGTTATACAGTAGTCTTTATATTGCCTAGGAACAGTAAATAAAGTATGAAAGATATAAAATGAAGTAAAATAAAAAGGTGAAAACAATGTCACAGTAACAACTCCTTCTGTAACTACTTTTATGAACCTTTCTCTTGATTTTATTGTTGTTATTATTAAACGAGAACTTATTTCTTGGTAGATCAATCAATTCATCCCCTAAAATATTTTAAATATCATCATTACTAGTCTATAACAATTGTACAGTCATAATTCTTCTGGCAGTCGAGGACACGTCGCCGCTCGGTCCACTCAGGACGCGGTCCGATACAGTTACGTATTTTACTGATATATGGAAAAACATACATTAAAAACAGATATCGTGACATTACTCGATATTTACTGAAAATATCATATCAAATTTTTATGTCTATTTTCATAATTAAAAGTAATACGTGGTAAGACAAATGAAGATGTCAGAAACGAAAATAAAACAGAATAATGTCAAAACAGATTTCACTAATACACATCAAAAGCATTTCACGAGCTTTAAGCACGTACCTTGAATATTATCAGGTTGAACATTTACAAAATTAACAATCATTAATGTCAAATTATACTACTTGCTTGTTTATCTACGTTTAAGACAAGGAAACATGGAAAAAAAAATTTAAGTTTAAACGTTTTTTTCTGAATATACTGTTCTTTTATAGGTTCTTGTTTACTTTTCACATCAAATTATTTTTTTATCTATGTCAAAGAAGTGCAAAGAAAACAAAGCTTCACAGAGAGCCATTATACGTATACGCTGTTCATATCTTTTGGTGTACGCCGAGGAATGGTATCTTATTGTCCGTATGTGACGAATACGTAAAATTAAAGAATAATGTGACGAATACGTAAAAAAAAGAAAGAAAGAGGCTTCTTGAATGTCAAGTTGTGCTTGACTAAGGGGATGGAGTAATTATAGCAGGTAATTTCTATTAAATACAGAAATACTAGTTATTTTACGCCGGCGCCTAAGACTGACTACATTGGTTGTAGACGAACAGTTCTTAGAACTAGTTTTTTTGTGTGTTTTTTCATGGAGTCCAAACGTGACAGCACTGCACCAGACGTCACCGGATCTGGGCAATGTAGAGAAAACTGCCGTACCATTCCCAGGGCATTAAGTATCCCCGTAGCCGCCTCATCCTACGAGCCAATTAATTGCCCAAAGTTAAGTCAGACGCTTAAAATAAAAAAACTTAAGGCGTTTGGTGGGCTGTTAAGATACATTCTGAATAATATAGTCGAGAGTAGTAGTCGAGATATTTACGGCGGCGATGGAACTAGTTAGTAATGTTTCAGATAACACTGGCCTAGTTTGATTTATAAGTCGCGTCAGTCTAAAGACAGCTCACAGATTCTAACGTATTAAAACATATTTATTTTGTCGATCGTTCATATTCATCAACACGTAGGTAGGACTTAAAATAGAAATGAAAACGTAAATTTGGTTGCGCTATTTCCAATTTCTTAATTCAGTCGACAGTGTACTGCAAAAGCTACAATTATTAAAAAATACTTTGTCTCCTGAATCTACAACTTTTAATATCAAATCAGACTTATTTAACAAACTCATTTTAAAGAGATATGTGAAATATAAAACAAAACACCAATCGCTTATATAACAAGAGTGATGTATTTACATATTAAGTACTCCCTAATCTACCCTAAGTATACCCACATTCAGAGTTTGATCTTAATTTTATCATCTTTGATGTTTCATAGATAAAATATCAACTAGGACAGTAATAAAGAAATTATATATATATGAAAAAAAACGTGCACTCCGTGTCGGGACACAGATATTTATGTTATAGACTAATCGTTGATCTTCATTAGTGTACAAACAGTGTCAAATCCCGTACACGACTACCGTCCTCATCGTAGTTAGAAATCTTCGAGGGCGTTTCGTCTTTTCTTTTAAGATTGAGTACCAATAAATATGTTTTCCTCTAAAACATATTGCCTAATGTTAATAGTTGTTTAATAAAAAGCATTATGATTTAATCATCTCATTCGTGAATTGGGTTATATTTTGTTCATTTGTAATAATTATATGAGACATGTTCCTGTAGCTATGTTTTCATCTTTAAGTTATGCTGAACTAAATTCTTGAAATAAAAATCATTTAAATGAAAACTAAGATATATATTCTGGAATATTTTAGTGAAATAATCCTGAATTTATATATCTTTATCGTTAACTATATTGGTACCATGTTCCTCATTTCCCATACTGAGCGACAGACTCCAGTTCAAAGAGAACTTTAAAAGATTATTTAGTAATGGTAAAGCACTAAAATTATTGATCTTAATATAAAATAACTATACAATAACTTAATATAAAAAAGATTGATAAATAGTGAAGAGATTTTAATGAATTATTACAAAAAAAGATACGTACATGATCATTGATGATAATATGAAGTGGGTTTTTTAAACATCGGGAAGTTTTACGACTGTTCTTTATTATTAAACAATATTTATCTCAAAGCTCACTATAAAAGACGAGCCCATAGTGTTTGTTCTCATACACAAGTCACAACCCGAGCACAGCGTGTCGTTCTGTACTCCGCACATCAAGCTACAATGAGGTTTATTTTCCTCTTCGTCTGCGCTCTCGCGCTGTTCGCCTCAGTGTCTGCGGCGCCCTGGTGAGTCTCTGTATATTGATCACGTGTTGTATTATCTTATCGTGAAGGTAGACTTGAAGCATAGTTTGATAAAGGATTTTCTAATTGTCTCTTGCTTATGTTTCACTTACAGTTACTCGAATCGCTGTGGAGGTCAAGGTGGAGGTCAAGGTGGAGGTCATGGTGGCGGAGGCGGTGGTGGTCGCAGGTAGATACTACTATACTTAACAATTATCAAAACAAATCTTAAGGATCTTGTTATATGAATATTGTTTTAATATTCACATCTATATTCGTTTTGTCGGCAGATGTCCAACTTGCGGCGTCAGTAACTTCGGCAACGGAGATCACAACGCTAATAAGATAACCATCAAGAGAAACTACGGCTAAGTGTTTTAACTCAATCAGTTCATCGCGGATATACGAAACGGAATGACAAAGCTTCTTCACTTAGCCTCTGATGACTTAGCCTCTGATGACTTAGCCTCTGATGACTTCGTCTGATGTCACTGCTGCCAGGAATGTATATAATAAGAATTACGAATAGAACACGCGACAAGTATTCGGTACTCCACGTCTGCAGTTCGACATTTATTAAATTAAGTTTGTGATGTTACTCGCACAATATTTTTAATTTTAAAGTGTTAATTAAATAACTTTAACAAGATATTTAGTTCTTTATTTATTTAAGGATTTAATTGTATACTGTTCTTTTATATGCATATGAATTGCAAGTCAAAAGCGAACCATGGATTATATCTCATTTCATAATAAAAAAATGACAATTTTTTAAAACAGATTTGTATTATTATTTTTTAAACACGTTTTCCTTATCGCCCGAACATAATTCAGTGCTTAACAACTTACATATTTCTAAATGAAACGTAAATCCACTGTAAGTGCAATCGACCTTCTGTTTCGATATCAGTAACAGCGATGATTTTTTATTGACTGTTCCAGTGGCTAGTAAATGCGGGAAGTACACCCTGTATATCGGTTATAAATCCGCAATGCTGTATTGATCCCGTTCAATGGACCCCGAACGACTCAATTGATCGACAGGCGATATAAAAGGCTGAGCCATTTTCATTAAACCGATTATGTATCAGATAAATATTATGTTCAGCTCAAAGGGTCTTCACCAAATAATGATCGTATTAAGTTAATTTTAAGTGATGAAGAATAATATCATAACATAAACAACTAAAACTTATAAAATATTTTGAAACCGTCTTCCAAAAGGAGGATACTCATTTAAATCGTATATGGATACCTATTTTTTTGTGTTTTTGGTAAACTCCGTGCTTTATGAAGTGATTTTGACTGTTCCTTTGTTGTTGTAAAGATGTTTCAAGGTTGGTCTCATGATAAATGAACTAGCGTCTGACGACAGTGTCCTGGAAAAATCGTAGGAAGATTTCGGAAGTCGCCGCTAATATCAAAGACTTATAATAGTAATGGCTGCTGTCACCGAGTTTACGCGCTTGATTCTCGTTTCATGAATTTTTAACTATGTTTATACCAAATTTCAAGCAAAAAGTTTCAGTCATTTTTGAGTTTTCATATGTTTTTTTTTTCTAAATGTTTTTTTCATTGACCATTTTTCGTTTCAAGGATCCGTCGTTTGCGAAGCATCATTGTTAGCTCTGCCCATCACTTAAAATAATAAAATAAAATAATTTCAACATAGTTAAGAGTTTTCAAAGGGGATACTAAAAAGTTAAAAATAAAACTTACCAATGAGT
The DNA here is from genome assembly GCF_018135715.1 of Danaus plexippus. Lineage (NCBI taxonomy): Eukaryota > Metazoa > Arthropoda > Insecta > Lepidoptera > Nymphalidae > Danaus > Danaus plexippus. The sequence continues at coordinate 497,854 of NW_026869846.1, forward strand.
TAGCTCGGTAAAGGTATTTTATTCAGTTATTGGAAAATATTAAATAATTATTTAATAATGTAAGCGATCAGCTTATTGAAATTAAGTTTTGAAAACAAAATATATCTTACGTAAATGTTAAGGTAAGTAACTTCATTCCAAAATAACTACATTAAGGTACAAGTGCTATACATCGAATTAAAGGAAGATTAAGAAAAATAATGTGTTATTTCTAAGTACCACATACTGCCATGTCAGTGGTGTCGACAGATTACTTATTATTGCATTTACGACACGGAATATAACGCGGACCACGTTAATGTATTTGATGAGAGAAGTACTGAATATCCTCACACTGTACAACTTTACGAACCAACATCTGTTTTATTTAAAATCTTAAATACAATCTATTATATACAGTATATATAACACAATAGGAACGAGCCCGCAGGTTCATTTTATTTATAACAAGGATACCGTGTCTGTCAATCATTTTCGTTCAATAAGAAAAGCCATATAAAAAAAATTAATTCGTTCCTAATCAGTAAATATGTTCCTTGTGTACATTAATATAGTCTGTTTTAGATATATTAAACGTTTAAAATTAATTTAAATCCATCACTGTTAAGTTTATTTAATATAAAACACGATCAAAACAAAACATCCAATCTCCAGCAAGGTTTCTTTTAATTAAAAACCGAATTTTCACTTTGTATATTATATAATCGTTTAATTTACCACAGGTCTAGTCTCACGTTATTATGTGATCATTCATAATTACATTTCATTGTTTAATTATTATATTTATATATCCATATGGGACTATATTACATGCCATCAGTCTACTCGTCATTGTCCTGTGACATGCCACAAACATTTCACATCAAACAATAAATATAGTCACAGATCATTTAAAAATTAATGAGGCAAGTTTCAACAAGGTTTCAACAAGTCCAATCTTGCAATACAACGTTGAAGTAAATATCTAAAACCGAACAAATGACAGTATACAGTGCTGTGTAAATAAGAAGAGAATTAAATAATTTGCTCTGATTGATTGGCTTGTATCATATATTAGTTGTGACTGACTGTTCGTATAATAAATAATGATTGTGAATAATGTTCACTATTTTAGATTATTAAATTTAATTGTATTCTGTTATTTTTTTCTTGTTTACGCATTGAGTAACAGAAGTGCTGTGTGCTATCTTCAATAAATATCAAGTAATTCCGTGATATTTATTTTTAATGTAAGTTTTTCCAACTCAGTACCGAACATAGCGACATGGGACTGTATCGTGAATCGCATGAGCGGAGACGTGTTCCCGACTCCCAGAAGATTGATGTCATTACAATATCTGTTATACTTATGGAATAAGTTTCATTAAATTAAATAAATTAATATTAATGTTTTAGGACAGTTTTCTGGTTTTTCTATTAAGAAATAAATTCTCGTTTTTTATAACGACAATGTGATTAAAAGAACGGTTTGTAGAAGAAGTCACATAAGGAGGTATTATTATGACTTCGCCGTCAACTGTTCATTTTACTTCTTTCATAATATATTTACTGTCCCTCGACAATATAAAGGCTACTGTACAATAATTTTGATTATATCAGTAGTCGTTAGTAACCTTATAAATAAAAAAAAAATTGTTTTTTTACTATTTATTTTATCCATACATTAAAACTTAAAATATATCGCGAACAACATAAAAAAAACTTTAAATTGAATAAATGTTCTGTCACAGAAATGGTTATAATCTATATATAATACTTGTAAAGTAGGAAACAAAATAGAATTAGGTATTAATTAGGTAGCACAATACAGTTCTTTTCGTGATTTTGATGAGACGTGTTGATCGGAACAACGACATCAGACGAAGTCATCAGAGGCTAAGTGAAGACGCTTTATATCCAGTATCTTATGTTCACGACCCCCAGCTGTGTGAGGAACATCTAGCCATTGTGTCTTCTGATTGTTATCTTATTAGCGTTGTGATCTCCGTTGCCGAAGTTACTGATGCCGCAAGTTGGACAACTGCCGAGGAAACGAATATATATGTGAATATTAAAACAATATTCATATAACAAGATCCTTTAGATTTGTTTTGATAATTGTTAAGTAAAGTAGTATCTACCTGCGACCACCACCGCCTCCGCCGCCATGACCTCCACCTTGACCTCCGCAGCGATTCGAGTAACTGTAAATGAAACATAAGCAAGAGACAATTAGAAAATCCTATATTGAACTATGCTTCAAGTCTACCTTCTTGATAAGATATTACAACACGTGATCAATATACAGAGACTCACCAAGGCGCCGCAGACACTGAGGCGAACAGCGCGAGAGCACAGACGAAGAGGAAAATAAACCTCATTGTAGCTTGATGTGCGGAGTACAGAACGACACGCTGTGCTCGGGTTGTGACTTGTGTATGAGAACAGACACGATGGGCTCGTCTTTTATAGTAAGCTGTGAGATAAATATTGTTTAATAATAAAGAGCAGTCGTAAAACTTCCCGATGTTTAAAAAACCCACTTCATATTATCATCAATGATCATGTACGTATCTTTTATTGTAATAATTCATTAAAATCTCTTCACTATTAATTAATCTTCTTTATATTAAGTTATTGTATAGTTATTTTATATTAATATCAATAATTTTAGTGCTTTACCATTACTAAATAATCTTTTAAAGTTCTCTTTGAACTGGAGTCTGTCGCTCAGTATGGGAAATGAGGAACATGGCACCAGTATAGTTCACAACTATAAAGAAATATAAATTCAGGATTATTTCACTAAAGTATTCAAGAATACATATCTTAGTTTTCATTTTAATGATTTTTTAATTAAAGAATGAGCTCAACCTGCACTTAGTGATGTCAGCAATACTGATGGTCTCTTTAAAAACAACGGATTTATATTGAATCCGATATATATATACATGAACTTTGTATATATCGTTGTCTTAATCTGTCAACATCTCACATATAAGGGGACCAAGCCTTAATTTGTTGAACTCATTAAGATGATTACAACATGTTCTTCCACTTCTGAATAAAATTATGTTGGCACATTCTGTTCTCTCTGTGATTGAAAACGCTGACACAGGCTTTATTACTCTGACTGAGGACAATAAACTCGGACGCCTCCAGGACATGACCATCCGTAGTAGACCCAAGTGGCTCTACATGCGTCACAAGATCTTATCTTCTGTAGTGTGATATTCGTTTCTAAGCTGCCTTTTTCCTTGAGGAGAATTTTAAGGTCTCGCATTTGGCACAGGATTTGAGAGATTGCCATGAGCTAACTGTATCCATCCCTGTTCATTACTATAAATTTTATATACAATGCCTTACAGTTTGAGCAGATTTTGCAACGCTTTTCCTCTAACTATATTTAATTCCAAGATTACAATTATATTTTTATTTCCTATACTTATTATAAGTTTTTTGTATTAATATTTTTTGGTTTTTAACTTATTTCTTTAAACTATGTGTATGTATAATGTTTAGGTATTTCTGTGCGGTTTATCTGTAGTATTTTTTCTCTAAAAATATTGTAACAATATTCTCTAGCTTCAAGTTGACTGGTAGAAATCGCCACAAGGACATAAGTTGCCTTTGTATTCACCCGTTATCTGTATAAATTTGGGTTCAAAAATAATATAATAATAATCGAAACATCAAGAAATTAATATATTCTAAAATTAAAAAGCGGATAGTTCAATGTAGACAATTACAGATATCAAAAAGTCAAATTTTATAATTAAGAGGTCACTGGGAGTTACCCATCATTAAAATTATCAGTATGGCTTATGAAGTTAAATAAATAAATATATTTGTATGTATATGTGGTTCCTTGCACTGTTCTGGTAAAAATAACATTAATCGTATGTTATTAAATTTTTTACAAACATAAACTCAGATTACTGAAACTATAAGACGATAAATACTTTATACGTTCACATACGTGTTAATATGTTGAAGAACAATTTGAACTTATATTTTGAATTAAATTAAATTATTGTTAATTCCCGCATCGTTATTAATCATTGAACGAACAGAACAGATGTAAGTCGGAGCTCATTTTTTTGGTTGTAGAACGACCTAGTTTTCCTCTTTCTTTACAAGCAAAGTGAAGGACTGTGACAGTTTGTTTGCGCATGTGTTTCATTCTACTTATAATTTAGTGTGATAAGGCTGTTCATTACAAACTAATTCCTCTTTTCTGTGTATCAAAACGGGGAAAGACAGTCGAACATTATCCAGTTGTTATTTAGACAAGATTTCAACACCTTATATTAAAAATCTCTTCGTTATTATATCTAGTATTCCTTAGCTTCTGTTAATCACTGTCACAATATTTTCACTGACAAAGCATATTTTGTTCGTGTGTTTCAAAGTTTTCTTCTTTGCTGTTTAAAGTTCTTATAGTTCTATTTAAAGTTCTTTTACGGTTTCAATGCATATCTTATATATTACGAACCCCTATCCATGTATCCTTATAATTTGCGTGTTATGTTTTTATGTTGTTCGCTCAACTCACGAGGTATGTTAAGATACTTTTCAAAGTATTTTCTTCGGGTCTTATGTTTACTTACAAGTGGTTGTAGACATTTTATTGTTAGTTATGAAATAAAAAGTAAGGTCCGCGTTAGTGAAGATAATATAAAGTGGGTTTTTAAACAACGGGTAGTTATTTATTTATGATTTTTTTATTAAAAACGACATTTATCTCAAAGCTTACTATAAAAGACGAGCCCATCGTGTTTGTTCTCACACACAAGTCACAACCCGAGCACAGCGTGTCGTTCTGTACTCCGCACATCAAGCTACAATGAGGTTTATTTTACTCTTCGTCTGCGCTCTCGCGCTGTTCGCCTCAGTGTCTGCGGCGCCCTGGTGAGTCTCTGTATATTGATCACGTATTGTAATATTCTATTTAAAAGAACGCAGTGTAGCCAAGGTTGTGTATCGGATATTTTAAGTAAGTTTTATATTGTTTTTGGACAGTTGGGACTATAGGTGTTCGGGAAGCACTTATTATGGTGGATTGGCGAACCAAATTATTTACAGTGCGTTTGGACAAAGAAGTCAGCCTGTTTATAATGGTGGAAACTACGACAACGGAGGCTTATTCGGTGGTAGCTTTGGTTACAGCGGTAGTTTCGGCTATGGTGGTGGTGGGGGTCAAGGAACTGGTAGTGGTGCTGGCTATGGCAACAATAGGTATCACGTTTAATTAAATAATTTTTAAATGAAGGCTTAGCAGAAATTTAGTAAGAATTCACTAAATCGATTCAGTTTTGATATTAACATATTTAATTCCAGGCAGCGAAATTGTCCAACATGCGGTATTAGTAACTTTGGCAATGGGGATCACAATGTGAATAAGATAACTATAATCACAAACTACGGTTAAGTGTTCTTAACCATGATAGTTATTCATGGATTTAGGAAATGGTATTATACAAAGCTTCTTCACTTAACTTGTGATGATGTAACTGTTACCGTGAATGTATTTAATAAGAATTACGAATAGACAGATACTGTAAGCGACTCTGATTATGACTACCTGCCTCATATAAATTAAGTTTTAAATGATTCTGTATTATAAGATGCATTTATTAAGTTTATAATATAAATAAATAGTTATAGTCGACATATATATTAAATTTTATTCTAATAAAAACATAATATTCTTTTAATATCTAATGTGACATTTCATAACTCAGTGTGTTTAACTATGAATCTTACTGTTCCTATTAAAAAAGAGGTTTGTGTGTATAATACTTTTTTATCACAACCCGCCTGTTTAAAACCTATTAGATAATGTATAGATAATAATGAACAGTGATTAAAAATGATATTAATGTGGAATTAGTTGAAGAAGTTATTAAAACATAGTCTTTAATACAACATCCGCCATCTCGCCGGGATGGTCGGTCTACGTTTACGTGAACGCAGTTTCCACTCTAACCAGTTTCAGCTCCGTCAGGTGTCTGAGGATTTATTGGAGGCTGGTTTTCTAAAAAGTATTTTCACTTGTGTAAAATAACTTCAACCGTTACTATACGCTTCCGTTGTAATGTTGTGGAGATGAAAATAAAAGGCTTTATTACGTATTTCAAAATTATAGTATCTTTAAACAGTTTTGGCGAAATTCCTTCTTATATCGGAATTATTGTCAGCAAGTTATCTGAGAGCCATCCCCCACCTTGCTAGTGTTAATGTCGGTATTTTCATTACGGTGTGTCAAACTGACACGAAGATAACTCTTATTTTGGAACCTAGAAAAATGTTCATAGGAGGAGTATAAAATATAAATCGTTAAAATACTTTTGCATTTCTGTAAGTATCTGGTCTGGCTGGTTGTGACCTGTGCTTTCCAAATAATAAAAAATATAAAATAATATTACATGGAAGTTATAATTTTAAGTCATAACTCTCGCTTTTTAGATTGTCACGATCGACACTAAAAATGAATCTTAGAAGCAGGCGTTTATTATGTTTACTGGTACACTATAAAGTGTATTTTGGATAAAAATATATATATACTGAGTCCGTGAAAACTTCCGGAACATTAACAATTACGTATCGAAAATAATACATAGTAAGAATTAGTTAGCGGTAGGTGACATCGTGATCTTTGAAGTTAATTGACCAGAGGGCTAACAGCAGTAGGGGATGGGAGTTTTAATAAAAAATATTTATAAATACACATCGCAACGAACATCTTTTATGTACGTAATTATTAACTATGTATTGTTGAAAGTATCAGGTGTCACCTGCATAACCTGTGCAAGTGAGGTCACAACACTGAGTGTTGGTTGGTATACATATATAAACGCGAGGGTAACAATTTAAAGACATTCTCGCTCGAACCGTCGCAACGATCGGACCTCATCGAAACAGGATTCGTCAAACCGTCTACGAGGTAACCTTTAATACCCTGAGAGCCTGAAGACAGTCGAGAAGAAAGGCATTGGTGACGTCAGTTAGGCTGACGTCACACTAAAAAAAAAAATGTACTGACAATGTTTGACGGGTCAAGCATTGTATTGTCATGTCAAAGCTTTAATTCACATCAGATCAGGGAGTAGAGCATATGGTTCGCTTTTAAAAGTATACGTAGATCGGGGATTTGAATATTAAAGTCCTTGTTCCCGAGTTATGTAAATGTTATTAAAGAATAAAAAAAAAACACAATGTTGCTCTATGATTAAGAGATCTTGGTAAACGATATTGTAGTTCCATCTGAACGACGCGACGGTGAAACAGCTGACAGTTACGTATGTAGAATACGCTCAGCAAAAATTTTATTAAATAAAACTTGTAATAAAGGTAAATGTTACTTTTTCATATTTAGATGTCGTTTAACAGATTTGATAATCGTAACAAATAATATTAAAATATTTGATGGTAAAAACTTAAAAAAAATGAAAACAACAGACAAACAAATAAAACGTTGCAAAAAGAAAAAATTTTAAATGTTAAAAAATACTCATACGACTAAACAAAATTAAATATTACGAATACTATGTGTTAATGTTTGTGTTGAATGTTTAACTGCTATGTTACATTTTATATTATCAAGTTATTTATAAAATAACTTTATCATCATTAGCATAATCGATTGATAACAAATTCAATATGGTGGCATTGTAAAAATAAACATTTAGACAATTGTACGGAACTTACTTGTTATTATTGTAAAACTCTGTGATTAAAACTGTCATATAAGTTATCATATATATATTAATCATTACGTTTAACTATAAATATAATTAGCAAAACTTAAAACAATTGTTTGTTTGCATATCAATAATAGCATTCGTTGGCAGTTTATTACAGAACAGCGATTAAATAGCCCAGAGATAAAAAAAATAAACGCAAGTTGAAGCTTGTCGTTTAAATTATTATAAAAAGTTATTTTGTGCATATTTCATGTTAAATTAGTAAACTCTTTATATATATGATTAAACAAACATACTCTCCGTCTATATAATCTTATAAATAATCTGAATGTTGTGTGCGAACCCTCTATAATTACTAAAACGTATCATAAGACTAATCGACAAAGGCTTCAGTCTTTTGCAACGTATAGTAACATTGTAAAACACAACAAGGAAACTACCATTGATATTATTAATCTATTTATTTTATTTCTTCTGAATTCTTTTATTAGTAATTGTATTGCAAAAGTAAATTTTATCAGTACAAGTGATTATAACTTTACATTCTAAAATCTGATGCAAGCTGACGATCGATTCGATTATTATTGAACGATCTTTCTTTGTCATTGATAACCCGGGATAAATAGCACCTTCCACACAAACGTACTAATAGTTTAGTATATACATTACGTTGATCAAACTAGAAGGAGTGATTTAAGTGTGAACTATTAAATTATTGAAATAAAAATAATAACTCAATGTATGTATGTTTGTCTTAGATACGTTTACACTGCAAGACTATCAACACCGATACAAGGCAGTTGATGTGGAAAATATAGATATGTGAAATTGTTACCATTGCACACAGAAAAGAATTAAAGATCGTGATCGTGCCATTGTGACTGGTTAACATTCTATTCAACATCTATCTGCTATATAAAAGCTTTCTAGAACCTGCCCATTAGTTTGGCTCCACCACGGTAATATAATAAGAAACGCAGAAAGCAATAACCGTGTTTAATTTTGGCCACACTCAGAGCCAATTCATATTAAATTAACGAGCGCATTTATAACTTATTTAATGTTAACCGAATTGTTTAAACAGCAATCGCGTTCTCATTAAGGATCCACTTAATTAGCATTAAGCCCGCCTCCTCCGTCTGTATCGAGTCAAACGTCATTACAATTAATGACCTTTTAATTGAATGCGATGCCGCGCTTACATCGACTTCCTCCACACGAGGAAAATGTAAGCCATCCGGCCTCGAACGAGCCGCACTCGACACGCAACTATCAATATAATTGGGGATCCGCGGGCAGCCTCTTTACCTCGCTTAACTTTTCGATTTACATTCAAAACGGTCTTTTAAAAAGCGACTCAATAACTACGGCTCTAAACCCTCGATTCAATGCGTACTTTACAAATCACTCGCCCAGAAAAGTTCGCGAGTCGCCTTTCATTGGCAGGACTGCACTGGGTGGAGCTCCAGGCCCCGCCTGGTGGAGGCTGCGCATGCTAAACGCGGCTTAAACCCCGTTTAAGCGGTATTTTGGGTGAAAACCGCAAGAAAATGTATGTAACGTCCGTTAGGGGTAGGGCGTTGCTAAATGAAAAGATTTTCCCGCTTGAGGGATTCGAATATGGCTGACAGTCGCATCGGATGCGCGGGAAGGCGAAGCAGTCATTAGCGCCCTGTTCGATTGACATACTGCAAAACCCGTCCGCAACTTACCAGCGCACAGAGACCGAATTTCCTTAAGGGCAACATGTATCAGCATTAGATTGTTGTAATCGCAGTAAAGACTTTCTGGAAATCATAATTTCATTTCGGCTATATTTTTGTAATTTAAGTTATGTGAAAATTAAAGTTTTTCTGTATATCCAAGTGTCGTTAGTAATTGGCACGAGAATGCAGGACAGTCATAAGTCCTTCCTCATCAAAGACTTACTCGGAGATGTTTTGAGACCAGGAGTTGGGATACCAGGTACTGAGTTTTCTTCAACATTTAATTTATTAATTTTGTATAGACTTTTAATGGTTTTTTAGCAAGAGTTTGTAAATTATCTAGCCGTTTAAGTTAAAATAAAGAGAAACTTTCTTGTCGTCCGTCTGTCACGACACCTATCTCAAGAACTGCATAAGTTGTGAGCTTTTAGATTATCGAATGATTACTTGCTATATATATGTACGTATGTTTTCAAATATTTTAAATTATTAATCAATCAAAACTAGTGTATTTATCTTTGAAAATAATAAATTACCAAAAAACAAATCGAAATAACTAGGAGACTCTTAAAATGATCTTATATTTTTATGTAACTGTTTTTTGACGTTTTAAGTGTCCTAACGATAATACAACTCACATTTATGCGTTTTAAAGAATACTTACGTTACTATTAAAAATGTTAACTGTACGTAATTAATATATATAAGCACTTTGTTTCGATGTTCGCATTGTTTATGCATTTCACGTTACGCATAAAAATATTTTATTAGATTTAAAGAAGTTTAAATTATATGCAGGAGAAGTAACGTTCTGTTAGATACAGAATTTCAAGGTGAGACTTTTGGGAGATCACGCCCCACTTGCTTTATTACTGGGGTGGAAGAATCTCGCAATGTATATATTATAACTATACCTAGATAGGCTGCTGTAATTAGGTTGTTTGGCTAAGATTCCTAATGGCTCCGTTAGTCACCACTGGTACGTTAATGTTGTTTTATTATTCTAATAAGTATACTCTCAAGGCGTTACTTTGAGCTATTTTTTATCATTCTAAGCTCTCGAAGATTTATGCGCATCACTCATTTCTTTATCGAAACATTGAAGAAGTATTGTATACTACAATTAAAAACTAACACGGCCCAGTAAAATAAAACGGAAATGACGTAAATTTAAAATAATGTAATGTTTTTTTTTTACTTAAAACGAGACTTCTGGAAGTAGAGGATTTCTTAATTAATGGATATTTTGTTTAATGCATTGTAAAGCTAAATGTTTTTAAATATATTTTAAAAAACATCTACATCATATTTCCCATTACAATTCTTTAGTGAAATAAATTATTTTTTTTATTTTTATTTTTGAATAGTAAAAAATAATAATCTCAATCTCTTCGCGTGAGCAGAATTCTCACCTGCAGCCTCCGGAAGATCGAGTTCGAGCTTTTGTAGACGCCAGCAGTTACAATATATTCCTATATCATGGAATTTAATATTACTCCGTCACTTATTTCAGAATAAAAATGAAATGTCTGTATTCGTCTTAATAATAGTATCACTGTATGTATGTTTAACTACCGTTTATTTAACAACAACAAATATTTTTTAAATCAATCTATTAAAACAAAGACAACAACAGCAGACTGATAGGAACGAAGTTAAGTTGTGTAACTTTTATCTTACTCGGAGTAATATCTTGAGACGTATTCCTGTAATAATGTTTTCATTATTAAGCAATGAGCAATGAGCTAAATCTTGAGTTGACAGTAGACAGCCATGACAGCCAGATAGCCAGACAGACATGAGCCGAGTAGACAGCATCGCTTACACCTGGAAAGCGATATTAAGCAGGTCGCAGATTCGAATCCTGCTCGTGTCCTAGAATTCTTGTCTATTTGAAAATTGTTTTATTGTTAAATAATAAAATTTACATATTTGTTTAATATATATACTCGTGATTGGAGGCTAAAAGTAACGTTTAAAAAGGGGTTGTTTTAAAAATTTATATGTGAAAAATAATATATTTTGTTGATCAAAACTATTCAGCGGGCCATTCGTATACACTGTTTTGAAGGCAGAATACTGTTTTCTTTCTAACATCAAGTGTGGTAACTTCGACTCTAATTAATGTATGTGTTACCTCGTACGAATGACAAATACAATAAAACCTCATTGGTATGTTGTTTAATGTAATAAAGTAAATTAAAATTTTAAATTTTAAACTATTCTTCGAGAGTTTAAATAGATTTGATTAACAGTACTGCTAGGAATCAGAATTGTATTCTACCCGTTGCTGGTAAATAATCAAACTAGTATGTATTTATTATATAACGATTCCGCACTAGTATCGACATACGACTTAGAAAAACTTAAATCTATTTATGTTTATAAATCATAACAAAAATGCTCTAAAACCAAAACAAAAAAATTCAAATCGTCTTTCTTCTGCTGATATTAGAGAAAAGAAAAATATTTTTTCGTTTCTATTCCTTATTTATCTATTTATTTAAATCATATTCAAGAAATAATAAAGTGTTCGTTAAAATCTTAAGAGTTTATTACATTAATATATACTAAGAAATATTTCTCATAACCAAATAATAAATAATTAGTATGAAAGTGCTATCACCGAACAAACGATATACGATAGTTAATTATTGATTACTTCAAGTTCAATACTAAAATAGAAGCGACGTTTAGTGACACACACATTGAAGATCTTCATGGATTCGAGTGTTGTGTGTGTGTGTGTGTGTGTAATGTTTATATTAAATTATTTAAATATTATACGTGTATCATGCATATCTTTAAATTAAAAGGTATCTTTACGATCCCCTTCTCGGTATAAACTTTGACTGTTATATCCAAGTTCCTCCGTTCACGCAATTCTCTTGGCAAGGGATAGAAAGTTTTCGCTTCAAGTATTTATATTGGGATTTTGTGGCTAGTAATCTTTGATTTATCCAAAACGTAGCTTTTTTTTAAAGCTGATTGTTTTTCTTAAAATATCACAGTATGTTAAGGGTTTTATTTTTTTTGGTACAATGAAAATGTGAAGGGTCGTTGGGGAGGCATTCGTGATATAGAAGGGAATAAATGAATTTGTTTAAACAGAAGTTCCTGACAAGAGTACTAATAACAATCACACAGAGAGACATTACATTAAAAAGCAAGAGCCAATCCGCATGTAAATCACTAGTTCCTGGAACTATAAAGAATTTCCATTTCACAAAAGCCTCAGCCTTCTCCGCAGCTGCATTCGTATGAAAAATTCAATGTGATAATTAAGAATTCATTATACAATCAACTAATGTATTCACCCGCGTGATGAGGAGCCGTACTTGGAAATTAGCTACTTATTATTTCACCCGGGTGTTGGCCACTTGAGCACGTCCCAGGACCATGCACCTTACCAGGCTCGCATAGCCTGACTTCCGACACTAACCAGTCACTTTTAGTTAGTCTTTTAGTGGCTTTTTTAACATGTTCACAGACGCGTCTAATAAGGTATGAGAAGAGATCTATATACAGCTTTTGAATTACACAACTTGAAATATTTTACATGACTCACTCCTAGTTCTTAAACTTTCATACGTATGTTAATTTTTCCGTCTATTCTTATATTCTTTTGCAAAATTCTGGTTATCTGAATCCAGTAATAAATAGCTTGGATGGTAAATTTGCAAGCCTTGTCCCAACTTAATTATGACACCATTAATTTCCTCTGTATAATGATTAGATGGATAACAGTGGGTAAAATTTTTAAATGTCAGGAAATTAATGAATTCTATAACATTTGTACAAATTTAGTTCGGTTAATTTAAATGAAACTAATATTTTTCGTATATTTATGTTAAAACTCCCGACGTTTCGGTTACTTTTCAGCAACCGTGACCACGATCACGATCACGGTTTTAACAAAAAATAAAGCACGCGTAGTATAACCAAAATATTTTAGTATCATTTCAATGAATCAAACTCGCGAAAGTCTTAGATGTCATTCGTTCGTTTTTACTTTCGTAAATTAACTTTCTGAATCATCTTCCTATGTTTGTTATATTCCTCGATGTGTGGCGAGTTTTAACGGAAATAAATTTAATTCTAAAAACAAAATTTCAAACTATTGAACCAGAAACATCTTATCAATCGAATAAAATCATCTCTTTCATTTCTTTACATCAAAAACTAAAACGAAAGAAAAAATCGATAATTTTTTTCTAATATAGAATTATCTTTAAAAGAAATTATCTCAACGTATTCAGGGGAAATTGAAAACTGTTTTATTATTATAGATCAGAATTATAATTATTATCAGGCCCAAGGGAAAAGATAGTAAAAAATATATTCACACACTAATTACAGTAATAATAGTCTCTTACTTCAACAAAACGAAAGCTAACCTATACAGTTTTCATTAAAACAGTGGCTTCATTGTCGATGAACGCAAATACGTCTTAAAGATACATTTTATATTAAAACAGAATAATATTTAACATCAAACCAAAAGAAGTAAAAACATTTTAAATTGAAGGACGAACAGAAAAAGTGGTTACAGTTGGGGCACCTCGATAGCCGGTCCAAGACCCTTATTTCTTTCGAGTGCAATAAAAATCTGAAACAACTAACGATGGCGTCCTTAGCTGGCGGGTTCCGTTCTTATGGAGCTGTACTTGGAATTGTATTTCTTCTTAACAGCTAACCGGTCATTATAGACGGAATATTTTTTAAACGCCGAGCTGGTTCTATCTTTCTCCCTATTACAATCTGGGGTACAATAAAATCCGTGTAATAATTATAACAGCTAAGTCATTTTTAAATTGCTGTTTGCTCTTGTGTTCTCCAGGCTCAAATTTCTATAAATAATTAACGTAAATCCAGTAAATTATATAGGGAAGTGACTCTTTTTTAGGTGACGCAGATTCAATAAAGTTCTGTACAGCAATTTTTTTACCATAGATTATATAAAGAAAATCTTAGATCTCATTAGATAAAGAGTTGGAAGGTTTAAATGTTTTTGATTTTATGAATGGGACACTCGAAATCGCGTAACTCCTTTCCTGATGTTTCCAATCTCATTTCCATGATCTTTTATTATTGTTAAAAAAGGATGACAGGATCCCTGCAGCTACAACTATTGAAGTTCTTGGGAAAAGATAGTCGGAGGCCATCAGTCGGACCGTCGCGTCTGCTCATAGGTTGCGATGTAACATTATGAAAAAAGACGAAACCTCTTAGCATTCAATGGATTCACCGTGCGGGTGCCGGGTCCATTGCGTTGCAGGGAGTGGAGCTTCAACAGTGCCTGGGACTTGCGACCCAGGTGTAGGTTTAAGGGGCCCCTAACTAACGCGCGTTAAACGCTCACCTCCACTGTCCAAGCTCCTCTCCCTACCTAACCATATTTGAAAAGAACCTACTAGGGCTGCCTTCGAAGTACGTTCCAAGAACAAATTGATGTGAGTTCTGGACAGGCCCAAGTCTTTTAGCAGGTTGTAGAGAGATTTAGCCGTTATACCTCTCGCTCCCACTTCTACCGCGTATAAATCCACGACGAACCTATTTCGAGTGAGTTCGTTTGTGAGCTCGTAATATTTGTTGACCTTGATGGTATGGTCTTTGGGGATGTTGGTTTCCCAAGGAACCGTAAGCTCTATCATCACAACGCGCTTTAAGATTCGCGAATACATAAATATGTCTGGTCTGGAGGCCGACGCACAAATATCCTCGGGGATTTTGTATTGTTTTTCATACGTATCCATCATTATAGTCCAATCCGTAGCCGCTTTAAGGATGGAGTAAGGCTTAACATTTATTTTTATAGCCCTAGTGCCCTCTCTCACAAAACCTACTGATCGCTCGTTTGTGGTTATTTCCTTTTGCGCTCTGGCTACCGAAAGACTAACCGCTTCACGTATGATTTCTAGAACCCTATCGTGACGACGCGAGTATTGACCGCTATCGAGGAGTACCTTACATCCCACTAACAAGTGCCTAGCAGTTCCAACTGCCTTCCCACAGATATAGCAAGTCTTTTCGGTACCTTTACCCCATCTCACTAAATTACTTTGATCTGGGAGAGTCATCTGGAACGCATTGAGATAGAATTTTAGCAATGCTGGCGACCAATCATGGATTAAGGTGCGCCATTTTAGTGCTAACGGGATGCAAAAATCTCCTATGTCTAACCACTCGTTCTGCATTTCTAAACTTATTGCATGGATCTTATATTTATCATTCTCGTCTTGCCGAATAAAAGACTTCAATATATCCGTATCTTGGACCTTCCTACTTGACCCTAACCCTACTCTGTTACTTTGCGCTCCTATCATAAACTGCTTGTGGAATTGAAGCCTTGACTCTAGCTCTGGGGCATCTTTGTCTTTTGGGAGCGATGTAACGACGTCATCCTGGGATTTCCCCAGGATGTATCTCTTGGAAACTCTCAGGTGTTTGTAGAGCTCCGATGGCCTTTTTAGACTCATCCCAAAACTATTGCGATCCCTAAATAAAGCCGATGAATCAGCCGTTAGCGCGAGCCCGAGCCACAACTTCAACATCTTTATGACGCCTGCATCTAACTTTGACAGAAGGGTTTTATTGAAATCATAAACGAGGAAAGGCCAATTTAAACGTGAAGTTAGGTAATTATCGTAGATCCAAGCTTTTTTAACGTTACTGATCTGTTGGCTATCTACCTTGTTGAGATCGTTTAAAAAGCTATCTACTATACCTTCTAAAGATGGAGTACGACCTATATTATCAATCTTCCGACCGAGAAATTTAAATGGTGCATTTTCTGTAACCGTAGAAATGCATTGACCGCCTAACGATAATCCCGGATCGTATGAGGTGTATCTTGTACTCCGCCTACCGAGACACAGACAGTGACATTTACATGGTTTTGTCCTCAATCCATCGGTCCACTCACAGAATCTATCCACTTCATCTAATAGTACTTGACAGTGTTTGGGGTTACGTGTCAGTATTGCGAGATCGTCAGCGAAGGCTAAAATGGATTCCGTGTATTTATTATTAAACTTGAACCGATACCCCCATTTTTTCTCGTTGCTGGTTAATTTATCTACTAAGATGTTAATTACAATATTAAATACAATTGGAGACAAACAGCAACCTTGAAATAGTCCTACATTGTAACTAAAAGTTTTTGAATGGCCTTCTTTAGTTGTTATAGAAAACTTTAATTTGAGTAGTACGACGCGATCATATCGGTAACTAGGGGCGGAAAGTTGTACCATCTCAGCGCGAATAGCATCAATTCGTGTTGTATCGACCCGAACGCGTTCTCTAAGTCTATCCAACAAACTGTAATTTGCCTCTCGCTTTTCCTAGCATCTTTTAAACTCTCCGACAGCAAAGTGTTGTGTTCTAGGCATCCAGAAATTCCGGGTAAAAACCCTTTCTGGTGATTTGGCCTAAAATACCTGTTGCTGAGCATGAATCGCGTCATTCTCGTTTGTAGAACTGAGAAAAAGATTTTGGATATAGTATTTGTTAAGGCTATCGGTCTAGTATCTTTCGGATCTGTGACTCGATCTTTTTTGGGAATGAGGACAAAAATTGCTTTCCCGAAGCACTCCGGGATTTGCTTCCTTGACCAGATTTTATCGTATATATATGTGAGATGTTTACGAACCGATGGACATTTTTTAAAGACTATATATGGGATACCATCGGGTCCCGGCGCAGATTTAGACGATTTTTTCTTTATCTGAATACTTATCTCATCTAGCGTTGGAGGGATGCCGTGGAAATCGAAACGAGGAATTCCAGGTTTTTGATCGTTGGGATCCGCATAGAGTCTTACACTTTTAGGCACTTCGTATGTGCTCTTAAAATGATCGTAAATTTGTTCATTGGTCAAGAGAAGCTGTCCGCGTTCTTTCTTAAAAATGGTTTTCGAATACTCAAAAGGGTTTTTATCAAAATCTACTTCCTGTTTTGCCCGGTCAAAATTATCGCGATTTTTTGCGGTTTGCGCCGATATTCCTTGAATTAATTTTAGAATTGATCTTAACGCCCTAGCTAGTTCATGACTAAGGTGATTGTCGCCTAGGGCTTTGGCTATACGTAGATTTTTTATTAATTCCCGTTTTTTCCTCCTCATTTTTATCTTGAAAGAATTGTCTTTATTTTTGCGAGCGTAATGATTTCGAGGTGGATATTGCTCGTTAAAGTAGTCGTAAATAGTATTTTGGAAAGTTTCTACTCGCGAGTTCAAATCCTGCTTCGAGCCCGGATGCTCTAACAGGTCCGCTAAATTGTCGTCGTGAACTTTCCAAGTCGATTGTTTCATGTTTGGAATGCTAAGACGTGTCCGGATGTCAATGGACTCCTGGTAGTTTCCAGTTAATGGTTCACCATGGGATACATGAGGGTCAACTCTATCCGCAGTGAAAGTTGAAGAACTTACCGACGATTGTCGTGCTTCAACACCATTATGTGTTTTTAGATGTTTAATGTACCAGGCTCGTCTCTTGTAATTTTTCCCGCACGTAGGGCATTTCAAATCCGTATTCGCGCCGTTTTCGCCGTTTATATCGACCGGTGGACAGATCTTTCGCCCCCCCTCTCGGACTGTCCTAGGGGTATTTTTCTTAATAGGACTTTTAGCTTCGTAAATCCCGGGCTGGGCTTGCTAGGCCGTTACCCTCGGCTGTCTTTCCAGCAGTCATCTGTCTTTCCAGCGCCATCTGTCTTTCCAGCGTCAACTGTCTTTCCAGCGTCAGCCCGACTCTCCGGGCAGTCGTTTTAAATGAGACGAAACCTCTTAGCATTCAATGGATTCACCGTGCGGGTGCCGGGTCCATTGCGTTGCAGGGAGTGGAGCTTCAACAGTGCCTGGGACTTGCGACCCAGGTGTAGGTTTAAGGGGCCCCTAACTAACGCGCGTTAAACGCTCACCTCCACTGTCCAAGCTCCTCTCCCTACCTAACCATATTTGAAAAGAACCTACTAGGGCTGCCTTCGAAGTACGTTCCAAGAACGAATTGATGTGAGTTCTGGACAGGCCCAAGTCTTTTAGCAGGTTGTAGAGAGATTTAGCCGTTATACCTCTCGCTCCCACTTCTACCGCGTATAAATCCACGACGAACCTATTTCGAGTGAGTTCGTTTGTGAGCTCGTAATATTTGTTGACCTTGATGGTATGGTCTTTGGGGATGTTGGTTTCCCAAGGAACCGTAAGCTCTATCATCACAACGCGCTTTAAGATTCGCGAATACATAAATATGTCTGGTCTGGAGGCCGACGCACAAATATCCTCGGGGATTTTGTATTGTTTTTCATACGTATCCATCATTATAGTCCAATCCGTAGCCGCTTTAAGGATGGAGTAAGGCTTAACATTTATTTTTATAGCCCTAGTGCCCTCTCTCACAAAACCTACTGATCGCTCGTTTGTGGTTATTTCCTTTTGCGCTCTGGCTACCGAAAGACTAACCGCTTCACGTATGATTTCTAGAACCCTATCGTGACGACGCGAGTATTGACCGCTATCGAGGAGTACCTTACATCCCACTAACAAGTGCCTAGCAGTTCCAACTGCCTTCCCACAGATATAGCAAGTCTTTTCGGTACCTTTACCCCATCTCACTAAATTACTTTGATCTGGGAGAGTCATCTGGAACGCATTGAGATAGAATTTTAGCAATGCTGGCGACCAATCATGGATTAAGGTGCGCCATTTTAGTGCTAACGGGATGCAAAAATCTCCTATGTCTAACCACTCGTTCTGCATTTCTAAACTTATTGCATGGATCTTATATTTATCATTCTCGTCTTGCCGAATAAAAGACTTCAATATATCCGTATCTTGGACCTTCCTACTTGACCCTAACCCTACTCTGTTACTTTGCGCTCCTATCATAAACTGCTTGTGGAATTGAAGCCTTGACTCTAGCTCTGGGGCATCTTTGTCTTTTGGGAGCGATGTAACGACGTCATCCTGGGATTTCCCCAGGATGTATCTCTTGGAAACTCTCAGGTGTTTGTAGAGCTCCGATGGCCTTTTTAGACTCATCCCAAAACTATTGCGATCCCTAAATAAAGCCGATGAATCAGCCGTTAGCGCGAGCCCGAGCCACAACTTCAACATCTTTATGACGCCTGCATCTAACTTTGACAGAAGGGTTTTATTGAAATCATAAACGAGGAAAGGCCAATTTAAACGTGAAGTTAGGTAATTATCGTAGATCCAAGCTTTTTTAACGTTACTGATCTGTTGGCTATCTACCTTGTTGAGATCGTTTAAAAAGCTATCTACTATACCTTCTAAAGATGGAGTACGACCTATATTATCAATCTTCCGACCGAGAAATTTAAATGGTGCATTTTCTGTAACCGTAGAAATGCATTGACCGCCTAACGATAATCCCGGATCGTATGAGGTGTATCTTGTACTCCGCCTACCGAGACACAGACAGTGACATTTACATGGTTTTGTCCTCAATCCATCGGTCCACTCACAGAATCTATCCACTTCATCTAATAGTACTTGACAGTGTTTGGGGTTACGTGTCAGTATTGCGAGATCGTCAGCGAAGGCTAAAATGGATTCCGTGTATTTATTATTAAACTTGAACCGATACCCCCATTTTTTCTCGTTGCTGGTTAATTTATCTACTAAGATGTTAATTACAATATTAAATACAATTGGAGACAAACAGCAACCTTGAAATAGTCCTACATTGTAACTAAAAGTTTTTGAATGGCCTTCTTTAGTTGTTATAGAAAACTTTAATTTTGAGTAGTACGACGCGATCATATCGGTAACTAGGGGCGGAAAGTTGTACCATCTCAGCGCGAATAGCATCAATTCGTGTTGTATCGACCCGAACGCGTTCTCTAAGTCTATCCAACAAACTGTAATTTGCCTCTCGCTTTTCCTAGCATCTTTTAAACTCTCCGACAGCAAAGTGTTGTGTTCTAGGCATCCAGAAATTCCGGGTAAAAACCCTTTCTGGTGATTTGGCCTAAAATACCTGTTGCTGAGCATGAATCGCGTCATTCTCGTTTGTAGAACTGAGAAAAAGATTTTGGATATAGTATTTGTTAAGGCTATCGGTCTAGTATCTTTCGGATCTGTGACTCGATCTTTTTTGGGAATGAGGACAAAAATTGCTTTCCCGAAGCACTCCGGGATTTGCTTCCTTGACCAGATTTTATCGTATATATATGTGAGATGTTTACGAACCGATGGACATTTTTTAAAGACTATATATGGGATACCATCGGGTCCCGGCGCAGATTTAGACGATTTTTTCTTTATCTGAATACTTATCTCATCTAGCGTTGGAGGGATGCCGTGGAAATCGAAACGAGGAATTCCAGGTTTTTGATCGTTGGGATCCGCATAGAGTCTTACACTTTTAGGCACTTCGTATGTGCTCTTAAAATGATCGTAAATTTGTTCATTGGTCAAGAGAAGCTGTCCGCGTTCTTTCTTAAAAATGGTTTTCGAATACTCAAAAGGGTTTTTATCAAAATCTACTTCCTGTTTTGCCCGGTCAAAATTATCGCGATTTTTTGCGGTTTGCGCCGATATTCCTTGAATTAATTTTAGAATTGATCTTAACGCCCTAGCTAGTTCATGACTAAGGTGATTGTCGCCTAGGGCTTTGGCTATACGTAGATTTTTTATTAATTCCCGTTTTTTATTATTATTTATAACTTACATGTATTTATTTCTATTTAATATAAACTATATTATCTGTTAATGTTCTTAAATTACAATACATATACTATACTTAACTAAAAAATAGCAAAAACCAATTTTTTGTTATTAAATTTAAAAATTAGAAAAATATATAATTTGTCAATGATTTCTGATTAAAACTATGTTTTTTCTTGAGCTTATTGTTACTTAAAATATAAACAGAAATATCTTTTTATTTTTTTTTTTAGCTTAATGGGATTTTTTTCACATAACAGGACTTTTAATTAATTTCATTCTCTGAAAACATTTCTCTAGAAGAGTTTGTTGAGATATTTCTAACAGGAAACATAATACAACGAATGAAGGTCTCTGCGCGACAATCAGATACCACATAAGAACTGGAATGTATGGTAATAGCGAATGAGAGACTTCTAGCTCTTCATTAATGTCAATTATTAAAGCATTTTTATTGAAATATATATTTTTTCAAACGATAGCACATAAAATATACAAGACATATCATACTATAATGTACTAGGTAAGAATGAAAGTACAACCGCATATAATGTTTTTATCTCTCATAGAGAAATATCAATATCAGAGCAGTTAAACCCATAAGTCGTGAGTAATTATCGAGCAATGCACGTTGCATATGCTCTTGAAAGCAGCGTGGCGCCTCTCGGGTACGCACGCGTCCGCCACGCGCCATCTTAGAAGTACAGATAAAGCAATTGACTCCGGCCATAGACCATTGTTTTTTTTTTTATATTTGATGATTCCGAAGTTATTGAGAGCGATTGATTTTTTTTTATTCACAAAAGGGTTAGTGGTTTTTTATAATTAATTTTATGCTTTTATTTAATTTAATTTAATTTAACTTTTGGAACTTTCAAAGTATTATAGGTACATGTTAGTTCTAACAGCGGAAATTTATAGTAAAGGGGCAATACAAATGTATTTGTGTTTACGTTTCGCAGATAGTATTCTATTGCCGGGGGAAATTGTCACCCTCCGATTTTTAAGGGCTTGCTGAACCACGTTCGATTGTATATTGAAACTATAAAAGTTTTTTATATCAATATTTAAAACGCATATTGACATTTTTTGTTTTATAAATTGTTACAGCCTTTTAAAATTGCAATTTAATTATACGGTAAGCTACAAATATCATTTTTAACGAATACATAGTACGGAAGCAGAAATTAAAGGAGTGGTAATTAAAATGCATTGTTATTTAATTTTCATATTTTAGGTAAAAAGTTTATTTTTTTTTATTTAGTCTGTTATAGTACTAGAGTAATATATATATATATATACATACATAAAACGTACGCTTTTTAATACTTGTTGTTTGTTTCCAAAATACGAGATATATGTTATATGTTAAATATTCTCACATTTATTTAAATTAATAGTTCCATTGTTGAAATTAAGCCACAAAAATTGTCTCGTGAGGGAAAGAAGATGAGAAGTTAGGTCGATGTTTTATGAGTACAAACAACCGTGTTAGATAGCTTGGTAATAAAGATATCAATGATAAAATCTTCTTATCTCTTCTGTCTATTTCTGTACGAGGTCTGGTGTCCCATCGATGTCTCTAACATATAATAGTATTGCTAATAATTTTAAACTAAATTCGCGTTCCTCGATTTGCCTGTTTTGAATGAAGTTGTTAAAACTATTATTTTTCTATAATACTTGTGGTCTAGATAATATTTTATAAAAGTGAAACACTTGTTAATATCAATTTTCTAACAAATACCGTGTTTTCTGATCTATTTATTATGAATATGCATTATCTATTTATTTGTAATGTATGGTCGTTCTTAGTGAAAATCGTGTGTCATTCTAATGAAGTCTGTTTGTTTTAAATAATATATGTATAGTTAGTTAGTTAGTTTATTATAATAATGAAAAGCTTTTTAATTTCCGTTATAACTTAACCGTTCTTCCATACGTAGCCTCCTCACTCAGCACAGACTCACTCTTCATAAATAATTAATTGATATTAATCAATTGCTTCGGTTATTTTACTGATTGAGTATTTGTTTATTGAAATGAAAAATTTATCCCGAGGCCACGTTTGCGTTTTTGTTAGTCATTCCAATACATATTTAATAATAACTGCAACTATTTTCTCTTTTTTTATTCTATTTCTGTTAAAATGTATAAACCACATCATCATCATCATCAGCCTATAGAGCCCACTAGAGCCCACTGCTGAGCAAAGGCCTCTTCTCACATGGAGAAGGTTAGAGCATTAATCACCACGCTTGCTCGAGACGGGTTGGCGATTTCGATCTTATAATTTGTAATTATAAGACCAGGTTTCTACACTATGTTTTCCTTCACCGCCCGTCAGTGGTGTCTAAATACTCTTAGAAAGTACGTATGACTCGGAGAAGATCACATTGGTACTTGCCAGCTTTCAAATGAGAAGCGGGCTTTTAACCTCCAGGCCACTACGACTTCGTATAACCCACAAAAATAAATTATTAAATAGACTCTTTATTTTGTCGATCTCAGCCCCTTCTTGGCTGCCTTATCAGATTACCCATACGTAAAAATTTCTTGCAACAAGAGGAAAAAATCACCCGAATTATTATTTCTTTCCTTAAAAAAATCCCATTTGTTTTCGTTGAAGTTTAAGAAATATTGGTTTGAATATAAAAGTTAGAAATAAACTCAAAAAACGTCTTAACTGTATTTCACTCAATGAGTAAAGGTGAGGACAGCTTACAAAAGTAGTTTGGATTCCAGAGTACTGCCTCACTCAGTCACATCGTATAAGATAATGCTTATTTACTTTACACATTCGGTCAAAACTTTAAAAAGCAAAGACTAATAACATCTTATGAGTATACGTATTTATTGTTATTTATACTGTGTTTATGTTACTAGGTTTATAAAAATAATTAATTGACGTGTTTTGTCACATCTGTATCGAAAATAAAATTTGCTATTTAAAACTAAACGTGTTTGTATCACGACAAATCGTAGTGTAGTTCTGTTTTGAAATAGTTTCTATTTAAATTTAAATTCAACAAAAAGCATTTCTGATGACCATGATAAATTATTATATAATGATTTTGTATTGAAATTTATTTCCAGTGGTAAGTATCTGTGAAATTCATTAAGAAAAACAAATAAAAGGCAACAAAAACGTAATTAAAGAGAAGTAAAAGACTAACGTCTGACGGTACACGTACGGGTGTAGAGGTAATGAGACTCAACCGTATCGTTACTAATGTGTGCGAAAAATTTCTCATGCCAATAAGTATTCGGAATTAGTTAAGTTTTTTATCTTATAGTTTTTTATTCTTAATCGATTTTTTGTCCATGAATTTTAATTATTACGTCTAAAATAT
The DNA here is from genome assembly GCF_018135715.1 of Danaus plexippus. Taxonomy (NCBI): domain Eukaryota; kingdom Metazoa; phylum Arthropoda; class Insecta; order Lepidoptera; family Nymphalidae; genus Danaus; species Danaus plexippus. The sequence goes on from NW_026869846.1 coordinate 522,284, forward strand.
TCTGTTGTAGTTTTACTGCTTTTTCGATCCTCGTAACGCTATAAAAGTAGTTATCAAAATATAACTTCTATATAGTTTCAATATATGACATCAGTAAACTGCTGGCAAAACTATAGCCTTTGATGTAGTGTACTGACCACTTTCCGTACAGGGGTTGTACCAGACGCCAATTATCAAAGACAATACAATACTGAAGCATTTTTAAGATGAATTAGTTCTTTGCTCAAAACTAGTTTATCTTATAAAACTCCTCCCGCTAAGATGAAGTGCTTATCATTTAGTGATTTATTTGACCAACAAAAAGACTTATTTATCATGTTCTATCTTAATTCTAGATACATATATCAATGATATTTTTTTTGTTACACTCCTCTTAGAAGGAGCGTTTAATGACTGCGTTTCGTCCGATGAGTGAGAGCGCCGGTTGCCCCTTTTTCCCAATCTTTCCTGAACTTATCTTTTTCCCACCCTTTCCTCTCCCTCTTTCCTAATCAAGGTTGGCAACTCATCGTCAAAACTATGTTGCGGATGTCTGGTAGGCCGTCTGTTCGTTTGCCATCTTTAGCGTAAAAAAACTCGAACGTCTTTTTTAGTTTATCATATTAAGGTGGAATTTAATTAAATGAATGTTATCTGAACAACATTTTGGAGATAAGAGCGATTTTAATATGAGAAAAAAGAAATTATTTTTCAGTGCCTTTTTAATCTCATCGTGTTCTGCTGACAAGAATGAAAGCTAACACATTCGGTGATGATGAATTGATTCATTATAAACAGATGTATCGTGGCCTTGAAGGTTGTTTGGATTAATCAGTTACGACATTAGATTAGGACAAACGAAGTCAGAGAAGTCAACAATATCTTTAGTCTACCAATGTTGCAATGTTTTAAAGTACGAAAACAACCAAACACTATAATTGAATGCTAAATAGAAAAGAATAGCTCGTTTAAAACCTGATTCCCATCAGTCCATGTCAGCTAACAAAAGTCGAATCAGAAGTAATTTAGCATAATTGGACGGAGTTTGTGCCGGGGAATAATAGGCCGGCGGGGAAACAGCTATTACACTTGCAAATACAACGCTCATTTGTTTAGTCCTCCCATTATGCGACAAAATGGCAATCTTGACCTGCCGAAGTGCTGGTTTAATTACCTCTACGTTATACACAATGCTGTATGTTTTCATAGTTTGATATCTGAGCTATTCTTTTTAATTTAAGATGTTTTATGTTATTGTAATAGTTTATGTGAATGTACCGAACACCTTTCAGTCGAGTTATGTATTTTATTTTTCTGTCAATCTTGGAAACATTGATTTATGTGTCCGATTGCCAGGTAGATATATTTTCTATATGTCACAGATGCTATAGAGTAGTTGACGTACTATAATGTTTTATCGTTCATCGATCCACAAAGTTCCGTCACCGACGTCCGCGGTGGCAAAAAACTCGCTAGTATTTTATTCACATAAAAAAAAACTTTTTTTACATATTCAATATGTAAAAGCAGTTTTGTTTTAACAATATTTTTGGTCTATTGGTTGCTTTACGTTAATTTTATTCGCTATCTTGATGCTAAAAAAATTATATCCAAAAATTCCACTGTGGCACTTGTAGAGCGAAAACTTTTTGAATTCATTGCATTTAAGCCATGAATGCACCGGTGCTGCCAGTTATAAAAATGTTAGGGTTCAAAAAACAAAACAAAACAAAAATATAATAAAATAAAATGTAGTCTTAGTCAGTTCGGAAATCTTTTCAAGCCACTATTTGATCTGTTAATCACTTTTTTACTATATTGGACGCTCCACAGATTAAGGACTAATGCTATGACGACGATATCGTTATTATTATCGACGATAACTAGAGTCCGAGATTAGACAAATAACAAAATACAATATTTATAGGATTCTAATCAATGGTTATAATCTTTAGAATCCGCTTTAATTGGAGATATGTTTGGAAAAATTTATAATTATGTATTTTATGTAAATATCTGCTTTTATGATTACTAATATTTTCATTAAAACCTACACTTTTCGGACATGACACGTTTTCTTTATTTTCCATTCTCCATTACGTTTCGGTTATTTTACAGTAACCGTGATCTGGGAAAGATTTTCCTTAAGAAGAATCACCAAGAATATCAGGAAAACAAATCTTAACATATACATTATCAACAATCTTAACATATACATTATCAACAATCTAAACCGTTCTGTAGCTTCTCAATCAACATACGTCTATGAATATGAAAATGTGAACAACTTACAATTAGGGAATACTATTGTTATGTCAATATTCTGATGTGAAATATAAATAATTTGAATATAAATCTCTACAGTCAACATTGTTGCGACGCGTCTTGATTTCAAAGAGTTCCCAAAAACCTTCTCTAAATAATTTAACAAAATATTTGTGATTTTCCTTTAAATTTTTAGTTATGATCGTTACAGGCGCAGCCTTCTAGACTAATACTTCCGTTTGGCTCTGTTTTCTATTTCAATCCGTCTGTCCTGTTGTAAGTCTAGTGTTGTATATTTACGTGTTGTTATACTTACGCCCCATATGTTTTTTGCTGCCGCGTGAGAGTTTGTTTTGTCTTTTGCTGCAGCCAGCTTACTTACATTGATTCACTTCATTGTATTCTATTGTTTCGTCAGCGTATTGAGTTATCGCAGATGGAGTTTTTTTTCGTTTTATTACTTTCTGAGTTTCGTTCCTCTGATTGGGCTCTCGCTTAAGGATCTTCAATACACAATACTAACTGACTATTAAACACAATACTTTATAGCAGACTACCGTTTCAATGTATGAATTTATTTTATAATTATTGAATTTTTACGTAACAAAAGTGGTTACATTAAAAGTAAATAATATAATTTTGTTCGAATTAAACCGTTTACTTAGGGTTTTGTTTAAAAATAAATGTTTCTTAGTGTAATCTTGGAAAATCCGAATGATTGTAAATCGTGTCTACTCCGTTCTCGATCTTTTTTATTTGCTCATGTGAAAGGCGCTCTCTCTAAGATTTATTGGCATGCCTTTATATTTTTCACATAAGCTATATTTTCAACAATATATCGTTGTATTTTTTATACAATTTTCATTTTAATATGAGATCTGTGCGAGCTATTTTTTTATATGTATGTGAATAACTTGACAACAGAGTTTTTGGTCGGTTCAAGATTTGGGCAATATTTCTTATTGTTTTTGGGTAGCAACTGGAAAAGTAATGACAGAAAATATTGTTTGTGAAGTTGAAACATTGAAATAAATATGTGTTTTTAATAACAATAGGTAGTTATAATAAATGAAACTAATATTTTTCGTATTATTCTTCGCGTATTTTATTATTTTAAAAACTACATACTCCCGACGTTTCGGTTACTTTTCAGCAACCGTGATCGCGGACAGACGAGATGTTTACAAACATATTAGTTTCATTTAAATGAATACTCGCGAAAGTCTTAGTTGTCATTAATAGTTATAGTAGTCTAATAATTTTAAAACTATTTAATGCTCAGGTGTTGGTTATAAAGTGTTAGCAAGTAATTTATTTTAAATTAAACTGAATTATTTATTTGTTTTAAAAATTTCTAACACTTAATTAATATTTATATTTTTGTTACGTTTAAAATTGTTATACAACGATATTTAAACATTATATTCTACATTGCGAGATTGATTATAATGTAAAAGATAATAGTTAATTTAAGGCAAAAGTTATGTTTGATACCTAACATTTTTTATTACCATATAATGTAAAGAGCCACAAAGAAAAGGAATACTCTCTCACTGTTCTTGGTATTTGAAGTTCGCGGTTTTAATGTACACAATAAAGGCAAACGATAAAAAAACCTTAACGATGTTTTGGTTGGAGAAATTCATGCGAAAACGTTAAGATGATCTCGAGTCCACACCCCGGAGGGTGGATCGCTCGCTAAAACATATTTATGCAGAAATTATAACGAGAGACACACTCGAACCACCGAGCTCTTCACCTCCCAACATAACGAGTAATCGCCAACCGCTACGCCATTACGTCAGCTCTACGAATGTTTAGCCGTGGAAGTATGAAAAGCGACCCGCTGTGAATGGTGAATGCCCACTCTTCACCATTTTCATGCAAATTAAAAGACACAAACGCAGTCATAGACAAGATTTCTGCGCGCGCTAAAACACACCATTCAAAAACGTATTCAATTGCTTGAGAGCGAAACGGAACGCCCCGAGGCATTAATTAGAGCAGAAACTCCTGTCTATGGTCGTTTCTTTTTTAAAACTGGCGTCTTTATGTGGTCCGCTTTTGTACACCTTACGTTTGTGCGAGTATAAGTGTCAAGTCTTAGTTTCACGCGCTGCACGGTTCTTTGCTCTGTGGGATTGAAGAGGAAGTCTTCTTCTAGAATATTAACGCCTTTGTTTTTGTCATCTATAAATAAATATTAACCACTGAACTATTTTTTGTTTGCAGGTAACGCAAATGATGGGGAAGAATTATCTTCAAACAGGTGCGATTCCCCACTAGGGCATAATCCGGAGGAATCCGATATAGATGATGATATATCGGTCGGAGACAATCGTTCAGAGACATCTACTCCCAAAAAGATTCAAGTTAATTATGACAATGACATCGAAAACTACAAGAGAAAAAATGACAATTGTACCAAAGGAGTTGAATCAGATCACGAACGATCAACGCCAACAGAATTTAATTCGAACCGTATATCCAATTCTGAATTCTCTTCACCGTATAAAGAGGATGACCATGAATATGAGAGACAAGAAGAGTCCATGAAGTTGTATGAGGGATCCCTGTTTCAATTATATAGACCGGAAAGAGAAGGGAACAAGGAGGGTGAGAGCGCATTTGAAATCGCTGGCTCTATTTCGGACAGCATCTACGGAAGATCAATGGACCTTACCAAAAACTCATTTCAATCACAGCTGCTCGCTGGTTTTGCTTCCGTTATGGCGGGTAGTTCACAGAGGGATTCACAGGATCCAACAGGTATTACATTGTATAACCTGAGCAAATTGATGTCGTTACGAAACCGGATATGTTACTAGTTTTAAGAACGAGAGTAGTACAGAATAATATCAAAGTGTTTTTCATTAGATCGTCAGTCCTCGGGTCGAAATGGAAGTTCCTCGAACTCCGGTCGCAAGCCTCGTCGGCGTCGCACAGCATTCACACACGCACAGTTGGCCTACTTGGAGCGCAAGTTTAGATGTCAGAAATACTTGAGCGTCGCTGACCGAGGGGACGTCGCTGATGCTCTCAACCTCAGTGAAACACAAGTTAAAACGTGGTATCAGAACAGAAGGTAATAGTTAAGAGACGTTAACATATCTTTCCACTCTGTTGTGATGAAATAAACGAGACGAAACTTCTTAGCAATTAATGGATTTACCGAGCGGTGCCTGGTCCATCGCGTTGTTAAAAAATATTGATATTGACACATATTAATTTTTAAATGTAATGAAAATGGAGTAGCCGTAAAAGTGGTATCAATTTATAGAACAAAATGGAAGAGACAAAACCAGCTTCGTCTCGAGCAGCTTCGGGCGCAAGCGGCTAGCGGCGAACGCGAGCTGTCTGCGCACGCGCTGCCCCTAGCGTGCGCGTTGCTGCCGCCCTACCCCGCTTATATCCACTGTCACCTATGAGCCAAACCGTGGAGCTAGCTTTATTCATACCCCTCACAAATCATAAGCATTTGTAAGTTTTGTAAATAAACAGTTTTTGTATTGTCAGAATAGAAAATAGCCTATAGGTTTTAATGATCGTGTACATTTATACTGTATAATATTGTTATATTGTAATTCAATTTCTCTCATACGTAGTGCTTATTCAAAAACATGGCGCTTGATGTTCGGTGGCACCTTCTTATGAATTATTTCATATTTAAAAAACGTGAAGCGAACGCGTCACTTAATTACGTCACACCGAAAATTAAGAATAATGAAAATATTACTTATATGTAGTTATAATTAGTAGGATATAGTAAAAAGTATTTGAATTAAATTACAAATAGGTGCATTCGATATGGTAAATTAGTGTTGTTAAATAAATTTAAACGTATCCTCTATTTTTAACAAAACCACCGACGTAATAATTTTGAACTCGGCTTCTAAATCATAAAAATGAATTTAGATATATTCGATATTTCTTTAGTAGTAGAAATTAACTTAATTTAAATATTCATTTGCAAAGCTGTTATTCTAAATACTGTAATACCCATAATGTTTTAAATATTAGACTCATACAAAAATATGCTTTCTAGTTTGTTAAATATTTTATTATATTTCTCGAGAAATTAAGATATGAGTTATGTCACGTTAAAATAACAACTGTAGAGACATTCGTTAATTTCTGTATCTCAAATTATAAAATGTTTATTGGTAAATGAAATGCAGTTAAATGTACAAAGTTTTTTTTTATATGACTTCCTTGTAGTTATTGTTAATAGTAGTGTTAGATATTATTTAAAGTTAACACGTGTTACGAATGTGCAATAAATACGCAGCCTCTATTACTTTCACCCCGTATTTATAGTTGCTTAGATTGAATTTTAAACAATTAGAGTTATTGATAGTAAAAAGGTCTCATTGCAACATTGTTTTAATTTCATATCCTCGCGCTATTAATATTTCAATGTGGCAACATTGGAATAAATCGTTCCGACAGTCTTTATGGCCGATTATCTGTCAAAGAAGTGTTACTCGGAAGGTATTCGGAAGCCATTAGCTGCAGTGATCAGAACGTTGCTACAACATTACAAAGCGTTTCAATCACCCAACAATCCTTTGAATTCAAACTGAACATTTCCATTCGCAACAAATTATGCAAATGTTTTGGTGCCGTTTCGTATCACCGCTACCAACCGCTATCAATTTGCATCTCTTTAGCGACTTGTTAACAACCACCAGGAGGAGGCAGCGCTGCAGCGCTTTCGATCTGCTCGATATATTAGACTCGGTACGTTGTTCGTTTCTCTAAAGCGATGTTTTGCTGATGGGCGGGGTCTCGATGTCAAATTATGTGTCAATTTATTCAAACGAGATGGTAATTCAGGGCGCTCGAAAATTGTGATTATTTATCCGTCTTTATTTCAGTTTTGAGCAAACGAGGGTTTATTAAAGGGGTCGCTTCGAGGTAATTGGGCTGTTTTGATCGTGTGGGGATCCTAATTGAAGTATTTTCTAGTGTTTGGAGGGTGGTTCGACATGAATGTATTAGTTAGTTCGGATAACGATCTGTGATGCGATGGGCGGCTTTCTTCTCTTAAGTCTTGTTATTACGTTGTTATTGTGGCGATAATGCAATATTATTTCACTTGTTTGATATAATTGTTGTGGCGGTCCTGTATTATAAAGACCTTATTTACAGTGATTAAAGCCATTCATTTTTTTAATTAACAATATGTCTCTTATTTTATTGAGTGTAATTAATTATGTTTGTTTTAATTTTATTATGGAGATGTTGTAATATTTTATGTGATATTTATTTTAGATTTTACTCTCTCGTTAATAAACGTAGTTCGTCTGAGGTAGTGGTGGAGGTCTTAAGTAGTTCCACTTTGTTTTGGGTATAACAGACCTAATCCAAGACAATTATTTCCTCTAATAATTTTCTCTGTCGGCTCAATTTATTTAAGGGTTGTAACGTAATACGTCTATATCAAAGGCATCGTGTCTTTGGCGACGGCAACTTTACGTTTGATAGAACCTCTTTTATTTAATATTTTGTATACCGTAGTTACGTATTTCATTGAAACGAACAAATTATCACTTTAAGATCACTTGAAATAATTTCAGTAGAAAAAAAATATTTTCCAAATATCGCGAATAAAAACGAGGACGAGAACTAGACATTGTTGTAAATGAAAACTTAATTATAACTGAAAAATTATCACAGAAATGTATTTTTCCATACATCAATTTAAAAAGCAAATATTCTTGAACACTTTTTATAAACATTAAATGTTTGTTTAATACTAAATAGTTTATAACATTTTTAATATTCATTCTTATTTTAAAAATTTGGTTAATTTTTGTACTTGTCTATTAAGATCTACACCTGTTGAACGACTCTTTACGTCAGCTCGAATAATTATAGGGTCCCATATACGGAACACAAAATACGAGTTCGCGGGACAAATACTTGTATGAAACTCTAAAATAATAAATCGCGAAGTAGGTATATCATTTACATGAATGTGGACTCGCGATAATCTTCGATATCATGACATGTTAAGAACCGTCTTAAAAACAATTTGGAATTTTTCTTTGCATTTCCTATTTAATTTTAATTATTTCAAATCATTTGAAAAAATAAATGTGGATTTTATGGTCTGATTATGTTACAAAGTGAAAACGTCAAATGGATGGCTGAAATTAATATCAGAGACTATTTACAGTACTGGAATGTATATATCGGCGCAATTTTTATTATTTGAATAACGAATAATTGAGGGTAGTTGAAACTATCAGGTGTCACTTGCATAACCATCTGCGTGGGTATAAATAGAGGCGAGAGTACTGATTACGGAGAGTCTCGCTCGAGCCGTTGCAGGGCTCGGACCTCTTCGAAGTATTGCATTCGTCAAACCGTCTACGAGGTTACCTTCAAGAGTCTGAGATCCTGGCGACATTCAATAATATAGGCATTGGTGACCTCAGTCATGCTGACGTTGATTTTTTTAAAACCACCGCTTGCATCCTACTCCGACATATATTATTGAAAGTGTCGTAAAACTTGTAATTAATTATTTTCATTGTTTGTAAACGCTTCACGAACCGTTGCAACATTGATAGCAGCAATGAGAAATTCTCTGAGCGTTATTGTTTAGTTTAAATGATGTACTTTTTGAGGGCATATGTGTCGTATTATTTACTTATGTTTCGGATACACACTTCAAATAGTCATGACAAGGTAGAAACCGATGAAAACAAGTTCCTGCGAGATCTAGACGATGATGAGTGGCATATAACACATTTGAGAAAGATGGAACACGATCTCCAAGGTTGTGAAGGAGAGACTTTCGCTGAAAAAGCTAAAAGGTATCGTAAGGCTTTGAAAAACGATGGCGCTCTGGTAGAATTGGTATCGTCGAATGCTATTCCTTTCAATCCATATAAAATAGAAAGTGATAAATGCAAAGCCAGTAGATCTTCACAACTTAATCAGGGTTCGATTTCCAAAGAACTGAAACTGAATTCAACGAATGTAACAATTACTAATGATGGTGAAGTCAAATCAGCAACTATCAGCACGAGGGCAACAGTAAATGAGTCTGAGAGACTGCTAGGACTTAAAACGCAACGGAGAAGCGAATACCAGTTCAGTTCAGACGAATATTACGATGAAGTCCAAGATTTCAATACTGCAGCCTGTCCGGAAGATGTGGAGGTCATCACTTTGGAACTGGACCAGATAAGAAGTTATTACGTGGAGTGTGAATCTATCGTCGAATGGAGGAGCTTAGAGGAACCTAAATAAACATATAAATCTTTCTTTCATGGTACAATAACTAGTTATACATTTCTTCTATTTAAAAATATCACTTTTTTACACTGGTTATTTGCAAAGCATTAATTTATTTTATTTAAATTTTTAACAAATAATTCAAACGTTGCTAGTAGTGACATCTATGTTATAAAAATGTTACTAGAAACTTGGCAGAGTGGCGTTGTTGTTTTCATACAAATCGCTTCTCTTGCACTCAAATGTAAAAAACTTTGTTCCTGATATTAGATAGATGTCGCCTAGTACCTGATTTTGATAAAAAACACACGAAAATTTTTCCACTCACTTTGAACAATGGAAAAATTTGTTTCTATATTTAAAATGCAATAAAAATCATAAAAATTGACGTTAAAATATGATTTTAATTATTATTGACTATCAATAATTACCGTCAATGCCGATAAAATTAAATAAAAATCATTTTACAATTCAGCTCTTTGTTTAAAATCGACATTAAATTAATACTATGAACGCCATCTATTGATCGAACGTTAATGCTTGGGTGACAACAATAGATGTCAGTATTCATACTTTTATCTAAGGTTAAAATTGTTTGTTGGAAACATGACCAAAAGATCATGTCTTAAAATTAAGAATAAACGAAAAATATTTTATGACGTAGGAAAATGATTGTTAGGACATACGAAAGAATGATCATAGTATATAAAAAATATATATAATGAAAGTTATAGCTGCAAAGTGAAGTCAAGCGGTTTACCCAAAACAAAGGAAATTATAAGATAATGGTTTTTTTAAAGGGTTTTGTATGTTTTGTGTAGCTAAATTTACATGAATTTTATCTTAACGGGGCTGACGTAAGATCACCAATAGGCCGAATAGACTGTCAGGTTTGGAGTATTTTTTTGCTTAGTTCACTTACACATGTAAATATATACAAAAGTGTCTAGAATATTGGAAATTAAACTATAACTTAATATAAAATCTAGCAACCCTTGAAAATTGATAGATTTTTTATTAAACAAAGATTTAAATGGACTCTTATTTCTCTTTGTAAATAGTCCTCTTTCCATTCTTTTTGGTAAAATTTCTTGGGTGTTGGGCCTAAACAAAGATGAAAATTAGAATATTTCTATGATCCTTTGTTAGAGCATGGGACGTTAATATTTTTGACAATGTACTATGTAGGCTAAAATACCTCTTTAATTCGTATTATAGTAATTTGAAACAGGTTGTTGAGGTTTCCTGTATTCTAAAGTATGTTAGAGAAAATGAACCAAACCAACTGTATTTTTTTCTATTGGATCTTTAAATCAATTTTTTAATCGATTATGTTAATTGTTGTCATTTATTTCGGATAAATTCATAGCAAGACATGTAATAGCTTTTTTTTAATTTGCTTCTTGGATTTTATTTGGTTATAACTACATAAAGCAACTACACAAGATAAGTGAATGAAAGATTCATTTGGAAAAAAGACACTTTAGGGCACTTAGTATACTTAATTTAGCAATATTGAGAATTTCAGCTTGGAGGGCCACGGGCCGGATGCCAGTGACTATAAGCTGGCGTCCTGCGGTTAATGGCTCTGTTTGCCGTTCCTATGTAGACTGGCACCTCATCGGAGGTAAACTGCGCAAAACAGAGCAGGCCTCATTGTGCCATAGCATAACGCCTTTTACGGTGCAATCGCACAGTCACCTTTGCGGTCGCTCGCGTGTTGGTAGGTACCCTGCCTTGGAAGATCAATACTAAAGCTCAGGAGCAAAAATACCGATAGTAACGGACCGATCCGCTCTCGCCGAGGATATTTATTGCCATACTAGAGACTGCACTGAGCGAACTGGATTGGAGTAAAAAAGGGTTATATATAAATATCAAATATCTGAGTCATAAATGGCAAATATCTGAGTCACCTTCGCTTTGCAGACGACTTAGTGCTATTCTCCGAAGCCAATTCTCAACTTCAAGGCATGATTGAAGACCTTTGTAACACCAGCAGACAGGTGGGCCTTGAAATAAACATTTCCAAAACTAAACTCATGTCAAATGGCACTAAAGAAGACATAAATCTAGACGGCAACGCACTAGAATACGTTGAGCAAAACGTCTACCTAGGAAAACAAGTCGGTTTCGGCCAAAATAGCAATGAACTAGAAGTACAAAGGAGAATTAAAAATACATGGAATAAATATGGGAGTTACAGACAGTTATTTAAAAGCGATTTGCCTATAAATCTTAAAAAGAAAGTCATGGATTCAGGTCTCATCCCGTGTTTTACCTACGTGTGGCAAACGTGGAAGTTTACAAATAAAATAAAAAAAAAATCAATACGTGGAATGGAGCGCAGCATGCTGAACATAAGAAAAATACAAAAAATTAGACTCACTGACATAAGATCCAAAACAAAAACAAAAGATACATTAAACCACGCACTAAAACTAAAATGGAAGTGGGCTGGGCACGTCGCGAGGCTTCAAGACAACAGACGGATATACAAAATTACAACCTGAAAAGGACCTGAAGGAAAACGCTGCAGAGGACGACGTTTCGCACGCTGGGAAGAAGATGTTAAAAAAAGAGCTGGCCCCAAATGGCAGCGGATAGCGCAAAATAGAGGAAACTGGCAAAAGCTGGAAGAGGCCTTCACCTGAAGAGGGGTTCCTATACAATAATTAAAATACCAAAAACTGTATAAAATAATACTTAGCATGATAGCAATAGAGTCATAATCATTTATTCACTTGCTAATATATTGGGAAATAAAAGGCATTTTATTTTTATTTATTAATAATTAATTGTTTCAAAAATTACTACACACATAATGAAAATATAATTTTAAAATTATAAATATTAATGAGGAGATAATTCAAATTGCACCATATGGGGAAGCAATAAACCTTCAGGCTTGCATGTGTGGATATCTCCCACCCAACGAAGCTTCCATCAACAAGTGGGCGTGTACTTCCGAACTGACTCCGGTGCTTTCCTGATCTCCTGGTACTCACGCCACAAAAACACGTGTTAGGAGACCGGAGAAAGCTTTTTTGTTATTTTTGTTTTTAAGAGTTAGTTAGTTAGTTAGTTAGTTTATCTAGTTTTCACTGTACGCCACCAGCTAGTTTTACATTGTGTATTTTATAGAAACCTAGCAAAACAATGCAGGCAGGTTTCGGTCAACGTCATTAATATCGATGATGTAAAAAAGTATGACGAAATATCTATTTAATTACTTACTATGAATCAAATCCAAGAGCTACATGCATTACAACAATCCAATTACTAATAATATGCAATTTTGAATAGTTATTATGCAAAGGTAGTTTGTTGTTGTTGATTACTATTACAATAGTGATTTGATTCTAGACAGAAATATATTGAATAGCTAGTTAGTTATACTGGATTCTCCAAACCTCTGTTCCTATTCGTTACTTTATGAGTTTGAACAAAAATCGATAGGAAGTGATAGTTTTAAAATTGAATTGGGAGAAAGAATTGAATTTCCTGTTTCCGTAGATTAGCTAATTCGCTTTATCCCACTTAATATAATATGTGGATATCCTTTTCGTTAATCATGAAATTTTGTTTAAATAATTACAGACCATTTTATATGTCTGTGTAGTGGTGACTAACCCAGATGTTTGTTTGATCCTAAGCCATCTCACCAAACACGTGGATTTTTGTTGGTACTACCAGGAAGTTATGAGAGTACAGAAGTTCTACTTCTATTATTAGAGAGAGATGTTATAAATGAAGTAGAATTTTGTATTTAATGCAGTGGCCTCAGTTTAGATGACATTTTTTAATTGAATTATGAATAAGTAATACTAACTCCTGTCATCTTGGTTTTTGATTTGTTTGTTACTTTCTAAACGCTTAAAACAAGAGGATATTCCTTCACACCCGTTACAGCTGACGTTCCGGTATATATTATTTATAGTTTTTATAAACTTAACTTTGAGGAGACTCTTTTGAAACATGTGACTTGACTGTCCATGTTACTAGGTCGACAGAGATCTACCAGAGTTCCACTTTCAGTGTGTTTCCTTATTCGTCGCACGCTATCTATCTGTTTCGGTTGCAGTCAGAAAACACGTGAGTTCAGGGAAACTTCACCAGGCGTCCAGAAAACGAGAAAAGTAGAACGTAGCAGTAAATAATGAACATAAAATCTTTACACGGTATCTCTATTTATAATGATTTTAATCACAAGTAAATAAATTTATTATAATATTAAATGTTTCAAATACGATTATAAATAGCCCGTCCATATATTTCCTCTTATTTTTAACTAATGAACCATATTTTGAACACCACTCTTCCTTTATAAATTTCTTTCTAATTTTGTCTTAAATTTGTCAGAGGTTGTGTGTAAAGGATTGAATTTTGACCTCGGGAATTTAAATTTATTTAAGTAGGGCCATCTATTCTTACTTCAATAAATCAGGTCAATTTATTTTCAGGAAGTAGTAAAAATTTAAAATGGAATTTTCTATTAACTTGAAAGTAACAAATAATGAAGGTAAACAGGTGAAAGGTGAAAAAATTAAGCTTGTGTACTAAAATTCAATCCTGCTCCAGTCGCGATATTCCGAGTCTTGCAGGTTCTACTAATCCTGCTCGCATTAAAGAATTCCTTTAACGATGTATTAAAGGCCCAATTCCTAAAATGTTATAAAAATGAGAATGAAACCTTTATCTTTCTACTACCTACTAACAACAAGAGGCCTCGTTAGAAAGAGAAAGAAGACGGGAAAATTATAAATGAGCTTTCTTCAAAAGCACGGCCCCCAAACACGTGCTTTTGTGGCATAAGTACCAGGAGATCAGGAAAGCATCGGAGTCAGTTCGGAAGTACACGCCCACTTGTTGAAGGAAGCTTTCCGGGGGTGTGAGATGTGCACACATGCTTGGGCTCTTTCTTACAAATTGTTACCTTGCAGTTAGTATTTACATGTGTGTATGTTTGTATTTGTAATGTGAAGGTTTTATTTATTTTATCATCCATTGTTCACGACTTCACGAGCTTTAAACAATTACGAGTAAAAGCCATATGTTTTGGGAGTAATGGCTGGCAGGAAATTAGCAAGGGATTTAGAAACATTCAAGAAATTATCTTTATTAAATAACTTAGCAGCAATGACATAACGGCATATTTTGTTTACAAGTAAGTCGGAGCCACTCAGAAATGTTAGGATTATATAAAGTCTTACGTTTTTCTGTAAACGAAATTACGTGCTTTTTAAAATTAAAAACAACAAAATTACTGACAAAAGGGAGGGAGGGGGTACCAGGGGAACTAACTACTTCTTACAATTATTTTACAAGGAAGTTAGTTAAATGTGACATTACTGGTCCTGCTACTAGAGAAACAGAAATCTGCAAGAGTTACAGATATAAAATTCTTTGTAAAATTTTGCTTGCTCTCTCGGTCCTTTGGTTTTGAGATGCAAGATCAAACACGTGACTTGAGACAATTGTACCAGGCAAGCAAGAAACAGGAAGAATAATAACATCAAAGAAATAGTGTTTGTTCGATGAATAAATAAATAGTGTGTGTTTGTCCTCTATCGTATTTATTACGAATTGTATATTGTATAAAATTTATTGTATGTATGGACCTATTTATGAAAAAAAAAACCCTTGAAAAAGTAAGACAATATGTTCTATATAGTATCTATGCTGTAAGCAACATAAGCCGTGTTTCCCATTCCACCTACCTGTCTGTCCTTCATGGATCAAACACGTGGATTCATGTCCGTGTTACCAGGAGGCTAGGAGACTGCAGGAGATTTAATATTATTACTGGAAGGGCGGAAGGTATTTCTTGCTACTTTGAACTTTGCTTCATCAAAACTTTTTTCTATAAGTACAAAAAAAATTCCTGCATTTACCGTATACACCCACTAAAAATAAGATGATTAAAATATATTTTTTACATTATCTTAATAGGTACCTAACTCTGAATTCAATTTCAGTTCCTTTTTTAAAGTAATTCACTTATACTTCTTGTTGTTTAATGTAAAAAATATACGTAATGTATATCACTTATAATTTGTGCCGTTAACGTACAGATACAAGAGGAATAACTCCACTTTCGTCAGAAGTTCCTTTAGATACTACACTTTCCCTTGTTTTTCAAACATGTTGTATTTTTATTTTGTTACAGATAGATTTAATAGTTTTGATAACATCGTGTGATACAAATCTTTCGTTTACTTTTTTAAACACCATCAAGATGAACTAAGAACGACAATGTGAAAATGGTATATTATACACATATTTAATGTGAAGGACATCTCTGTTAATATCCCTGAACTTTTTCTCGCAGATATTGAGAATTGAATTTGTAACGCCATCTTTGATCACGCCGCCATTTTTCATACTTATTACCAACAATAGATGGCACCACTTCATTTATTTTAAACTTTCACAGTCAAAATTATAGATTTTTAAAACTAGGGCCGAACTTTATCTTAAATAGCGAGAAAGAAGTTCATTGTTTTATTCCTCTTGTTAGAGGGACTCACTTTTAGATAATAGAGAATGTATTTCTGTTCTAATAAAAAATATTTAACTTAAACTACAACAAAGGTCTTATACTTTCATGTCTTTCTGTTTATCCTTCCAATATCTGGACGCCTAGTACAGTTTCCCTGAACTCACGTGTTTTCTGACTGCAACTGAAACAGAGATAGCGCACGCAGTAAGGAAACAATGAAAGATCATGCAGATCTCTGTCGACCATGTTCCTCTAAAACCTTATTTATTTCCCCACTATTGAGTAACAAACGCGGTAAGTAGCTCGTAAGAAGCACTTGTGCTTTTATATGATGTGGGATGTCTTAATATTTCCCTTCTTTTCCTTCAATGACATAAAAAACGCTCATATTTTAAATTATAAGCAAACAAATCAAAACTATCATAAAACTACTTCCCTCAGTTTAAAATTTTGATCCAAAATGGAAATGACAATGTTAAGAATATTTTACAAAATTATCTTTTTTTAAGTGAACCTTCTAATGCGACTTCCGACAGGGTTGCGTTACACGTTCACCGCTCCTGGCGAGGGGAATATTGTTTGTTAATTGTTTGTCTTAAAGAAACAGGATTCACTAAAAATTGTTTTCTACCCCTTCCTTTTTTCATTTCTTCTGCGCGGAGGGACTATTTTTTTAAATACGTTTTCTCCTCGTGAATTATTTAGGATCTTCTATACTGTCCTAATCTCCTGGTAATGCTGACATGAATCCACGTGTTTGATATAATGTCAGATATTCCGGGGATTCCTTTATTTGTTGAATAGGTTGGTTCTCTTTATGAACTATTTATTATGTCTATAAGTTCATGTGAAGATAATAATTTTGTATTCATCAAATCCATTGATTTATGTTGAGTTAGTTTTGTATTTATCTTGATATATATAATTCTATTTATTGTACGTGCGTATGTTATTGAACTCCTCCTAAATGGCTGGACCGATTTGAGTATTGTTTTGTATGCATTTAAATGGCACCCCAGCCGCTTTGATTCCCAAACTAATCCGGGAGATGGCGGTGCAGTCGGTATTTAGATTATCTAAAATGAAAAGGCTGTAACAAAGGTTACATGTACCTTTTAAACACACTTTATACATTTCTCTTTGAGCGCTACTCTCATATTTCGACAGAGTCGTGGGCAAAAACTCGTATAATATTTGATATGTTTTGTTAATTTTAACTAATAAAATAATAAGGTAATGTATTTTCTCTGCGGGCATTAAACTTACTACTCTTAAAATTTCTATTGACCTGAAATGAGTATTTCGATGTTGTAATCTATAAGCTCGACTTGTGCTTGAAAGACCATATCTTCTGGTATTCTGTTTTCTTGGTGCATTTGGAATGAAAAACATTAGTCCAAAGAAACCAATATTTTTTTTATAACAAAAATGTCGTAAAAACTTTATTAATAATATCGCTATTTCACAGAGTCTCGGATTAACTTATTTTTTAAATCTTTATAAGTTTATCAGGCCTCAAAGGGCTCTTTAATTTATATTTGATACTTACTTGCCTAAGGTGCATAATTTCGTATTTGATAAAGGAACAACTGCATAATGCTGTAGCAAAGATGTTTATAAGGACATCCGTAGCAAACAAGTGTACGGCAGTACATGTGTGCACATCTCACACCCCCGGAAAGCTTCCCTCAACAAGTGGGCGTGTACTTCCGAACTGACTCCGATGCTTTCCTGATCTCCTGGTACTTATGCCACAAAAGCACGTGTTTGGGGGCCGTGCTTTTTAAAGGCATCCATTTTCCCTTCTTCTCTCTCGTTCTATCGACGCCTCCCGCTGAAGTATTGTCTGACACATTCATCAACCTCACTTTTTTATTTTGACTATGTTCTCACCAATATATGTAAAAATCTATGGATCTTATGTCAATCAACATCATAATTTTCTCCCTTTCTTTTATTTTTTATATGATTGAAGGTAGAAAGAAGTCTTTAAACCGACCTGTAAATTAATAACAAAAGTTGCTGCCTTTGCCACATACAATCCTGCCACCGTTTAACAAGGTTATGCTCAAGTTAAGCTTTTGTTACATTTAGCAGCTTTGAGATAACGCTTCCATAGTGCAATAACAGTTATTTAGACACCGTTGCAAACCCCATAGATTTGGATATTCTTATATATCACAATTATATAAAGTACTTTGCTATTTTTATGTCTGCGATTATTTTCCGACGGCAAAACAAGTTTTTTTACATTAAAATTAGTACATTGTAATTTTATACAGAACCCTCACCCTTATTCACTTGTTCAGGTCTTGCTTTGTGTGCTTAGAAGAGATTTAAACTGTAGTTCAAGGATAACTACTAGAGTTATTGAAAATCTTTGACCAACACAAGGATTCATGAATGGTTGACATGGTAGAAAGTAATGGAAATAATATTTTTGATTTTTGAAAGGCAGGTATTTTGAAACATATAGGACCATGTTCTATATTTAGACCTTCTCAGAAAATAGTTCTTTGATAGGCTTCACATTGGATACTGTCAGTATAATCAGGGTTTGTTGATCGGTCTTAATTTCGAAGACTACTGAGAGTTTAATGTTAGGTTATTGTTTTTTATTATTATTTTTATTTTATTTTAAATTTTCGACTGGATAGTGCTTGACTGTCATTACTCCGTAAGAAGATGGAAATTTTGTCAGCTTTTGGCGCTAAATGAAGCTTTTCTTAAAGACTCCCAAATTATAGTTCGAAGTTATATAAAGTTATAGCGAAACTGTCTATTTCAATGATTATGCTTGGGTCACTAGGTGACAAAACGAGGACGCATGAGTCATCGTTGGCAATAAAAAAAACTGTAGTTTTGTATCCATTGTTAGGTTTTGACTCTTCCTGCTTCTTATTTTCCTAGGATAGCATCCAGAGTGTTTTCTCGGTGTATTCGAAGCAGAGATGACAGCTAGCTAGGCTTCCAACAAATCTTAAAACAAACTCTTGCGAACATCTGCACTCCTAGTACAAGAATCAGTAAAGTCACATGTTACAAATACCACTTAAAACAGATGGATAAGAATAGTTTTTTCTTATCTAATAAGAAGAAATAACTTTATATTTCTTTACTTACTTGTGATAAAAAATATGATAACATTTATTTTCTTTCATATAATCTTTACAAAATACTTATTTATTTTGATGCAAGCAATAAAAATAAAAGCAAATAGCAAGCAAGCAATAGCATTAACCAAAAAGTCCTTAATTAACTTCATTAATTTAATAACTGTTTGACACAATAGTTAAATAATTCTAATGTTATATTTTATCTTCTTGATAAAAGGTTACTAATTAAAAATTAGGAAATAAAACCTAGCAACATCCACACGCCGGGATTGCATACAGTATATTCTTCTCTCTTCTGTAGCAAGTTCTTTCTCACCATCGACATCATTTTATTTGAAACTCAAGAAAGTTCTCGTTTAGCACGAACTCTAAATGTTTCAATTGAACCAACTTTTTTAGAGGGTAATTAATATTCCGTGTAATTAATTATTTTAATATAATTTAACATATTTTTACCATTAAATATATGATGTTTATATGTGCATCAAAAAACACATTGTAACATTAATTTGAGGACCTACTTTTTTTAAGTCTGGGGTCTAAAACAGTTTATCTTATAAAATAGCCCATAAACTGTATGGAGTAGTGAAGAGGTATGTTGTTGGTTTTGAATGTTTTACATTGATAAATGCTTAAAGGTTTTTTTTTTTAATATGAGTTGGTACAGCGTAAGTAAAATAGTTCATCAAATTGGTTTAGTAAACACTAAACAATAAGTACCTCGATGTAAACCAGGAGCAGTAAAGAAAGAAAGACAAATAAGAAAACATCTTTCGTCCCTCCAGTGATGATATTAAATCTCCTGCAGTCTCCTAAGTTCCTGGTTATACGGACATGAATCCACGTGTTTGATCCATGAAGGACATGCAGGTGGAATGGGAGGAAGACTGTTCGTGTTGTACATGTAAACTACTTGTTTTTATAATATATGACTGTCTCACTTTGGTTAAGTGCTTTTTTCCATAAACAAGTCCACATAAACACATACAATCACTTTTATTTTTATCACTTTTATTACATATAATTTAAGTTATTTGAGACTAGTTTTTAGCACGCAAATTCTCCCGTTGTAATTGCTGCGAATGTTCGGAACAACTGTAACGTACATCTTTTTGCAGATTTCTTTTTGAGTTGGAGTAACGAAATCATACAAAACCACACACTCATACAATTCGGGAATTCGATAATAAATAGAGGACGAGCACACACTGTTTATTCATCATTCATTTTCTTCGATGTCATTGTTCTTACTGTTTCTTGCTTGCCTGGTACAGTTTCCTCAAATCACGTGAACTTACATCCCAAAAAAAGCAAGAAAGAGAGAGCAGCTAGCAAATCTTACAAAGTATTTTGAATCTGTAACTCTTGCAGATTTCTGTTTATCTAGTAGTACCAAGACCAGTCATATCACATTTAACTGACTTCCTCGTAAATAAAATTATGTAAAAAGTAAGAAGTACACCTCTGTTAGAAGTAAGTAATTTTTTTGGTTTTTATTTTACAAAAAACCACGTGAATGAGACAGGCGTGTTACCAGGAATTCATATCAACGTAACGACTTCATTATGAACCCTGATGTTTTTGAATGGCTTATCAGACTTATAAGCAATATATGACTTTATTGCTGCTAAGTTATTTAATAAAAATAATTTCTTGGATATAGTTAAATCCCTTGCAAATTCACTTAAATTACTCCAAAAAATATGGCTTTTAATCGTAATCGTTTATAGCTCGTGAAGTCGTGAACAATGTATGATAAAATAGATGAAATATTCAGACAAATATGTACAATGTAGTAACTGCAAGGTAATAAATCTGTAGGAGCCTAGCATGTGTGCACATCTCACACCCCCGGAAAGCTTCCTTCAACAAGTGGGCGTGTACTTCCGAACTGACTCCGATGCTTTCCTGATCTCCTGGTACTCACGCCACAAAAGCACGTGTTTGGGGGCCGTGTAAGTTTGAAAAAGCTTATTTTATTCCCTTCTCTTTCTTACGCAACCTCTTGTTGAAAAAAATTCGTCCTCTATTGCTATTTCTTCTTGTTACGTTTAATGATAGAAAAGGTTGCATTTAAATTGACGTAATTAAAACTATGAAATTGACCTGGAGTCGATAAAATAATATGTTGTTTTTTTTTGTTTTGTAAATATTTCTTTTGTATAGTATAGTATATATCTCGGGGACCCAGACCTTACTTACCTATTTCCTGACGGATCAAACATATACTTACTTCCAGTTTGATAGATAGCTAAGAGACCACGCAATAAAACTGGCTTTAAAATGAAAGAAAAAGACATCGAAAAACGTCGATCTGGTCGAGAGCTACGATGCCACAGAGGATACACATACGAAAACAAAAACAAACACACACACATACATTGACGTCACGCTTAAAACACCCTCTATCTCTATATGTCGTGGACCCGGATTATATTTACTATAAAACATATGTATATATATGTATCTATCCTAAACATAGGGGGAATATTTCTAACACGTGATCTCATGCCGCTGGTACCAGGCTCTCATAACACGGTGAGAAGTGGAAATACACATGCTTCGTATTAAAAAGTACATCTTATGGTTAGTAAAAATGTTAAAAACTGGCAAGGTCCTGCCAGTTTTTAACTGGAAGTGTGAACTATTTTTCGGTTGGTTATTGTGAAGTCATGATTTTGTTTCTACGATATATGAAATTTTCATATATAACAACAATATTCGTCTTTTCCAAAAAGGTTTCAATTTTTAAATAAATATGCCAAGCGACTCTCCGCTCTTTCATACGACTTTCTGCTTGAATTTTATTATTGTGTTAAAATTATGCTTTCCTGATATTCACAAAAAGTTCTATTGTCTAAAAAGCTTTGAATGTAAGCTTTCAATCGTTGGTAGCAACAAGTACGTGTATCGTGTGTACACTACATACACGATTCTCCCTGCTTCCTGTCAGTTTATGTTCTCCTGGTACACTCGCCACAGCGGCACGTGTTTGCGTCATGATCCTGGCGTGTCACACATATTGGGAAGATGAGCTTCGGTTAGACAAAGCTCATGTTCGTCTATAGGTAGGTATTCAAGGAGGTTTGAAATATTCAGCTGAATATATTTCTAAGTCATTTTGCGTCAATAAAAATCTATAAATACTTTGCTTAGGAAAATAGAAAAATGGCCAAATTAATGACTGATGGTTAAAGATAACGACAACAGTTAATATCTTCTTCACTTCAACGCGTATTGCGAAAAATATAATCAGGATTTTTTCTATTCAAATAATACTAAAAGAAAATTATCATCCGATATCAAGAACCAAAGAAAGAAAACAAATATGTATATGTAAGTACGTTTATTTTTTTAAATCTGAAGTAGTCAAATCTGCAGCAATAATATTCATAGTAGTCAATGTTACATCTCTTTCTAGGACATGGTAAAATAAAATAAGCTCGTCTCTCTTGCACAATCTCTCCCCTGGGAATGCAACAGAGTTGATTTTTTCAGAAAGACGTTACACGAGCCCACCTTTTAAAATGAATCTGATCCTTTTGTGTGGAGATATAAAAGTGATTGTTACTTGACATCTGACTTTAGGGGTTGGGGTTCAACACTTAAAATCGGTTTTAGATCCACAGCATTCAAATTTGAGTCTTGAGGTCTAAAGTTTTAGCTTCACTAACGAGTGAATTACGTCAAGAGAGTGTTATCAGAAAAATATTGTGTAAAGCATATTTGAATGAATATGCAGATGTGTAAGGTCGACTATTGCGCTGCCCTTCAATGTGGTTACCTCTTCGTATTTTCTTATACCCTGGTATCGGATGCCCTTTAACACGTGACGTCACCCTAATACGTCGTTCAAGTAGGGGTGAGATCGACAACACATGTGAACTTATGACATTAGGGTTAGCAAATGTATTCTTTGCGACAAATAAAAATCTTTAGACTTCAATTCAAAAGTACTCAAAGACAAAGTGTTTGATTTTGTTTTGATTTTAAAAATACAATATTTGAAAATTTTTTATGTTTCTTTTATTTCTCGTTTGGAGGAAAAAAATAACATTATTGTGCCATAAGTCGTTTAAGATTTAAAAAACTAGATTTTTCCATTTCTAGTACGTGCCCCAATTTTTTAAGTACCACTAATATTTGTCTGTTAAGTAAATTTTAAGAAAAAATTGCATTGCATAACGGTTCGGCCGTCGGCTGTATTGGCGGCGACGCTTGCCAACACAATGACAAATACATAAAGTGGACTTTACAAAAATCTTATCTTAATTACGCTATTCTCAGAAATTATACTGCGATCGACTTAGGGGCCGTTCAGAATAATGTTAGGTGGTTCTCATAAATGCTCAAATAATAGCTGACACAAGTTATGTCTGCACTGAGCACATTTCCAGGATGGATGAGTGACAGTAGACGTCATTGCGAGTTTTGAAATCTCGTGAAATTATGAATAACGCCGTGTCGGTGTCCCGCTTTAAATGATATATAATTTAGACGATGATACACTTTATTTATTATGGCTTTTATTTTCCAGCGAGTGTGCCAAGGGATCTTTTTTATATCTTTGCTTGGTAATATGTTGGGATCACTACGCGAACAGTGTTATGTGAAGTACACATACATACAGGGAATTAAATGGATGGATTAATTATTATTACATTTAGAAATGTCTTTTATGAGATAAATTATTTTTCTGTTCTAATTGTAATTGAACTAGCTTTATAATTTCGAAATTAATTTTTATATGAAATAACGAAAAGCATATATAATATAATGAATTTTTTTTTTATTATTTTTCTGTTTCAGTGTTAGTGGAAGTTAAAATAATGATCGTTCATAACTATATATTTCGTCTTCTGAATCTATATTTTTTCTTCGACTTTACTTGTTTTTAATATTTTTCTTAAATTAATAGAATTACATTTTTAAGTACAGTTTTTAATGAAAGACCCTTGTATGGGGATAAAGTAACTCCTGTTCTCTAATGAAATTAAATTTATTTAGTAGAGTATGAATCTACGATTCACTGTGTTGATATTTGAAACGAAATTTTGACGAAAATCCAAACAAATCAAAGTTTTCGACTATAATAGATGTTACCGACCCCAAACACAATATAGGCCATGTAAAAAATTGCCACCGGACAATAATACATCACAAACAAGACCAGCCGTACGTTAAAGAGATTATAAATAGCGCGACCTAGTGTCCACTGTCCACTGAAGATTTGATTCGATTCACAAGAAAAACTGTGGAAAAAATCGCGTCGACATGGCTGCCCGCTTCCAGTCCGCCCTACAGCATTTCACGCGTTAGTCGGCACCTACGCGCAGACAGAACGTAACATCATAAAAAACCTTATTACGAAAAAAAATCAACAGTAGTATATTGTCTATGGTATCCTAATTCAAGTGATTCGTGTATAGAACGATGCTATCGTGTGTATGGTTGCTGTTGAATGGAGCGTTTTGGCGGCAAAGTTGGGAATCATCGGATTTGACAGATGAGCTTCGCGCGCTTTTTCTTCAGGTGCGTTCAAGTAACATAGATAACAATGATGTATGATTGAAATGATTTCCATTTTGGGATAAAATCCATTTTGTGACATTTATTATCAACATAGAATGAATAAATCAATACATTACATGTTCAGCAGATCACGTACTTCGCGTTTGGTAAAGTTCAGCGATCCACAGTAGTCAATTACATGATATCTTAACTGTATTTGAAATGATCAAAGCCACAAATGATCATTGTACATCTAGGAAGTGATTCGCAGTTTTAGATGAGTTTAATGCGCGAAAAGATATATTAATTTATAGTATGGTTGTGAATTTTTTCCGTTAGTTATTATTGGTTTAGTGAAGCGTCCACACGTGGTTTACGTTGAGGACAGAAATAAGTGTATTTGTGTAATTCTGTTACGACACTATTCACGTTCTTAGATCGATTATTATGAATTTTTACTACGAATTATATTTTGTGATGCACTTTGAGACATTTGCTTGATGTCGTCGATTTTATTGCGGACCGTGCGAGGAGGACTCCTTCGAAGTTGTTATATATATTCCTCATATGAAAAAGTATTTAAAGATATTTAATTGAATATGTGGTTACGAAAAATATTTCTTTAAAAAATGTAGTGAAGGCCGTTGAATGAGTGTTTTACTTTTAGGATATAATCGGTAAGTGTTTCATAAATATTATTTAAAATAGCTAATACACTGAGTTGATTAAAAAAATTTGTGATAAAATAAATACGATTCAAACATCGATTTTGTTAAAACCATAACGTAACATTCATAGTGTCAATAATTTAATTAGACATTTTCAAGAAATGCATAGTGTTGGTGTTAGATCTTTATTGTTTATGTAATAAGGTTTAAAGTTCAATGTATGTTAAAATCATGTGGGAAAATCACCAACTATATCTCACCCACCATTACAGCGGCGATTCTAACACAAATTTTCACCTAATTTTCTTTTATTTCTCGTTCGAATTTGTTTTAATTGTTTTGTTTAGAAATTATCTGTATAATTCATACTTGTAACGATGTAATGAAATAAAAAACGTAAAAATACGATAGAGCCTAGTTTGGTATACAGTGAACCAAAAATGTTTATATGTTTATTAAGTATAGCAAACATAATTTCTACATTCCATTCTAATGTTTAATATACATAAAGCTCGCGATTCAATGTCCTATTATAATGGAAGCCACAGACACGATGTAAAAAAAAATCTCTAAAAATTTAAGGCCTAACTAAACTTTACACACAGTTGACGGTAATAAATTAATAATATATAATAGCAAGTCAGTACCGGGAATTGTAATTTTAATAATAATATCAAGTCAACCTGTGCATCCTTGAATGTTTTAAATATGCTTTGTAACATGTACGGCTTCACGATGCAAGTGCTTCATCTTCACTTTGGTTTATTTTAAGGGTACACTATTTGATCGAACTTGACACTAATTAGCTTTGTATTTTTATTGGCCGAGCGATCTTTAAACATTATAATTACAAACTAACCGAACGACCAGAAACTATTCACAGATATTCATTCGTTATAAGTAATATTTAAATTATGTGCGATCTTTTTAGTAGTCTGTTTCTATAAAACGTCATTAAGATGGCTACCGAACAAACTGCCGTCAAGTAAGATGGCTGCCGAACTTTACGTCAATAAATATTAATGTTTTACTCCATCATCATAAAACAGTCGACGTACATACTTAATTTTCTCATTACACCATATCTTTATAATTATCGTCATCAGAGCGGTAAATTTCTCGTGGCGTCGTTACCATCAACGTTACGTGAGGGTCATCAAGATAACGCTGTTCTGACAAACTGCTCAAATCCGGATATTTCCTTCCATCCACCCTATCTCGTCTAGCAACATCCCGACATATAAAGTAATAGGGACCAGCTAAGTGTGGTGTTAAAAACGCTCGAAGAACTCCAGCCGCGTCTATAGAAACTGGTCCGCGGGAATGACTTCGGTTGGAATCTTTGTTGCAGTATAAAAGATTTCTTGAGCGACACTGAGTGGGTATTTTTAAAATATAGGCATCGCTTTCATCGTCTCAGCAACTCCATAGTTATGTAATAGTAATATATATATATTCAATATTATTTGTTTGTAGTTTTGCAATCCTTTCTTATAAAAAATAATCGGCATCGGTCCGAAGAAGGCTAGTTTTAAATTTCACAACGTCGGTACATATTTTTCAAGTGTCGACATTGGATGTAGAACATACAGAAAGCCAGATTCTGGCAACGCTAACGCCAGCATAATAAAGTGCACAGATGAAAAATTGTACGCGTTCTTAAAATGTTTGGACGATTAAACTCGTAGGCTGTATTGAGAATGAGGCGTTCCGCAGTTAACTCGAGTTATGATAGTAGTGGTATTGTTTATTTAACTGCTGTTCTTTACAGTGCTCTATAGCAGCTCGATATTAATATATGTTATTTCTTTTCCATGACAATCCGACTATTGAGTGTATTACTTTTATGATAGTCTATAAAAATGAGTAACTTATAATTTATGATCATAAAATTTCTGAATTTTCAATGAATTAAAAAAAAAAATTGTACCATGTTGCAGTAATTTTAAATTCATCTCATAATATTTTATATAAATAAGAAGAAAAGAGAAGGAAATAAAATTTTATAATTTAAAAGATTTACGCTTTGTCACATATTGGCAATAAAATAGCTGTCAAATGGTGTGAAATGATTTTTGAAAATTTTAGCTGTTTCCATCCAGCCAGCAATATCCTGTGTTATCTTCAAAACTATAAATTAAGAAAGAATTCTCAGTGGCGGTATAAAATATAATATAGTATCGAGCTATGACCGACCCAGCATCTGATTATTATCATTTAAGAGGGAAGGTGTATGATGTAAAGAACCTAGAGATGGTACTACATATACCTTGAACTATAAACATTCATTATTTAAGAATATAAAAATTAAAGTGTGTGTAGTCCACCAAAAACATTTAATTAAAGTAAATAGGACACGCCGTAAGTAAACATTAATCTGCAAGGTGCCTTTAAACATGTGGAGGTAAGCCCTAGCATGCACCGCGCTCAACCCGCAACCCGCACCTTTGTCTGTAATTATGTGGAGGCACGGAGTCATTGTGATGGAAGCGTCTGTTTTAATGAATGGAACTACGACACGGGATTTCTATGAATGGACTCCTTAATTATAATCTTAATATAATTGATTCTCTTTTGTTTGTTTTTAATACAACCGTCTGGAGGTGTGCTGTGTAATGATGTATATGACGTGTACAACGTGCAAACCCAGGACTTAAACCTTCGCCTGTTGATTATTAAGTTTTTATAAGTAGGTGCGATGGTATGTTATACAAACTCAAAAACAAAATCATTCATTATTATTATTACCCTGGAATAATCTTAAAATAGAGGTTTTTAATTAAAAAAATAGCATGAAATAAATTTTACTTATTAAATGAAGCCTATTCGATCATAGTCTTGTCTAATCTTTAAAACTGACTTTTAAATTAAAAAAAAATATTATATTTCCTGCGACATCCCGTTTATAATTTAACATTATTACTATTTTATTCAAAACACGTAATATCGTTATATCCTTTTAAAGTCTACATAGATACATTGGTTATATATATTAGTACCAAAAAGAGACCTAGTTTCAAGATTAGTTTCGCACGCGGTCATTGGCGTCTGTGTCTTATGGGGGCGATTTATAAAAGCCATTCCAAGTCACTTATATTAACGGCCGAAGTTGCAGCGGCCAAGATCATCTCGGCTTACATGGACCAAGACGTAATTAAATACATTTATAGCATCGTATACTTTTACGATTCGAATAAACTTTTAAAATCATGCTTCAATTAAAAGAAATCTTCTTTGATTCAGATTTCGAGATTTTCAAGAGCGATTTATGGTTCGAAAGCTTTTAAATTTAACTTTCTTATAGAGATTAAGTTTTAAGTTGAAATTCTTGATAAATGAAAGGACAATTTTGTGTCACTAACCAAATTAATGAAGTGAAACTGTCTAATACAAAATGTTAAGAGCTAAATAAAGACACATCAGTAAAACTACACCTAATTATCCATTACATATTTCTGCGACTGACAATGATTGAATGTTGCCAGTGCATATATTAGTATTTCCTTATCTCAGACGGCATCTAGTCTGTCAAACTGACACGAGTTTGCGCGCCAAATGGACGCCGAACTGTCAATGAGAGTGACATGGGTATTGTGGTATACATTGTGTCATTAAGTCAAAGATCTAAGAAATGTTCGACTCAGTCAGAAACTGAACTATTTTTATTAAAATCATCTTATTATTTATGAGCAGGAAAAATGTTGTCATTAAAAAAATAATAATAGAATATTCCTAGACAAAAAAAAAGTACATTAGTATGCACGATGTACATTGTAAAAGCTCACAAAGGGAACGCAGTTGACCAAACTCAAAACTATTGTGTAGATTTTGAACAACTTGTTCAGATAAACGCTGTTTATTGTATTTCGTTAGTATTCCTACTGGTTTTGTTTTCGTAAATTTAAGGAAAATGTAGTGTTTCACAAAGTTACACTGAAATGCTTTTGCGTCAATCCGAAATGTAAAGTTAGCAAAACTGAAATATAACTTTTCTTCTTGTTCTCCCTTTCAACGGCTCGTGTTACATTAAATAATGTTAATCCGGAAACATTAAGGTAATGCTTAAATTAAACAGCCTATTTTGGTTGTCCGAAAAAGAATCATTTTATGTTACATTTGAAATATGTTGCCACTTAAAGCGATCTTAATTTCAGTGCAGAGCCTTTTTTAACGTCTAGAATGTTTCACGAGTTTACAATGTTATACATTATTTTATGTAAATCTCGGTAATTGGTTTACAAACAAAAACATTGGCCTAATTACGATTCCCCTTCAATATTATATAAAACTGTCCACTAACTAAGAAATATTACGAAACTAAAGTACAAAGTGCGAGCCAAGGAAGATGTAGAACCAAATTTATGAAAGTTGTCAGCAAGATTAGTCGAAGTCAGCGCAAATAAAGCCTGGGACTTTATTTATAGGAAAAAATTGCTGGTCCACAGTTTCCAAATGCAGTGGGGGATAAAGGATCATGATAATGATTGGGGTCGAACAAAAATAAATGAGTTTTCGCGTGCGGAGGTCATGTTACATTTATAAATTCAATACTTTAAGGTCTGTTGAGGATACTGGCTGAATGGTTTATTTGTCTTTGTTTTCTAGCTGTTATAATATTTAACAACTCATATCTGTTTAAAACATGTCTAGTGTGAGTTGTTCTGATTTTTTAATTGTATATTGGTACACGATGGCTTTCTAGATGTAAGGTAAAGTCCGTGTGAGTCAGTAGAAATAAATCATCGAGATTACTAGATTAATTATATATGGACGTAGGAATGTTATTTTACTGAATACTTTTAAGTTCTCATCGAGTTTAAATTAATATAAGGAAAGTTACGAAATATCTCAACGTAAGTGACATCATTGTTTATTTATTGTATTTGTATAAGAAATTTTAAAGTGTGAAGTTAAATTAATTATCAGCATTACTAGTGTAATGTTTTCTGTCTATATCCACTTTTACTATACTTTAGTAGACCACCTCACCGTCTCTTATTGTTCATCCAGGACAATCTACAGGAAAATTGATTATTGTTGGCGGCAGATGACAAATGAAAGATCTGTCTGTCTGTCAGACGCTTCCATATGGTCTTTCAAACATTTACTAAAAATATCGAAAATATGACTGAAATAATGAAAAACGTAAACGTAAACGTAGAGTTCACTGGAATCTCAAACAAAAATATTATCATGTAAATTATATCGTGTCAAACGTTCGGAACGTGAAACAGAGCGTCGTTATAAACGGGTCACTGAACAAATGTATAATCGTCCGACCCCACGCCTATGTCTACAATCAATTTGTCATACAAATTAATATTCACACGCGACATTACATAGGTATTTATTTTTGAGAAAAGCGTGAAAAACATTTATAAAACGATAATAGATTTAGACGAAACGTCGTAATCAAAATTAGATCGTATAGTGTGACAAACTACACAAAAAGATTGGAACAAATTTTTAAAACGAAATTTGGAACATTGATATCTATAAAATGAAGTAATGTGATATAAACTCAAATGTGCTGTGCGCAGATGGAACACAATCAAACAGGGAAATGTTTTTAATACTTGTTGTCGCGGGGGCGTATTATAAATTAGTTCAATGTTACAGTGGATGGCTCGCGTCCTCGTATCTGGGCTAAACCTCCGAAGCCAATCGCATGTCTACTTAAAATCTATAAATGTTGCTGTGTACCTATGCTAATTAGTGGACGTTTTATTATAAAAGTCGTTTAGATCAACTCTTTTCGGATTAGACTTTAATGAGACGGTTGGTTCGTAACTATGGAAGTGTTTCATAAATATGTATAACTTAAATTTAAGTAACATTGTCATCGTGTTAAAAGCCAGGTCCTCATTTTCTTTTCAATCGTCTCCGACAGTACATTACCCCGTCGTACGCTACCAAATACTAGGAAATTCTAGATATGGCAGTTCCTTTTCGGAGAATTTATTTATTTTTCCTTTTTCTTATTTCTTATGAAAGTCAGATTATTGTTAATGTTTATTCTATTTGAATGGTTAATGAATTTGTAAATGTTGACAAGAAACCTCTAGGAAGGGTTCAAATCGAAGCTAGCACTAAAATGTATTTTTTATTCAATATTGCTCGTGATATGTATCGATTAAATTTACTTTCGATTCAGACAAAATATTGAATGAAACAGATAAATTACGTCGTCAACTGTGACTTATCTGTATGAGTTAGCAAGCCGTAAGTAAACGTTCTTATAAGCTTACAAGGCCACAAGAGGCTTAAGGAAAATATTAATGTCGCGTATGACGACGATATTTATTGAAAACAGTCAAGTTCAGCGTCGGTTGGATAAAATTTATCAACAGTGAAAAAGTATTAAAAGAAAATATTAAAATTCTTGCCAAACTTATCATATCCATTTTAAATACGATGAATGTCAGACGCCCCACAATTTAGTGGTCGTGTTTAGTAAACGCGGGGTGAACTGGTGTTAAACATTCCAGTCAGTGGGCTGGCTTAATGAGACCTGAAAATCGATGGCTCGCCGTCAATGAAGTCCTATGACACGGATACATGTCAAGGTAACAGTTCCGATGTCTTTTTTGGTATGGGAGTAAAACTTTATATCATTATAAAATTATATCAGTAGACAAGAAACCCTTGAAACGCATTACACCACTTTCTGTAAAGAATCGTAATGTTACTTCTGTTTTCTATCTTCTTCTCAAATAACTCTCCCCCCCACCCCTCTCTTACTCAGTATTACAACAGAGCTAGACCTTCTGATTGTTTAGGTTTTTAAAAATTTTAGAAGGTTAACAACCGTAACGTCCGTAACCCATCTTAATCTACAGGGATTACTTTTAGTTAACAAGTTAATCGAAAATATTACCAAAGTATAAATTTAAATCCGAAGGAACCACATATAATATTGATAATTAGAAGAATTATTACTAGGCATTAAACAAACATACATCAAAGGCATCGAACTCATTCGAAATATATAAAACACCAATAAATAATATCGGACGTCAGAGGTAACAAACAATCCGTTATAAAAATACGCACGGCTGAGATGCCGGTCGCGAACCGCGATCTGCGCGTGCGCAGTGTAATTGATAACTTTACTATGAAGCTATGGAACTAACGATTGGGAAACAAACATTTCACTGTACATAAATTTTCCGATACAATTTAAAATAAAAGGTAATTCAGCTTGCTATACGCATTTAAAATGTACTATTACTCATATCTGATTTATAACCACTTATAACCTCATCGAGAATCTTGGCTACATCTTTAACTCGATCAATTAAAACAATATTAAAAACTATGTATTTTTTGTAAAAAAAATCATGAAACTAAAACGACTATTCGTTACGTCTCACGAAACATCACATAATTGCACCAATTTAATTAGCAAGTATTGTTGAACATAGTGTAAATATAAATGTATATGATTCAGTGAACCGTAAACCAGCGCGCTGGTTTCGTGGCTTAAATTAAATATGAACATCAAGCGTAACAGCAGCGCGCAGTTATATTTTATAGGCAATAAATCTATTTGTACAATAAAAAGCCGTGCGCGCGCGCATGTGCTGAAATATGTCTATGATCTTAAGTGTCATTTCGGTTTAGCCACGGTTGGCAATCAAACAGCTATAAAGTGGTTTATGAATCAAAAGTTACCTTATTATTACAAATTTTACAAGTTTTCACTTACACAAACAAATAAATTGGACATATAGCATTGCTACCTAAAGTATGGAAACTTATTAAATTTGAGCACTTCTTTAATATTGTATCAGCGAATCTTTGCTATCAAAGGTCTAGCCTCCCCGGGAAGTATAACACGGAAAGGCTCTCAAAGGCCTTTCAGATTTGCTGCTGGGTTCAAGCCAAACACTGCTTATTGAATTTGCATATTATATGCTCTTTATTCCGCTCCCCCGGAAACTAATAATATATATTTTAAAGAACCGACTCACAAAATTATTTATGCGGCTCATATGAATTGCAAATTGTGGATTGTTGAAACGGAATAAATCTGACGGAAGTTTTGTTTTAAAATCCACGTTTTCTTTTTATAAATTAAAGATGTGTATGTATATTTTTTCATCGTCATAGCTGTGTAATTTGGTATTTTATAGTTTAAAAACTAATTGAAAATATAATTTTTCAGAAGGCACTTTTAAATAAGAAGTAAACGTTTTATATTTCCAAACGTTCGCGTCGGACAGACTGACAGAGTAATTTAACTTTTTATCAAAACTTGATGCAAATTGTGTTTCAGCACAACTTTATTTACGTTTTAATATTTATCATTTGCGGTCTCCAAGTATGTTTTTAAACTTCAAAATAATCTTAAGAATGTAGTTCTGGTGACATATAATTTATTTTACGGTTGTTTATTATTTACGATTCCAAGCCATGTAGAGGGGCAAGTGTCCTTGAAGGCCGGGCTGGAATGTGCCAAGTGTATATCTAACAGTTCGGCCACGGGTAGCAACCTTGATGCTATAGCCTTCAGCATGTCTATGACTTGAGGTCCAACCATTTGAGGCTTGGTAGACAGAACTTCTAATGCTTTGGAGCGTATAGCGAAGTTTATGGTGCTACGAAGGTGGTACTGTAATAAAATTTTTTTGTCAAAAAAATTCACTTCAAAATTTACATTAATTGGATTTTCCCAATTTATTGAAAATTTTATTTAGGTTAGTTTTAGTATGTTGTTTTTCATATATTACAAAAATAATAATAAAAAACTTAGAAATAGAGAATACACACAAAATTGATTTCTGTAGAAGTTTACCTCGTATGAGTGTAGCAGCATAGATTTTAATTGCCATTTTTTGACTTCTCTGTTGCTGCTAGCTCTATTGGCTTTTACAGCGTCTCCAGGGAGAATGGTTACCAGCAATGAGGCCTACCCTACCTTTATAAAATCTACCCTATAATTTTTGTTTGTGTGCGTTTCTAAATTTTGAGGAATTTAATGGTGGAAAAAAAACCTGAATGAGCAAGGCGACACCGAGGTGTACAGGCTTGATTTCCAATTCTTTGAGTTTTTTCAATAGGCTTCTAGGTGTAAGGTCTTCCAAGACACCCAATTCGGCGATGATTCTGGGAGCCTGAAGAAAACAATATACATTTACGGCCAAAATAATTAATTGAAATTTCATGGTGAAGTGGTGTATCCGTTATGTGTGGTGAACTGTTCGTTATGTATTATGATGTACTCACAGTGAACATGACGTCATAGAGTCTAGCACAAGCGTGGAAGACCTGTACGTCTGCCATCTGGTCATGCATGTCGCGTGACTCCACTGACATATAGTATCGATGTGCTGTGTCAATGCGACTGGCGGCGCTCGTGTTACGTGGAAGATCCTGAATATAAACAAATATTATATAGAGTATTTTAGACGCTCTATTTCCTGGAAGTGCCAGGTAAATTATAAAAAATCATTTCCGGATTTAACAATATCGTTGAAACAGCAATAGACTATTTACATTTTAAACGCTACGACTCTACCACTACCAAAGGTGAGACAGATCTAGTGATGTAATGAAATGTTTGCTTTATTAGTAAAATGAACGAGCAGTATTAATAAAATAACGTTTTATATAAATATATGTAAATATACACAGATAACCTTATTTGAATGAACAAAGGCGTTCAGGGAAACTTTAGGAATATTCGATGTATGACATTAAGGAGGCCCAATTTTTGTGTAAAGAACAGAAAAGCGCTGAACAAAACCGGACAGATATTCAATAAATTAAGCCAAATCTCCTTCGACTTCGTTCCTTCCAATAAAGACAGCGCATTTTCGTAGCCGATGTCACCTTGGCGATGTCAATAAGCTTCATGACGAGCGACGAGTACACCCTGCGGCTGATGGCATCCGTGCGACGCGACCGGTAATTATCCACTTCCCTGAAACCAATGCACCGACGCTATAAAGACCACCACGGAATAGCCCGTTTTAGGTATATTATAAGACTTTAATTTGAACCAATAGTTAGCTTCATTCTGTTGTAATTGCAAGCCTTTCGATTTTGATACAAAAAAATCAAAGGTTATTAATTCTCCTGGAATTACATTGACTTCTTAATGTATTACAGGATAGTAAGTTGAAGAAAGGTTTTATCTATTTGGTAATATATACATTTTTTATACAATTTGTCGTGTTGAAGAAATAAGATATGAGAATTGAGAAACAAAAGTCCTCTTAGCATGTATGTATTATTTCATTTATATCTATTTAAATATCAATTATTCTTTTGAAAAGAATAGAAATTATTCAAAGTTTAAAAATGTTTTCATTAGATTATAAACTGTATCATGGAATGTAATGTTCATACCTTTTCACAATATATTTAATGACAAGGGACATCGTTCGATTTAAATACACTTGGTTTTCTTTCTTGAGATCGAAGAGTAGCTCTTGGTCGAAATGTGAGTCCTGCATCGCCTCGACTATAGCTTTAGACAGGCGACGGTTCTCTTGAAAGAAATTCTCAAGAAAATATAATGAAATTAAACAATACTTCAATGATGAATGAAGTGCCTAGTGACAGCTTTTTTTAGCTGCTGTATCTTCGATTAATAAAGCTTTGTTGATTAGCCTTCCCGTTTAAAGCAATTCAGTGTGCCAAGTAAAGAATCATCAGAGGAGGGAATCAATAATGAAAATCGATAAAAGAATTGCATCGTGCACGCGAGCGAGACTGACATGTCAGCACTCGGCCCTCATTGACACTTGGAGACGTTCCACGAACGCTATTCACATTCGTTATATCTTACGTCTATTGTAAGTTTTCCCTTCCAATATATTTTCGATTGTATTTTTCAATAGCCATTTGTGCATTTTTATTGCCATATATTTTTAGCTATAAATCTCCAATATTCGTTTTTCATACAAGATAACGAACAGCGATGTATTTTTTTCGGTCAAACAGGCAAAATGATGATGTCATAACGAATGCTCATAATTACCTCCTGTACGTTCGTACAAAACGCTCCGATGGCCATAAACAAAACGATCTTGAAAGCGACCATTTTTAACGGCGACATTCTCTTTAACTGCCTATATTCATTTTATTTTAACAACTTACACGTATCTCTACGAATTCAGTCGATTTAAAATTCCGCAGAGGGAATTCTTTACCGCGACTGGAGCTAGCACAAATTTAAAAATGCATTTTAAATTTAACGTTTACTCTAGTTTAGAAGTTGGATGTGTAATGTATTGCACAAAGATGCTGTAAGCACACTGTGTGTTCTTATCAATATAAGATTGATTCAAAATTTTACTTCGTATAATACTGAATGTCCATTTCATGCGGACAATGTCACTGTAAAAAGGTTGTATTAAATTTAATCCGTATGAACCAAAACATTGTGTTTATGGAGGTAATAAAAATAGATTGTTTTAAACCACAATTCCGTCGTTGGTTCTTGTAATATTTTTTATGTCACAGCTTGTATTTCCTTCCCGGGATTTCCGGCTCGTTTAAATCATGTCGTATATTTTAAAACTTCAAAATTATAAGTACAAAACTTTTAGAAAACAATTTTTTTATATATAACCGTAGTTCAATATGGCGGTTTTAATAGACGGCATTTGAATATTTCGAATGGGACGAAAATGTTTTGGATATAAGACATTATTTTAAATGCCTAAGTCCCAGCCAACTTTAAGGTTTTCCACTTTAACTCACAGAAGTAGTAAAACGCCATATATTGGACACGTCATCTTTTTCTCTACGACGTATTCTGCTCCGTTCCCACATATAACAGTTTCCGAACTTATCCGCGAATCTCAAACGAAAACTGATTCAATTTCCTACCGTTTTCCGTTGCTCTGCAATCGTTCACAACTTTCGATGTATTACAGAATATACCACATTTTATGTCGCTTTTTATGCTTCGGTCTGGTGAACGATTTTGTTTCGTATATAGATATATACCTATATACATATATATTCATCAAAGTAACATATAACTACCTTTTTAACTCATTATGTACATATAAATGTCCAGAATAACCAAAGTCTTTGAATCATACTCAATATACCCCAACAAGTGCACCCACATTCGTAATTCACTGCACTTTTGCAATTAAAATATGAAATAAAGTTGGCAAAATAATTTCTCTTCTGTCTATTAACTTATCTTCTGGCTACAAAGTCTTCTCTGACGACGGCTAGCAATCAAACTTTTAATCCCAGTATCTATTTATCAGATTAACCAAACACGCTTCGTTTGCTCCATCTTTTGGCACATTAAAAATAATATATAGATCGAATGAATTTATTAAGAAAAGTTACTTAATATCACATTCATTCCACATTACTGTGTGAGCCTCAATAAATTTGTAACA
The DNA here is from genome assembly GCF_018135715.1 of Danaus plexippus. NCBI lineage: Eukaryota > Metazoa > Arthropoda > Insecta > Lepidoptera > Nymphalidae > Danaus > Danaus plexippus. Next base: position 559,947 of record NW_026869846.1, read on the forward strand.
GCATTTTACGAGCGCCTTCTTAGTACCACAATAAATACATATTGTACGTATATGAACAGAGACACTTGCAATTTTAGGAATGTATCAAACTTTTTAATGTCACGATAAAATTTTTACAGTAAAATTATAAAGGACTTGATCCGTTACAGCTAGTAAAATATTACACATTTTTAACGATGAAAGTTGTTTCATAATTTATGTCATTTGAATCATGTCTCCGTGTCTATTTCAATGATATTTCTTTCGAGTACTACTATTATTTTTTTTGTTTTAATTGATTTACGCAAAACAGATGAGTTATTGTTCTGTAAATTGCCATTTCATTTCTGAGACCAGCCAATAACCTGTTATCTACTTTCAAAGTGAGCGAACAGGTCTGACACAACACTAACAAGGGTCCTTAGCGGCTGCAGCCACTTGTCATGACGTGGATCTCTTATTTATCGCCCTTTGACGTCAAAATTACTTCCCAAGTAAGGTAACACGTTGCTTAATATAGAAAGAAAGTATTAGCAATAGATTATGTTTTAAATTAAAATGTTTAGATTACATACAAACGATATGTACAGGCTACAATTTTTCTAATCAGATCTTTTTATTATACTACAAAAAAAATTAATAACAAAAAAAAAAGAGTGAATAGTTGATTATATTATTTGATAAATGAATGAGGAGGATTAAATTTCTTCTGTATTTGATATACACTGATGCTAGGACAGTTGAACACAGCGACATTTTGAGTAACAGAAATTATTGCATACTAAATGGAACCGTGTCAGAATGTGTGAAATAATAATTCTACTATAATGAGCTATTCAGACTTACCTGACGACATAAAATTTTGATAAGTCAAGAATAAAATGCTGCTTTTTTGTAAAAATATTAAAATATTTATATTTAACTTTATATTCTCATCTAACTGCTAACGAGTCCAATATATTTTTTATTAAAAATCATAATTGTGTTAAAATTAAGTTCTAAAAATTTGTTAGAAAGACGAAGAAAATCATGATATTTTTTTTTCAGTTGGTTGGATTTTTAACATATTTTTTTGTTGGTATGATATTAACTTCAATAATGATTTTTGCAACGTACAATATACCTTATACCCTACCATCTACATATGTACATGACATAGATTATTTAAGAATGTATAATGTACAAATTGAGATCTCTTTCTGTATTGTTTTAAAATAGGTTTTAATGTATTTACATTTTCAACCGTTTCACTATAGGGACAGGCACCCGTCTAACGAGCTTAGCCTACTTTTACCAATGGTTCCATTTCGCATTTCTTAAACGTAAAATTAAATACACTAAAACAATATTCAAACACAATCAAAAGATTTTATTATATTCAATTATTTTACAAGCACGAATAAGAACAATAACTTTTGTCAAGGAATAGTCCTTAAAGGCTCACCTCCACCGTCTAAGCTCCTCTCTCTACTTAACTAATTTTAAAATCACCTGCTAGGGCTGACTTCAAAGGACGTTCCAAGAATGGATTGATGTTAGTTGCAGAGAGATTTAGCTGTTATATCTCTCGCTCCCACTTCAACCGCGTACAGAACTAACGAATTAACCTACGAAGAACCTAATCTTAGAGAGTTCGTTAGTGAGCTGGTAATACATATTGACCTTGCTGGCGTGGTCTTTGGGGATGTTGGTTTTCCAATGACTGTATGCTCTGTTAACAAAACATGCTTTAAAATTCGCGAATACAGAAATATGTCTGGTCCTGTTGGCGTTGCACAAATATCCATCTTAATAGTCCAATCTGGAGCTGCTTTAAGAATAGAGTAGGGCCTTTTCTCACAAAACCTAGTAATCGCTCGTTTGCGGTCATTTCTTTTAACGCTCTCTACCGAACCATTTCACGAATGGTTTCTAGAACCCTAAATTAATTATGTTTTACATTTAGAACAGTGTTGCCATTAAAGGGCGGGAATATAACTAGACTTATCTGTATTTAAATAACGATATAGATGACATCTTTGTTCTAGACAAATAGACACGGCTGTTTGTATTTTAGGAGATCGAAATTGTTCCCTTGATATATTAAAAGACATTAACGATTCTTGTACGAAAACATGTTTCGATAAAATTTATAAATAACCTGGGATTATTAGTCACGGTACGGTGAATATCACGAATAATACTGAACTTATATCATGTACTCGCGACAGAAAATCAATCAATTAGCGTAGTGTTTAAGGAATAATAATAAAAATATCTAGTTTCGTTTTACATTAACGTGAAATTAAATTAAATTGTATCCTATGAAATATTGTCTATATAAACGTTGTAACATGGCTCACTAGGTCTTATCAGATCTGCACTTCAAGCGGTTCAGTGATAGCTTCTCCGAGGACTGGCCACATTTACTTGTCATAAGTAAACAATACCCAAAACCAAATTAATAAAAGAATATATATTTTATGCTTAATGGTTTGCTTAAAACAGTTTAAGATTTTTAGAAATTTGTTCTTAAACTGAAATGATATTTTTATGGGAAGCATTTTTTTAAAACATTTCTTACACTAAAATTATCAAGTACTTCGTTGTAATCGATTCTTAAAAGGCTTTTTCTTTTACTTATTAGCTTTTTATTAAGAATGTCAATTCTCTTATTAATAAATAAATAACCTGACCACATAACACGTAATAAATATAAGAACCATTTTAGCAGATGCGATACTATAGCGACTTATCAAGAAATTGTACGGAACCGACGTGTCTTAGAAGGTAACGTTGCGTGTCTGTCAATCAATACGTGCGGTATTGTGTGTCACGAGTGTCAGTGGTATGATGTCGGCGAGTGTGTCGGTATGTCGGTGTGTCCGCGTGTCGGCGTGTCGGTGTGTCGCGTGACTGGTGGGAGTCATGTTCTTATGGACGCTGGCGGTGTTTCTGCTGTTCCTCGCTCTCTTCGGACACGTCTTCGGCCTCGCCTGGAGACACAGCAGGTCAATAATATGATAGGGAATTGTCACTTACTGGAAAACTTATAATTAGCGACATTCTGCTTATTCGTTTTTTTTAAGACAATGTATTGTTTTATTATTATTATTCTATATTTTTTATTATAATAATCTCTTTATATATTTATTCCTGTGATTGCATTTCGATATAATGTTAGAGGTTAGATTTAACATTTAATTTCATTTTTAACTCAAAGTATATATTATATTGTCTTTACACAATTTAATTGAAATCTATTTATTTCTATTTTTAGTCATAAATATATAGCGTCCTTTTTATCGCTTGTACCCTTTAAATGATCATGTATTTAATTATAAAGACAATTCAAAATATGTATTTATGGCAACATTTTAATGTTTTTTTTCCGTCTGAGTTTTATTAAATCTAATAAAAGAAAAAATTACAAGTGCACTTTTAAAATTTTTGTATTAAATAATATTGTATAAAACAAAATAAAGCATATTACATTTTAAAATAAGTGAATCGACTCTAATAAATCTTTATTTTGGGCATTTGATTAAAATCACTTGAAGTTTTTTGGTATTTTTTATTATTCTCATAGTTACGATTGATTGTGTTGTTTTTTACTGAGTGTTCTTTCTATTTTCCAGTTATTCGTGTCGTCACATTCCTTCAATTGATATCAGCTAATGTTTAGCGTTTAAGCGTATTGTAGAAACCTTTCGCCAGCTCAGTACGTTACAACGGTTACAATTCGTTATTATAAACCTTCATGATGTTTATATTTAAGTTTCGTAGCTATTTTGTAACTGCATTACAGTTTAATTATAATTTACTTACCGTGTTCAGAACTTTTAAACGTATATTGATACAAAAAGTAAATTGTGTGTTACAGCGCCATCTACTGAATTTATTAATAACGACAACTGTACCCCGTGATATAATAATTTTAATTAGAATTGTAGAAAAAGACACGTATATTGAGTAGTGTTGTCAGTAGTAATTGGTTTATATCTCTACCGCAACAGTCAGTAGGACAAGTTCAGAGAATTACCCCTATTGCGTTTGAAACCGGTTCTAAGCATAAAGGGTAGTACACATGTAGGAGTTTTATTATTTAATAATTACAATGAAATAACAGCTGAATATATCTAGTGAAACATTTTTTTTAGAAGGCTTCTAAGATATTGAAAGACTTAATTCTTTTCCTAAATTTTTTTTTTATCATGCATGAAAATTATTAACATCCAAATTGATTTGTAAAACATCCGCTCTTCCAGTTGTCGTAGGTGCTCGCTAGATGGCGCTGTACGGGGTTCGTAGGTAGGCGCTAAGCTGACGGTATCAGGACGACCACCTCATGGGAAAAACTTCTGGGGGACGTCCCGAGGCTGGAGTCCGAGCTCACAGAGTTAATAGCCGCAGGTGACTTGGATTTGAAAAGCAACAGCATGACGTATTGATTTGCACTAAGAGCTTAGTAACCGTTGCTCGCATGACGATGCTTTAAAGCGGCCGCAATTTATATTATTTTTTCTTTATCTATATTACAACACAATTGATATATATATATATATATATGATTTATTTTCCTATATTTCTATGAGTTATACTTGTAAGGTAATATTGGTAGTTGATTGAGAATTATTACACCATTCAGTGAGATATCTAATCCGAAATAATCTATAGAATTTAGAGAAATGGTAACTTAATTTGGGTTGCCACCATAAATGATGTATTAGAGAGACAATTAAAATTTATATTAACTGGCAAGATTAAAGAAATGGTACCGTCGAAGAAATATTGTCATCCATCTTTGATGTCAAAATATTACTCTTTGATTTCATTAATATCAAAAACTCTACAATGCTAATATTAATACATAGACACGTAAGATTCCCTACAAATATAGAATAACTTCTTCAAGTATGGTTAATTTTCCTGAACAATTCTTATTTTCAATGTTTTGTCCGTATTTCTAAATGAACCTATCGAGATCAAGGTCTTATATAGTTAAAGATAGTTTGTATCCGACTAAATCTGTACGGGACGGTCGGCCTATTATTAGATCACAATAGATATTAGTTTAAAATTTACTGCACCTGCAACGAAAACAATTGATCGTATGATCTCCGCTTCGGAGGCGAAAACGTAAACCATATCAAAGATCCATTCACACATTTAATTGTCCATTAACGGTCTCACAATAAACACTCGTCAAAAGTGCGGTACATTTGTTGTTAAAAAGCCGGATATTAGATCAGAATCTAAATATAAAACTGACTTAATCCTATTCAGATCAGCAAATCTTTCAAACAGATTTCCCTTGCACCATCATCAATGTTTGTCTCGTCTTGACGCGCGTCTCATTGTATTTCTGACGTTCTTAACATAAATATTTCGGTAACTGGTATTCTGTAAAACGTTGAAGAGACGTCGTTTTCTGATTTTAACGTCACGTCTTGCGTTCAAATGAGACGGAGTGACGTTAAAAGAAAACTCATGTGAAATATCGGAGAGCTGTTTTTTCATCCCTGACCTGAATTGTTGATGAAGAAAACATTGTTTTTTTTTTAAATATCGTATTTAAAATTAACTAATAGGTAAATAAATTGTTGGGATTTATTTAATTGGGCGATTAATGTTGAGGAGTGTAATGTGTTAGGGCTCTCAAATGTTCATTTATCAACGTTGAACAACTTGGATCGCTTCCAATGTTAATTTTTGCTCGTTTATCTTATGAATGAGTACCGCTGTACGGTTTGGGGTTGAACCGTCATATTTATCATCCAAATTAAGTCACAAAACTCTAGCAATTTTTGTATTCTTAAATTTATAAGTAACTACGACTCAGGATGAATTATCATTCCGATATATATCAAATGATCGTACGCTTTACTGACGGCGTGAGTCGCAGTTCATGACAGTTCCACGTGTTTATTGCCGCCGATGCCTCCGATCGTGAAGCGGTCTTATACATTCTCCGTTTCCCTTTTTAAATTTGTTTTAGTTAAAACCAAGCTGCAGTGTCAGACAATCGTTCGGGACGATGTTCTCGTCCGTTCAATGCTCGGTTTTTATTAATATATCAGCGTGATCTTGGTGGGTGAGTGCTGTTGTCTGTTGCCGCTGTAACTGCTCTTACTAATTCATTAACTTTATTCCTATGACTTAACCTTGTTTATTTTGATCTCTGGTTTGTTGTTTTGTTTAGCCGGTAAGCTTATAACTAGTTTTTTCTTCGTATTACAAACGACTCGCACCGATTGTAGCGTTACGAGGGGGACTTGTGGGACATACTGCTTGCAACACTTAAACGCTTCCAATGCTTACTCACATTATTTTCTCTTTTTCTATGCTTCAAGTTTTAATAAATTATTTAATATTTAAGTATTTGATTCTCTTAAAACTGAGATTCTTGAACATTTACTAACACATATTTTTAATTAATTGTATTGTAATTTAAATCTCTTTGAGAGAAATACTATGTCACGATGAACAACAGTCTCAAGATTATTATTTATTTTGTTTCACCCCAAAGACCAGTTCTGAATATTTCTCCATGTTTTAATTGTTTTGAATATTGAAACCTAATATATCCAGCTCAAATAATTACTGTTCTAATAAAATTAATATGATTTCTTTTTATTATTTCTGTCACCTGACGTGGCTCGTGTTTACACTGGTGTCGATAGCCGTGTATTTTTGTTGCGTTAACTTATATATGGAAGGAACAATTTTTAATCTATTTAACCATGTTTGAGGAGTTAGTTTTGTATTCATTAATTTTATATGTATGCCTGCGATTTCCTCAAAAGCTTCTTATGCAGTTTAGTAAAATTTTTGCATTTGCAAGTTATGTATAATATCATTTTCAGGAGGAACGTACTGATATCTATTTATGTACGAATTGAATAAAACTTATCTTCAATGTACACTACATATCTTTAACTGTGCTCTTGACGTTCGTATTCTCCACCAGTATAACAACTTCACTTCTGTCAGGTTGGATGTATTGTGTAAATATTTTTTCCGCGACTAAAATCTTTTCGGTCTCCAACATCGTAACCAAACTTTGAATATTTACTCCTCGGCTTTCCTGCAAGCGTCAGTTGCAACGTACACTCCTACAGGAACAAGAACTTCCTACAGGTCATTATGAAGGATGACACGAAAAATAATCTGGCTGGGTTGACATGAGTTGGATCAGATCGACACACTCGCGACCAGTTTATAATGCTTCATTTATTTTTATTCTTAGTTTTCTTATTTAAATAACCAATTCTAGCACACTTAAAGAGCATGACGTTAAGAGTAAAACGGAAGGCGCCGTAACTGCAACTTTTTGTTACACATATAAAGTCCTGTGCAAATTGTTCTTAGAACATAATGAAATAACTAAATGGCTAATCTGTCCAGGGAGTCGGGTGTGTCGTGGGGTCGTCGTGGGCGCGGTGTGGGCGGCGTGGGCGGCGTGGGCGGCGGGGCGCGCGGCGCGGGCAGCGCGAGCGCGTGGCGACGGCGCGAACGTCTCGCGCAGTCTCGTAGGCCCATGGAGATCCTCACCAGCCTGTATGCGCTGCTCTCTGGAGGGGTGAGTCGTCAAGATTGACCAGGTGTGATCAGCACTGAGCAGAAGTACATTTTGTATTATAATCATCAAAGAATTTGAGGCGAACTTATTCTTCAAATATCCTGAATATATACAAGAAAAAAATACAACAAACAGCAAAGCAACATCTTGTACGAAATATGTCCTTAATGACATGTTCCAAGGATTTAAATGAGACTAGTATTTTTCGGATTTACTACGAGCGCTTTATTTTAGTTAAACCGTGATCACGGTTGCTGAAAACTGAAAAGTAACCGAAACGTCGGGAGTATGTAGTTTTAACCAAAAATAAAGGACGCGCAATATATCCGAAAAATACCAGTTTCATTTAAATGAATAAAACTCGCGAAAGTCTTAGATCTCATTTTGTTCCAAGATTTATACAATTCTAAATTGCCACACATTTATATATGTATGATCGTAGGTAACTAACAGTGTTAGAGTGAAATCTTGCAACTCCGTTCGAAAGCAAATATTTTCTACTGATTGAGCCAATACGTTGTAAACGTTTTTTAGCTTTCATTTAAAAACATAACACTTTACATGAGGTGTATTATTTTTCTAATATCACACTTCACACAATTATTGGCAATAACATGGTTTCTTTTACTCCACTGTTCAAATTTTGTTTTCTCCTACGACCAGCGTTGTAATTGTGGTTGTCATAAAATAAATAAATTTTAACTTCCTCTCAACACCAACATATCGGGTGACTTTATTTCTTAATCAGAATAAAATGTTACTAATGTTAATCGAAAGAAGTAATTTCTTTAAAATGTTTTAATGATTTACCATTAACATTCACCACTCCATCTAACAGCAAGGTGTTAATCCGAAGATCGACTCCGTAGCCTTCCGCCTACACTGTGGAGCGACCACTGCAGCACTCCTCGCTGCTAGCGCTGCTCTAACTACACGCCATCTCGTGGGCAACCCTATAGACTGCATTCATACTAGGTAGGTTACCTTGAGTCGGCCTGTGTAAGTTTTACATTTTGATACTAGATGGCGCCTAACTAAAAAATTAAATCAATTGACATATTTTTATTTTGTGAGATATTTTAATAAATAAATATGAAATTATTATTTTTCTGAAATTTTAACTTCATAAAATTTTTTCAAAATATTATTTATTTAAGGAAATACTTATTATTAAAAATGTTTAAGATACTTGATACGTGTATGACTTACCTACATTTCTGCAAAAATATTATTTAGGTGTGCTGAAAATGCGTGTATAGAATCTGTTTCATATTTATGAAATGGCTATTTAACACGTAGTATAAGAAATATTTCGATTTTAGAACTCTAAATATTATAACTGTAATAGATTGCGTAATGTTTTCTAATTTTAATCCTTTTCTTTAAAAGTTTTTGTTGAGAAAAATCATCATTGCTAGCTGTAAATACTTCGGTTACTTAAAGAGATCTTTTTTGGAGACAAGTTAATTCGTTGTTTACAATTGTCATTAAAATTATTGTTAATCTCAACACTAGGATTTACTAACGTTGTACATCATTATGAACTCGAGGTGACAGCGCTTGTTGAGTCACGGATGCTTCTTTAAGATAGAAAAATTACTTTAAATAAACAATAACTTTTTAATCCACAAAGTTATGTAGCTTTTTTGGCAAATAGTATTTTCACTAGCCTGTTTCAACGTCTAAAAACGAAGGATGTTTCTACGTAAACACACACAAGATCTCTTAAATGCTGCATCTTAACCCAATTTCCCGTAAACCAACGACACAATATTGTAGATAGTGAATTCAGTTAGCTATCGCCTGTACACCGTATACACGCGATACCTTTTGACCATAATGTTGTGATTGATTTTTTATTCCATAGGTTTTCTTTTCACTTTCAGAGCAGAAACAAATCTAAACTATATTTAATGTTACTAACAGAACAATGACCTCTTTACGATACTTATTACGTTGAAGTCGCTCAGAAAATAATGTAGTCGGTTCTAAATGTTTCCCTCAAATGATAAAAATGACATCAATATTCGTATGAAAATAATTTTAACTATCTCGTAGTACTTTATTTCTTAGCAAAGTAAACTTTATAATTATTAATCACATTTTAAACATCTATTCATAACCTGAAACGTTTCTCGAGTCGTTTTAGAGTAAGTATGTTAATGGCCGTTGAATAATCTTGCGAAGACCAACACAATAGCTGGCTTCTTCGTTAGTGTAACACTGAGGGGTTCGTTGAAAAGGTGGATCCTACCTGCTGAGTAAGGCGGATAGGTCGTCTTCAATTCTTGCACAAGCGTGCAGTATTGCAAATTAAATGACTTCAGGATTTCCTTGTTTGCTCCTAACGACCGGTCGGTCCTTTCGATAACCGGGGTTTTGTACAAAAAACAGACACACGTTAAAGATAACGATCTGGTAATAATACAGAGGAAGGAAATATTATTTAGGTTTGTTTATGTGAACGTTATTGATGAAATGGGCCGAGATCCCCTGACGGAGGGGGAGCACGGGTTTACAAAAATATCATATATTATCATCAGTGAGGAGAGTCGGGAGTATCGAGATACATATGTACACGCGACTGTTTGGGATACGGCCGAGATCTGTGACAAAACTTGATCACTTACAAATAACACTAGTGAAAAATCTTTTGAATTCATCGGGCATAATAGGTCTGTTTCAAATTAAATGAAGCTCTTAAATAATTATTGTAATTTAGGTTTAAGGACACAAAGTGATTTCGATTTAGATGAGAAAACTATAAAATTAAGTAATATTGTTATTCACGTTATCGTGAACGGCTCATAAGGTTGCTTGGTTTATTGATGACCAGGGACATACCAGAGGACGTTCTGAACACGTACTGCTGGATCCACTCGACGTTCACGGTCGCTGGCGAGGCGGGAGCGTATCCAGGTGTTCGGCCAGCCGGAACAGCGCCCAGGAGATACGGGAAATACTACCAGTGGGTGGCCTTCATGCTGTTCTTACAGGTGAGTGTAATGTGCCTTGTTTTAGAGGAACTACGCCTGAATATATCACAGGAGTTGGAGCTCTAAGGTAGAAATGGTATAATAATATTCAAGATCTAATCGGACAGCTAGACTGGCTGAGGCGCCAAGTTGGATGACGGTAAGTGAGAGGTAGGCAATTTTTTCAGTCACAGATGAATGATTGAGGGTCACTATTGTTATTTGTTATAAAATGTCTCCACGGACACTCATGACCTGTTTACTAAGGAGGAAAAAATGATTTTAGCAGCAAATCTTATCTGTTAATAATCTAAAATGACTGTCAGTCTCAAATTCAAATGAGGACGTACTTGACTGAGTAAGGTTTATTAAGAAAAGTGTATATTATATATATATATATATATTAGAGATTAAGTATTCCCTTATTCGACAACTACCATTTTATACAGTTGTAAATTTTGTTGGTTCCGTTGATTTGAAATCTCCAAAGTATATGTTATATTAACAAGCAATGTGATTATATATGATCGAGCCTCTAGCTAGCAACACTGGAACACATATACTAAAATGAGTGGTATTAATATCTCAGAGGAGAAAATAATTATGATCTACACCCCATAGGATTGATTGATGTCTTCGGTAGAAGCAATCACTTAACCCCTTACTCCTGTACGGAAATCCCTTACTCCTCACAGCTCGCAGTTCTCTAACACACAAATATAAACTCTATTACTGTCATGATTAAAGCTATAATAATTATAATCACATCAGCTAATTAGTGGTTATATACATAGAATTTTAGCCAGTATTATTATGTCGTAAAGGCTATAATTGTATAATTGTTTACGGCCCAATAAAAATGGTAATATCATCATGCGTTTTCAGAACACGTCCTTTGATTGGCCTCTCTATTAAATATCACTATGGCGTAGTCCTTCTATCGTGTATTGGCAAGTTTATAACTTATTATATTTTTGTTCGATACTATTTTGTTTATTAATTACAAAGAGAATGTCTTTTTTGTATCTTTTTAGAATATCTTTTTTCTGTCTTAAATCAATACAGTTTAAAAAGTGTAAGATATGAGACATATTTAGTATATTTAAAATACTATATAAAACTTATATTTTTTTAAGAAAATATACATTTACCAAATATAAAGGGAAGACAATATTTATTGTATTAAATAAAGTATTGGTTTTATTAACAATGGTTAATAAGAACCGTTGATTCATTAATTCTCTTTACTCATATAAAAAACCACTCTTCTATTACATCCGTAGGTCCCGCGTAGCGTCACTATTGCTACGACGTAGCGGACAGCTACGTTGCTTGCTACAAAGCATCATCATTAATAACAGACTATTAGAAATGTCGTACTACGTTTAAAGATTCAAAAAATACGGAAATATTTAGTGGAAGGAGAAAGTATGACACGTTATGAAGTGAATGTACGAACATGAATCCAGTCTAGTCCATAGAAACATGTCTAAGAAATATATTTACTTATTTATACTATATTAATAAATATTTAAAGTAAACTCATATAATAGTTATATAAACATAACTAGTTGCAGGACAATATATTTGATGTGCTCAATACTGAATAACCTGACTATATTGTATTCTATAAATAAGTTATAGCCATAATACAGTGGCTCCCATCCCGACTCGCCTGTGATTCACATTTGTCTACGTGAAGTTATCCGCAGTGGAGCTTCGCTTTCATTAAGTCTTCAGCCCAAATTTAAACTTTATAAAACCGTTCGGTTCGGCTTAACGGATTGGGCCTTTTGTAAAGTAGATTATCGATGAATTTGGCATTGGTTGAAAAAAGTGCTCTCGGCTCCAAGGTCCGCATTAATCCCACTGAGGTTTATGAATCTTTGTCGGTACAAAGTGGGTTAATAATGTGTGACTATTAATAGACATAATATAATGTCTTGCGACGATCGACCTGATTCATAAGAGGCTGCATAATGCACTTGCAAAAAGGTCGCTCTCGAGAGCACCACCTGTGTCAAGTCGAATCATTTAGACACAGCATTTAACATGTTCAAGCTATTTCTGACTCCAGCATCTCAAATATCTTTTTCATCCAGCGCTCGGGCGCTTTAAAGCGCTTTATAGTAAGCCAATATTCAGTAATTAATTTAATTAATCTGTTTCCTAACCAACCTCCTTGGTCACTATGCCAAATATCTCAATACTTCTTCTATCAACAAGTCTGTTTGCACCCATCTGATAGCACTTCTAATGCGTTACGATCTCTGAACAATATTCGTAAATACAGGAATAGTAAATATGTTTATGTGAACGACCAGTTCGATATAGTCTTTATGATCTCGCACGTGGTGACAAAATTTCTAGGTGTGGCTAAAGTCAGAGCGTTCAGGCGGGTTGATGTTTTAGTTAATGGGTGATTTCTATAGACGAACTCTTAACCTTTCTACAACCTTTAATAACTTCTAGTACACATTGTCATATATAACTTACTCTATGAGACTTAAATCAAAAGACATCCTAACTCAAGAGAACTAGACATATTTTATGGGCTGTACTTCAGTACCATTAACTTTCACATTAGGATAGTGAGGTTTAATTTCAGAAAAATATCATTCAAAGTGCTGATTCAAAAACTTATATATGTCTAAGTTTTTGGGTGGCGTGTGAGACTATCGGACGTGATGTTACGTTGTTGTGAATGACATGTAATTATAAACGTCCTCCATTTTGAAATCTTGTGATCTTTTAATTCCGCTGTGTCTATTCGTTGTTTGATCGAGGTTTAAACAAACGGATATATTTAAACAGTTCCAACGAAATTTCGCTCACCGTTTATGAGATGGTATGTATTTTTACGTTATAGGTCGACACAGAGAAAGATTTCCTGTCTGATCGTTACAGATGGCTGTAGAAACCTGAAGATTTTTCCTAATTGTTGAGACCCCGAGGTATAAGAAATTGGGAAAAATAAGGAATTCGTAAAGAAGGAAAAGATGAGTTTAGCGCTTCGGTTATTTACTCATTAATTTGTTTTGGCTGCTTCGTATTGCATCATTGTCGTAACAATTAATAGAACAGATCAAAGATCACTTTATTACCTGTATATTGATGCATCCACATATATTCGTTCGTCGGTATGACTGTATGTTCTCAGTATGATAGCCATGTGGCTTTTACGCACTTAACAAAGGTGTGATTCATACTGAATTATTCTTAATTAGGTTTATATCTGCCAAATGTTTCGTTACCTTGGCTTTAATTAGGCTTTAAAAAGATAATCAAAAAATTTAAGCGATAATTAACTTTGTAACGCATACCAGTGTACAATCATCCCGCAGCATCCCGAGATGAATCCCGATTCCGTTAAAAAAATATTTAAAATATATTCTCCACTGTGTGCAGTGTTAAAAATTATAAATAGTTTGCATTTTGAACAATAAAACATGAACCACGTAATCATCATATTTTAATTAAATTGCTTAATTCACGGCCTCGTAGAATGAAAAATTGTCAGTATAAACTTACTCTAGCACGTTTGATTAAAGTTAAAAGGACCTTAACTTACCAGATTCTCAGCTTACAGACGGGTGACATAAGTGGATCTTAGTTTTTACAGCGAACTTAAAGCCGCGAAATCGTATCTCGGTTTCTATCTACGACAACCTATTTAGACGTACTGTAATCGATTAATTTAAATCATTCCTTTTCCCGATACTATACCAGTAAACATTCGTTTAAATGAGACGGAATTAAATATAACTTGAAAGAACAAAGACAATTTATCTAGAACGTTCAAAAATAAGGCATCAGAGTTATCACGAGATAGACACTGTATCTGTGTGTCTGTATTGCAGAATGCATTCGTGAACATTTTATTTAGTCCAAAAATAGTACATTGCTCCATCCCTACAGAGGAGAGCACTTAATAGAATGCCTACGGTATTTTTAACATTTCTAGAACTTTCATTTTGAAGTTACTCTTATAAGGAAAGTTGATTTTAAAAATGCATATGATGATTAATATTAAAACGTTGACTGATAGTTGATCAGAATAATTTCGAAGATTTATTGTGTTTTGTTGTTTATCGTATTACAGTAAAAATATTAAGGAAAGATATAGAAGCGAAATTTACGAAATGTACCCATCGTAATTATTAAAAAAAAAATCTGTATATATAAAATAAATTTCTACTTTCATCCCATCTATATAAGCTCTGAAGTTAATTTATATATTTTTAAATTCAATTAAAAACGACATTGGTAATAACAGCATTCTTATCTTATACTTCACGCGACATTTATAACTATTTCCCTCAGCACACGGACAAACTTTTTGTCCGATCAATTTGCCACTTTATAATATACCCCCAGATCGTAATCATTTAGCCTTGATAAATTTTATTTAAGGCATTCAAGTGACAGTGCACACACAGTCGGAACAGGGCGTAGAAATATGTATGTATCGATTTGTTCAAAATATTTTACCTGATTGCGGTAAGGTCAAAAAACATTCTTAATTTTTTTATCTGCAACCAAATATGCAAGAATTATTATAATATTTACATACGGAAGTATATATGATCATACTATGAGAATATTATTCTGCACACTCTACTTTTTTTCCCTATGTTTTTATTTATTCCCATATTCAGACGGGTTTTAAATAATTTTATTTATTTCGTTGAGTCGAAAACGAAGAAAATGAGTCGGTCAAAAGTATTGTGATGACTGACGAATCTGTAGAATTTAATAGTTCCGAGAAATTTATTTTGACGTCTCTGTTAACGACGACCGCTGACAGATTATATATTTTGATATCTGAATGTTTGACAAGCTCCGACAGTAGCCATCGGTCGATCCCATAATAAAAACATCGACTTTTACAACCCATATATCAAATGTTCCATATTAAATCTGTCCGAATTAAAAGGTTCAAGTTTATAAGAGTGTAATCGAGTGACGTTGTCGAAACTTGCAATAAGTCAACATCGTTAATGAAGCTGTATGCCTGCGTGCTGTCGGCCTCATTATCGCCCGCGGCAGCCCTCGTCCCGTCGACAGATTTAAAGCGGTGATTTTAATAATCTTTATTATATGGAATATAAACAGCACGCTCCATCAGCCGACCCACTAACTTCAAATATTATGACGTTACAGTGGGACGCTAGTTGCACGCGCGTGCCGCACTCCAACTTAACTTTATAAATAGATTGCACATCGGTTCTCTATGTATTTAACGTAAGGAGCTTTTTCAGTGAGGCCGGGCAGTCGACGCTAACGTTTCGCCGCGCCGCCCGCGACGAGGACAGCGCGCTCTCCCGCCAAAAAAACAATCAACTCGTCGGCCGTGCCGGGTTATTTACTGTATTGAATTAATTCCATTTAAACTCTGGTCCGTCTTCCGACGAGGTCGTGGGAGACGTGCTCGCTGCGGGCCGTCGGTGACATCTGTCCAGTGAGTGCAGACAAATGTAGATTTCCGTACGTGTTAAACGTCCCGGTGGCTGATCACGGCGCGTTGCCGCGTTTCAAAAATAAAACGTTGCCGATTCGAAACCGGAGCACCTCGAAGGTTAATGACAATATAAAAAGCGTGCATTAAATTATGTGTCTGAGCGGTCGTCACATTCTGGATTTATTGTCCGTATCACGGGCGCACGTGAGTCGCCGACCACCGACGAACGCTCGCTCTCAGAGCCGCGGAGGTTTGTTTTCGACGTCGATTTAAATTTCACAAAACGAAAAGTGTCAGTGATAGCAGCGTTACTGTACCGTCCAGTGGATATTTAGTGTAGTATGAAGTCCGTATTTTAAAGTCAGTCCATACGACTCGATCGAAGGTGGCTATCAAAACGTAAACTTCCCCATCATCCATAAAATAGTAAAAGCAACTTTGACATTGAGCGTATTTTATAGGCCATTCCATCGGCTCGATATCATCCTTTGGAATAGTTGGAGGAGTGAGTTTTTTTTAATTGAATTTTGGTCAAGTCAGGTCAGTAATTTAGGCAGTTGTGAAACGTTCCCCGATAACGCTCGTAGTTCATCGCACGAGGCGTTTGGACAATGTTGACCCATATCTGAGGATATAACAGTCGGCCACTATTACAATGTAGCACATTAAACAGCAACTAATCATGTTTTTCAGAACGTTACGATCTCCGGATGTAATTCATTTTTTTTGTCTTTCTACAATATATTTAAGTTTTAATGCACAGTGACAATTGGGTCAGAGATTCAGTGGGTATTTTTAATTATCATAAGAAATTTATTATCATATAAAAGTATTACGTGGTATCATTATCATTAATTCACTATTCGTGTTAAATACTGAGCTTCTGTCAAAGATCACAAATCAAAGTTCATTAATTTAATAACCGAGCGGCCTTCGAGTTTAGATTTAATCTATTTCATATTACGACCTCATTAAGCTGCTTCGGAAGTTGTTTGGTGACAAAATGGCTGCGTTATCTGTGGTCCAGTGTTTCGCGCGCTTTTCTCGTCCTTACGTCTCGGCCGATTAATGATTTGCTAAACACTACGGACTCTGTGTGAAGGAAATACATATCTAGATCTTAAAACACGTTTTTTTTAATTCACTCACATTAAAATCGACATTTTTATGTGTGTCTGTGTCTCATAAGTCAAAATATTTTGACGTATTAATTAAAACATATAGCTAATACAATCGTTATCCTAAATAAAAGAAGTCGTATATAAACTATAAAAGGCGAGCAGTGCCCGCGGTCGAAGAGAGTGCAAAATATTTATTTCGCTTTAAAAATAGTTTTTCACGTTAAAAAACTTAATAACATTTATTTGAGGAATGATTGATAACACACGTTCAGCGCCATTGTGCTCCGCGCCGTGGTTCATTTATAATGTTAGCCAGCGGTCGGGCGTTTTTCTTAAACTTATTTAGTTTCCTCGGAGTTTTCCTTATCATTGACTGAGTCTTCGATTCCGATCTGTGTACGCATCGTCTTATTTCTATTGACGTTTGAGACGCCGTCTTGAAGCCATTTAAGTCGTTTGAATCGTACTCCAGAGGCATTATTACATGTCTCCTTGAATTTAAAAAGTGCACTGCGGTCTCTAAATAATTCACACAGCTGACGGGGAACGATTCCTTGACTATTGAAACGGAATCAAATTATTGGCAATAATTCAAGTGCAGTGCTAAGTTATTCCCAAGTTACTGCCCCAAGACCGTTTCCAATTAATTGATCTGACTATAATTTTATGCGAATCCTTTGTGTTAAGTCGGAATTACCTTAAATATTCTTCATATACACCATATTGTTTTTTTTTTAAATGACTTATATATTATATAAGTAATTTAAAACTTCGTAAAACATCTTGCATATTGTAGTGTATACAATGTGTATAACTCTTTCAGAGCGTTCTATTTACAATCGAGATTCTAGAGAGTTCATATAAATCGAATGACCATTTTTGTTAAAAAACTGGCAGCAGTCTTACTTTTGTTTTAGACAAAAACTGAGATAAACTTCCGAACAGTATCGGAAAAATGATACAAAAAAGGAATTAGCAATAAAATATGTTTGTTACAGACAGTGAAACTATGCCGGGCGGTTTGGACGCTCTTGGTAATCTATTTGAATGCGTTATAACTAATCTTTGGATATGTAACTTGAAGCGTGATAAAAATTTAATAAAGTCAAACATAATGGAATAATAGATACGTCTGTGTTTGTTTTTTAAATCTCGCTATTTTTTTCTTATAATTATTCACGGGATAATAATATCTGAGTACCGTAGTAACAAAGATTTCCTCTAGTATGATACAAAAGCTGACTCTCATAACACATCACGGGGGAATATCTATCATTCTGAAATCCACAATATTAAAAACAATGGTGGAACCGTTACGATCCCATAGCATACAAAAATAAACCCGACATGCTATTGGAAAGCGGTAAATCAAGACCCGTAGACTGAACAGTAAACGTCACCCACGTGACGTAAGGTACCACCTACTGCTTTTTAGATTTTATCTGCGGCACATCTGCGTGCTTGTATTGGGTGCGAGAGTTGTTTGTAACTGAAATTAATTCTGTACGAAATGGCCAACAGTACGAAAAACATTGCGGTAGTTTTAAAGTTTCATCTGCTGTTGATAAAACATTAGGGAAATAAATTCAAGAAAATTGTGATAAGACAAAGAGTACAATAGAACCTGCTCGTAACAAATTTAGGTGAGTTCATTGAATCACTTTTAATTTGATTTTTTTTTATATATAAAACTGTTTGTTACTAGGTATGTACAATAGCGTAATACCAGCCGAAAGTAAAAAAAAAAAAACAATAGCTAGTGACGGACGTTGTCATCGTAAATAATAACGATATCGATAAAAATATCTATGTCATGAATATTCGAAATCTGAACCGGGGTGGGTCAAATATTTTATGTTAATCCAGCCCTCGTGGTTGTCTCCGGATAATTTGCATACGGCCAATGAAGCAGAAAGGCCAGCAGATTTTTTGCCCGCAGATAAGCGCAAAATGAAGTGTCGCCACAGATATTCAATAATATATAAAAGCTCCGTCTTGGGCGACTTTGAAATTTATTAAACAGTTAATAGTGACGCTCTTTATTACCTAGAATGCAAATTCGGTTCCGTTCTGTTGTATTAATAATATATGATGCGGCGATGCAATATTATTGTTGCAGCGAAACTTAGTATACGGGACATAAAGTTCAAACTGCTCCCACGTAATGAAGAACTCTTCGGTTGCTAGTACGTTCAGGTAAATTCAGTTTTATTTATAAAATCGAATTATCACGTGCTTGACATCGATTTCCATTGTATTAATATTTTATAAATTTTCGTTTTCAATTATATAAAAAAGTTTTCTATTAAAAGAACGTCTAAAATAAATATTCCAATCACGGATGTTGTGAAAACACAGTGTTAATATCATATTTTATATTTCAAAAGAGTTTCTCACAGAACAGTGAACGGCCATTCTAATTGGTTGTATAGCGGAACGTTCAAAAAGTGTTTTATTTCTATCCAACTTTAATATTTGGATTTATAATACTTGCAAAGCACAGCTGAGAGGCCGTCAGGAGTCCCTCGACGTTTTGATCCGCAGAAAATCCCTTAATTATACAGTCGATTGCTTTGTTACCTCCTTTAAAGCGCGGCGGCCGATATTATATATTAAAGTACGGACGGAAAAATTCCGACATTTATTTATTTTTGAATGCGTTCATATAATTCGGACTAAATTTCGTAATTCCGAAAGCCGGTCCGTTGGATAGAACAGATATATTTTACGCCTTTTGGTTTCATCACAATTGGTACACATCCCGGTTGTTAAAACTTAAACATCCAATTAAAGCGAATATGCTAAAATAAAATTTCCAAAGTCCTAATTGGATACACGCATAGAGTTTTCTGCTGGAGGCACGTTCGTGGGTTGCTTAAAGTCTACCTCACTGTTGCATTAACGCCCTTGTGTCTTGAGTGTTAAGGGCCACGTTTAATAAGACGTAGCATCTGGAGTGCTCTCGTGTTATCGAAGTGAGCGGTATCACACTGCTGAGTGCCACTGGATTTCCCTGAATGTCAAGATGTTTGCAGTTTTCACGTCAATTTTTAGGACGTTGGCCGCTCCATCCTCAAGGGATCTGTGTCATTTGTGTCACCGCCTCTAAAGCTACAAACGTTTATTATTGATTGATTTTTTAATTGTTCATACGTTTCATTTAGAGGAAATATTTGCGGTTTCCTCAATCATTACATACATTTGATATTGTGACAGACTTAAAAAAATATTGATGTAATATTAACTCTTCTAACAATGACACAGATCTTATATATTTAACAGAAATGTAATTATCATAACCCTAGTAAGTACAGCTTTAATATTATAGTCCCTAAATACATGGAACGATAAATTCTGAACTAATAAAAACAAAGCATTTTCGTCTACGGGAAATCTTCAAGCATATGCCATATTCCCTTAAAGTTATGCATCAGGGATTCAGGAGAGCGGTGCCTGCCCCATCGCCTCAAACAGGTCACCACGTACAATTCTCCGTGTCCTATCTCAGAACTCAAGCCTTTGTTCCAAAACGAACGGTCGGCCTGCATCTCGAGTGTGGAGAGCCTTCGTATGCTCAGACTCGGCCAATCTATATTGCATAGATCATGTTTTGATTACTTTATGTTGTCCTGGTACCTCTGAAAACTTTATTTGTTGTTTTTATACACTGAATTTAACAAAATCCAAATCATTTAAGCTTACTAAAGCTAATATCTTCCATATTTAGTTTAAACAGCTTCTCTATATAATTATTATTATTAAATACATATTTGGCACTTGTTAGTCTCTTTTGTAAACCATAATAATCCTATATTTCGCAGTCAGCGAGTATCCAGCCAACATTTGAAGTGTTAAAAAAAGGATCCAAAGAGTATCCACAACGGCCTCGTTGTATTCACAGCTCGGAACGTTGCAATTTCAACTTCCTACGTGTTATTATTTTATTTTTTTGTTCAACTTTTTTCGAACATTTTTTTCGAATGTGAACCCTGTAATAGTGCTGTTTAAAAGTTCACTTCCGCTTCTTATAATTACGCAATCGTACAAATTATATGTTAAGTTCCGTGACACACTTCCCATTGTTATAGGATGCGATAATTTTTTTATTGTATATAATAGTAATTAATGTTCTTCAGCGAATTTCAATACTCACTGTGGATATTGATCACAAAGACGAAATCTTTGACATTTCTTCAATATAATTGTATAGTTAGAAAAATAAATGTATTTGTTTAAAGGTCACGTCTCGCTATACTTGTAAAATAAATCTTAGGTTTTTTTATTAAATGGTTCGACGTCTTTATCGTCGTCCGTCATTAAAATCGCCCGTCTTCGGGCGGCCTGAGCCCGGGAACCTTGAGAATCCTCGAAGCCTTGATAATAACAGACCTGTAACGTATTACAATTATTTACAATCGTAAATCGCATCAACAACTGGCGAGTTTATTTTTTCAATTCCAGTAACATTGATCGTATCGGTATTAAATGGACTGAATATTTGGTTCGCGTCGATATAAACATGTAGCAGGCGGCCATTACGCTCAGGGAAGTTTTCATTTCTTTATCAATCTCCCATTTGGATAAGAACAGCTCCAGATTTAACTATTACATCTTACAACTGATTCTAAAAATAACTTATCCTACTGACCGATTTCCTATTTACTCGTTTTTTCTCATATCATAATGATGTTCTTGTTCTTTAATATTGCGTTGATAGTGAGTCCGTCGTAGAGTGAGATGTATTACTCGCGTTCCGTTTCATACAGACGAAATCAATTTCTTCGCCGTGATGAGTCAAGCTAGGACAAGCTTTATTTAGAAAATTCAATACTCTATTTCTGTGTTGGCAGTAAATGCAAAATTATCAGATGTATCTCAATAACCGCTCTCGACTCGATTGTAGTTTCAAACTAGCTTGAGTATGACTTGTTATTGTGGAAGTTGGTTGTTTACCTTATACTGTAATGAACACGTTGCCGCAACACCAATGATTCCTGCGAGCGAGTTTCACCTCATATTATACGTAGTTGATACTGTGTTATAACACGCTGTCCACCTCTTGGCCCTACAATAACGAAATGTCGGAAGCTAAGCTAAAAGTTTTGTAATATTAGGGAAGAGCTTAAATTAAATGGGTACATAGTAAAAATGTGACAAGAATACGCATATACACTATATCATTGTGTCAAAATATATATTTTTTTTAATTTTAATTAAAATATTCTAAAATATATTACACACAGGCGAGAATAACAGTCTATAATGAGTAATCTATAAATAGTATTTATTTTTAGAAACTGACATTGTTTATGTTTGTTCTATAAAATTATACGAATGTTATTAACTATCGTATGTCCGTAATCTCCTCGACTGTTTTATATAAACTATCCGATAAAAAAACCCCGAATTAAAAATAAAAGAAACACATATAAATGGGGAATCGATTAATACAAATCCAACATTGAAACTTCTCGCCGCCCACTCGTACGAGCTTAACCTCCAAATATGTATAAATATAGGATTCTAAATTAAATAAATAGTTAGACGAATCGGATTGCGTCAGTGCAGAAAGAAATATAATCAGAACGAACTTGGCATACAGGCTCTAATAGTTACATTTATAAAGCATTTTATTTCCGTGCGGGATGATGGCGGGCGTGTATTAAAAGCGTATATTGTATGGGAAGGAGATTCAAATATCTCTCGTCAGATTGTTAGCTATGTAGGTCGGATTTGCTTATACTTTTACGGCGATGCTTAGCTGGTGGTGTTAGTAGGCTAGAGAATAAACATAGAGAGCTCGATTAGATTACCGTACACGATACAACATCTGTTACTCGAGCCCCGACAGCTATGGACCGCGACTGCAAATATTGTAATGTATGTAGCCAATAACATTAAGATATAGTCATTATGGCGAGCGATTAATTAATATCAGGAACATTTATGATTATTCAAATCGAATCAATAGTATATAAACAGCCAACACATAAATCTTACGTTATTTTTCTTAGTATCTTTGATCTCACAACTCGGTAATATCTTAACACGAGAAGCGTTTTATTAACAGCATAAACGTATATATATATTTTATTATTACTACATACAAAACATTCATATAAACAATATCTTCATAATCTCTTTTATTTATAAATTTAATTTTTTAATTCCCATTCATATATTTCGATGTAATGTACGCTTGATCACGCCACACAAATGTATTTTTACTTCGAACGTATTTCAGTTTAAGTATATTTTTGTTATTAACAATGGTTCCTTAATTCACGATCTAAATTACACTACAACATAACCGTGTTTATTCGTTTCCATTTAATAAAACAGTATATTTGTCTGTGCGTAACTAGCCTTTATTATTAATAGAACACTCGGTTCAGATTTATAACGTAAACTGTTGCTTATGTTATTAAGAAAATAGTTTATAAAGTGAACATTTGAATGAAGGTGTGATATAAATATATATATGTGAATAAGTGTATGGTATCCGTCACACTTAAGTGATAAAATTATAATCTCGAATGATTCCATTACACCTTTATCGGCGCAGTTTGTGGTTTAAAAAATCCGAGAGTATTAACCCAGTTGTGTGCTATTTGCGCGCGCGGCTCAGCGTACATCACATGTACCGCAAATGGATTCTGATTTCTTATCGTTGGGAATAAAAGCGATTTATTGATATACGACGTCTGTATGATATTCGGGATCCGCTCTGGAGTTATCATTCCATGAGTGTTGGACCGTTCAGAAATTAAAGGGCGGGAACATTATTTCTTTTACATGAATAGATCGAACTCAAAGTCGTTTCCGAACTGATTTGTCAATCACGATTTATGTAACGTAATATTCGATACCAATAATTTTCTTTGGTTTCGTGATATTATATTTAAACACAATTATTATAATTTATTTTCCACGGAACAAGTTCTCAAAAAGTTCGCAGCGACGCCTAAGTTATATAAACGCAGCTCCACACTCGGTAATAAAGCGAGGCTACTTTATTACTCCATTGTTAAACTTGTCACCACAATGGCTAATTCATAAAATATTAATTTCCCTCAGACGTCTAATTACACTCTACTTTATATTCATAACAAGACATACGTATAAAGTAAGAAATCTTTACATCGGACGTACTTAAAGTTTTAAAAACGCAGAAAATATTCTAGTCTATCTGAGGGTTTGAATAATATCAAAGGTGATTAAAATCCATGGCTTTACTATTATAGAGCATCGAGCAGAACCAATAAATAGTAGGTAAATGCATTAATACAAATGAGTAAATTCATCTCAGACTAGTTTTAATAACACCTCGTCTTGGCAAGTGATCTGACGACACCCACTGCCAGCTCGTATCGCCCCGTGGTAGGCTTTCTTTAGCTTGGACATTTCTAGGTCTCACTCGAATGTGCTCTCAATGTTAGCTTCATGTGATATTTTTCTGTAAATAAAATAATTCCACTCGACAGTTTAATCGTCTGATCTAATATAAAATACAGTTGTCAAGTATAAAAATAAAGATGTGAGAGGGAACGCGATACGTGAAGTCATTAACATTGAAGCTAGCATTCATTACATGCACAAACGGCTGGCTGATCTTGATCCAATTGTCTTAATCTCGCACTTATCAGCAGCCTTGAAGAAAGTTCTCGCTATAATCCGGGACCGTGAGCCGGTGCAAGCGCATTGTCATCCCCTAAGCACTGCTATGGATTCTCGAGCATTACGTGAATAAAACGCTTTAATACCGCCCTTATAAGTATCACGATCTATTAATAATCACGCTGCTGCAGCTAAAACTGACTTAAAACGCTTCTATAACTGTCTAAGTAAAAAGAAATTGTAACACACGTATTAACTTAGGCCGTTATATATAATTTTTATCCAGTTTCTGATTATTTGGTAACACCTTTTCTATTGTATAGAAGCTCTTGTCTAACATTTGACCTGCATAAATTCCTTTCAGAAAGCTCCTTGCAGTTTTACGTTTATCTTTCACTTAAAGATAATATTAATTAAACTGTTATCAATCTATTGCTTGTCAAAAGAAGGAAAATAATGTGTGATAACTAATGAGATAATAAAAAAAGAAGATGTCATACAGAAATATTGGGCTTACTGACATTACGAAATTAATAGAAAACGACGTGTTTAGATATTATTGAAAATAAATGGGTTATTAAATTTATAAGATTATAATAACATGTTATGAGGAAAATTTATCAATTTTTGAATGACGGCCGTCGAAATTTTATCTTTACAAAAAACTTTATATCTTTAACATTCAAAGCTCATCTACGTAATTCATTAATTTGTTCTTACAAAATATTTTTTGTTACATAGAAATTATAAAAATGATTAAATGTTCTGGAAATGTCCCATTCAAAGACCTTGTTTACATCAAGACCTTACAAGATTTGTACAAGGCCTGTAATCCTATTAGTGTAATACCTAGACTGCTAAGCGGATGTCCGTCATTTGACACCGCAGCCTTCCGGGTCTCAAGAACGAATGAATGAACTCTTCGCCATTGAAGTTTATGACGAGCCTGCAGTAAAAATTACACAGTGAAATGTAACAAAAGTCTCTTGAACAAAATGTAAGAACCGAGAGTCAAACACACGGATTATGTTCATTAAATTTTGCATTTCATGAATTATTCATACTGAGAACAAACGAGCATCGTATCTATTTCCGACTGTGTTTGTTTAAGTCACAAAAAAAAAACAATTCAGTATCAAGTACCGGAACAGTCCGGGCTAAAAGCGAAGTCTTTGTTCCTTCAGTACCGCGAAAGCCTTTTGTAGACTGTTGGCAACCGCTCTGACACGTGGGACTTAGTTCTTTGCGAGTTGAAATAAAACATCCACATGTATATAATAATACATTATTTATGTATTGGTTGTATTTATTTATAATTTTATGTAAATCTATTGACGCGCTAGTTACGAAAATAATCTAACGTTAATGTGAAGTGAGATGGATGAATTATGAAGAGTAATTTGAAGCTTTTAAGAAAACGTAATTAGTCACGAGAATACGTTATTTGAGTTACTGGAAATAAACCCGTGATTCACAAAACATCATCGTTTCAATGAAATGTCTCGGTAACGAGACGAGATACTTTGATGTGACCGATCTATAAAAAACCGGCTCTCAAATCATTCAAATTTATTATTTACGTATTTATTTTTAATGCACTACACGTATATAAACAAATGTAATACTGTAAAGCCGGAAATCCGCCGGCTGTTCGAGTCAAACGACTGTCAAAATGTTTATATCAGTGGTAATTAAACGTCCCGATTCAAATTATCGCTCGGAAATTATTACCACATTATAACACGGACGGAATCTAACAGTTAATACGAGACTATTTCAACACCAGAACGTGGTATGAAAAAAAAATAGTTTCAATTTTGATTATGCAGAGAGATAGTGTTATGATGCCGTGGGGAAAGTTTATTTGCTTTGAATGTTGCCTGAAATCTCTCATCGACGGAATCATATAGCACCGACGCAATGATCTTTAATGTTTACAATTCAGCTTAATACTTTTATATATTATGTATTCGGATGTAAATAAACAAGAATTAAATTATTAGTAAGACGGTTATACAGCGACGCCCACGAGACACGTCGTGAGTTACTGTCTAGCTAATGTTGATACGGACGTCTATTTATCGTTCGAAACTCAGCTTCATAGTATTAAACAAATGTGATTAACTATTAAGACGTGATAAAAACAATCTAATGATATAAAAGAGAAAGTGCATGTTTAAAATACAAAACTTTTCTTGAATAAAGATACTATTGAATTTCCGGCAGGCAAACCCGCAAACAAAACATATCAACGCTTGAGACATACCTACCATGTACTACAAGATAGCATCAGACTTAATCAATAAATTAAAGAACTTTGAATAACTATAAAAGGCAGTAACTAACTTGATGGAGTTGAACTGTAAAGGACGCATATAAAATACATTTCCTTCATACAACAAATGCTAACAGTTTTTTATCTTTACCTACGTCTGATCCGGTCTCTTTCTCATCTGAGTCGGGGACATTGGCATCATAATGATCTTGAATCTATAAACTATACACCGAGGATTGCTGTTCGCGATTCGAAGACGAATTTCGAATTCAGTAACAAGAAATAAGTGATGTTTAGGAAAGTCTCGGACGTCTCCAAACTGATAGTTTTAGTCTAGTGAAATTATTACTTTATATAGATGCATTTGTTCGATATTTTCTTTCATATATAATATAAATAAGTGATATATATAGCAAGAAAAATATGATCGATAGAGTGTTCAATTGACAGACACCAGACACAGCACGATAGCTTCGATGGAAAAGCAACTGTAAGTTACATTCTAGAAGTTGCGAGTTCAAACCTGCTCGTGAGGATGAACTAATGTATTCTATATGAACTTTTATTCCACTATTAGCTCCAAATTACTATTTAACAACAAACATAAAATACATGTTAAATATTCCATTGTACTTTACCACAGTGTATACGGATATATAATTTCTACAATATATTTTTTTACTTTCTTGAATCACTGAGGATTTTTATTTTATTAAAGAAAAAAATTCTAGTTCATTATAATAAGAATTATAACGTTACGGTCATGTTTTATATTGTTTGAATTTGTTAGACGATACGTGGCTCTAGTTAATACTACATCGTAACTCGTCCTAAGATTTGAAACGGGAGTTTACTGGTAAATACAAGTAAGCTGTGGTAGACTGACAACATACTTAGTCCATTTCACTACCGAGTATTATAAGAAAACTACTACAATATGCAAGAACGTTAAATTCCATCATTTTATGCATGCATAGTGTTACAAACATGCAAACGCATAAATGTGTTCATGAAAATAAAATTTATGATGTTAAAATAACATTGAGTTAGTCACGCATGCTTTACTTAATTATGTGTGACAATTCTTAAATCAAATCGCAACATTCTGGGAATCACAAAATAACAATAACAAAATACAGGCCAAGGGCGGATAACGATAGCAAAAAATTGTTTCTGCTATTTTAAGATACTAATATGTGAGACGACGCGGCCGTTACTAATTATACAATATTATTATTATTAACTGTCTCAAATAATATAAGTAAAAAGACGAATTACGATGTGAAATAATCAGTAATATCAATGTAACCATGAGAGTCGTGCTCCAAGTGATGGCTATATAATAAATTACTTAAAATTACTTTACCAGAATATAAGAGGTGATTGCCCTTACGAAAGTGCATCTGAACTGTAACTTTATTTCGTAACATTCAAGGTCGGTTTTTGTTTGTAATCAAATTAAACGTAATAACATTATTATGTATTATGGTAGAGCTTAAATTGTATAATTTCCTATGGCAATAATTAACTGGCGTCTCTCTCATCTCGCGCGGCCGTAATTATATTTAAAACAACAATTGTTTTATATAAATGTAAACGATTTGAATTCCGAATTGAACGTGAGTCGTACCAACGAATTTTTTGCTTGAAGACAGTAAAAAAAATGACATTTTCTTGTGACGTTTTAAAGTCGTGAAATTAAAAATATTGTTTATTAATGATTTACCGTTCCGTCTATTAAATGCCTCGAATATCCCTTTATATATTCTTTTATTAAAAAAAAAAAACCTGGAGAATCACTTTTCTTCTTTACAAGAACGTGATATACGATCCGTTATCAAGGCAACTTGGCATTCCGCGCAAGTTTTGCTGAAATATCGCCGCAGAGGCTATTAAAACTATAACTCATTATTTATTAATTCAAATAGGAAATGCAGTTTATTGTATAAACAGAATTTACTAAATTGTGTACAATAGACATAAACAATGTTGAAGTTTCCAACAAAAGTGATCGTATTTAAAACGATCTAGGTGGCAATACAACTTGTACCATTCAAAATTAAGAGCAAAGTTTATACGATTTATAATACTTTTTTTTAAAAATTACGTCCGTCAAAAAGAACTGTAAATTAAGTTGAAAGGTAAGAGGACTACCAAATATTACAATATCACATGTGCAGGGAATACAAAAGCACAATCTTAGATAACAAATTAAAATGATTTTTTTCACTATACACCGTTAGTAACAGAAGCACGGAACTAACTAAAAATAGATAATAGAGATTTAACGCAATTTGAGTTTCACCGGTTTTGAAAAACATTAAAAGATCTGAAACGAAATAATTAGAAGCGTTTAATTTTCTAAATAATCATATCTCGTATCAAAGGTTTGTAATATTAATGTGATTTACAATATTATGACGTTTGTAATTTGTAGCGAGCATTAGTTCCCTGGCTCTGGCGTGATCTGAATCACCTGTCACGGTTATACGACTCTTTGATCTCAGTACAACTAATAATGTTCGGTGATTTCAGAATTTCTTTAAATATTTTATTTAACGTCCGTTCGGGTTTAATGGTCCGTGTGAGTGTGAATGGGTTCGCAAAAAATTTGAGATTATTTACTGCTTCCTAATTCACGAATTTCGCTACATCAGAATCACGTTTTGTTATTTTTGGTTATTCTAGAAAGATTTTTTGGTTTTCCTACTTCTTATAAACATATTGACATTTCGTTTTATGTCAAAAAAAAATATATTAAATTGGCTTTCGATAAGATAAATATTGTTACTAATTAGGATTTTTGAGCAACAAAAAAAAACAGTGTTCAAATTCATGGATTATCTTGTTGATAGATTATTTGCTAACAGTTTTATAAATCCCAGAAATTAAAGACGCGTGTAAGCTCATAGTTCCTTTATGGACATTTGTCTTTGATCTCCATAAACAAAACATTATATTAAAATAATTTATTAGACCCATTAGTGTGTATTTATCAAAGCTAATAAGTTTTACGAAACTTTTCGTATCGTTTTTATTATTCCCGAGTTGCAGATCGTTTTTAACCTATATAAGTATATATTGTATATTATATAGTTTGTTCTGACAAAATCTACTTTGTTTTTTTTACGTTCCGTTGGCGATAATAGAAAAGTTTTAAAACAAAATATTATTTTTTTATCATCCGATTCTTTGGATTGAAGCAATAATGATCGAAGCAGCGAACTCGCAGCTAGTTACAAACGAACGATCGCTCGCATTTATTCCGAACTTTACAGACTTTATTCATCGGATATCGACGAGAACCGAAACCCGATAAGTCTTTGTTTGTTACCCAAATTCGTTCCTCCCTCCGAATGAATTACAAGAGTCAATAACGTTTGCATATAGAGCGAATTAAGAAAACTCTTTCCATCATACGAGATGCAACTTGAACGGTTTACAAAAAACTAAAGCAATCCTTGTCATAATTATAATAAATGCATCCACTGCATTCAGCATAACGCGAGTACCGATGTTATAGTATCTGTGCTTGATAAGCAAACAATCTGCTGGAGATGCTGAAGCTTCTAACAGCACAAAGAACACTTCCGAACCGACTTATTATGTATGTGGAAAATCTTCGAATCACTCTTTCAGTAATTAATCCTCTGCTATATAAAATTATTTAATAAAAATCTCCTTATTAACGACTGGCCTGCTCATGACATTGCGGTGCTCCGGCGGACCGACAACGTGTATTCATAAATTACATCCGAGAGCCGCCCTAGTTATCTGGTTTACATAATTAATTCTTAGAACAACAGATTTACCAAATTATCTTGCAGCTTCCTATTATAATTCGGTGCTCGCCCGATGACTAACTATCCGAAGTCGAGATAGCGAGCATGGGCTCGTCCAGCAAATGACGGAGACGGCAAACAAAAAATTATGAAACGTAGAAAATATGACACAATGGTATCGTTTCTCAAGTTCATAAAAATACCCAAAAAAATACACCAGCACAAACAGAGCCTATGATATATCGATAATTGATAGAAACACTGCCAATATAAAAAGTGCCTTACGAACAACGAACTGTATGTGAAAAAAAAAGTTAATTATATAAAAAAAAAAATGAAATCTGGTGCTTCGAAACAATAAATAGAGTAAAGGAGACAAAAATAATGTTAGTGAAGAAGACGGGACAAAAAGTGTGTGATATTGGACTGAACCGTTTAAGATGTTAGACGTTTTCCGCGGTTTAAAGAATCTCATAAAGGTGAACTATGTACACATCGACTCGCCGGTGTTCAGGCTTCACTACTCCATTACCGTGGTGCTGCTGGTCTCGTTCAGCCTCATAGTGACCACGCGCCAGTACGTCGGGAACCCCATAGACTGCATCCACACCAAGGACATCCCCGAGGACGTCCTCAACACCTACTGCTGGATTCACTCCACCTACACCCTTAAGAGCTTCTTCCACAAGAAAGTGGGAGTCGAAGTCCCATACCCCGGCATCGGGAACAGCAGAGAGAAAGGAAAAGAAGATATGAGCGACAGAAAGATTTACAAATACTACCAATGGGTCTGCTTTTGTCTGTTCTTTCAGGTAAGTGAGTTATTTTATGAAATAGAAATCGTATAAATTTCCACCGTCCCAAACTGAGTCAGTGAAGGAATTTCAGTGATTCTGTAGGTATATCCTGATGTTTCTTATTGATCTAGAATGTGGATCATATCCATTTTGAGACAGCTGTTGCGTTCCACAGTTAGTCATCGCAATTATGAATTAATCTCAATACTTAAACGAATATTGTTTAAATTTAAAATACTTATTAACGTTTTCCATTTAGCAACGGAAGCTTCGAAATAGTTACTCTGATTGATCACTTAGTCTCATTATAGCTGGTTAGCGATCACAGAATTTGCCAATTTACATATTTGTTCCAAATTGTTGATTGATATGAAATATTTTAGCATCGGAATTCTTAATTTGAAATATGACTTTAAAACAGATATAGTAAAAGTGGGTTAGGTTAAATATAGCTCGATAAGGTAAGCTGTCGCAACAGACAGACCTGCACAAAGCCGGCGGACTGTTTACAATCCCGTTTCACAATTTTTATTATCTACTTTAATGTTCCGTTAAACTTTTTAATCTGGGTCGTTAATCATGCGGAATTTGGGCTAATCATAATATTTCGGCTGGCAGCACTGGTATTTTGATATGTCAATTTGTTTTGCAGTTTTCCTGATTTTGGGGTTATAATAATATTTGACTGGCAACTCCGGCATTTTGATTGTTTAGCTTGTTTGTAGTTTTATAATGAAAAAGTTATGTTCATTCTTCTCATAAATTTTATGTGTTTTGCGGTTTTAAAACAATGGAACGGTTACTTTTTATTAATACTTTAACAAGGTTTTACCAAAACAAAAAGTTAAATTGAAATTAATGATCTAAATAAGATTTTTTTTAATCAGTTATTAATGTAAATATCATGAATAGCACTTGTTAAAAACGCATCATGTTTAATACGATCCGCGCACTGCTCGCAGAACATTTCAGATCTACATAATATTTTTAACTCAGTTGAAGAGCCTAAACAAAATTTAACAAAATGAAATAAAAATGTGATTCAAACCTTACAAGAATATATATTTAAAATGTGCCTAATCCCATCGACCGCCCTATACATACTTGGGAAATGAGGCATTATGCAGATACCTTTGTTTTCTTTACTGAAACAGAACAAACAGTCGGAAAAGATATGACGGTACAGTCCCCTGGCGAGTGTGGTGAGAAAAGCAATTTAAAAATATATGTCAACATTTTTTATAAAATTATGTTTGGAACTGTTGAATCATGTTCATATATTAATTGTCAATAATGTCATATACTAATATGAATGTGAACAACTTTATTTTTAAACAGTCCGTGCGGTATTTCACCCACCGTATGCTCTGAATGCTACGGTAAACTTTAAAACACAGTTAACAAAGCCTAACACTTTTCCTAATCAAAAAGTCAAACAATACTCTCGTTCCCATACATAAAACTATTAGTATTTTATTATCATCTGTTTCACTGAACATCAAATTGTTTACACAAACCACAATTACCACAGCTTCTAATGTAAACTCGCTCATTAGCCGACCGCTTTGGTACTTACAAAACGATTGTACACCAACGTGTACCGTTACGGAGCTAATCAATTAGAAAACTATTTTCTTCTTCATTCGCCAGAGAATAGATACAAAAGTATTATTTATCAATGTAATAAATATTATTCTTATTGTGGAGTTAAAAAATAGCTTATAAACGTGTTACACGGATGGAAACACCTCCGTGCCAGACCGAATAAAACTCGAGACACCATTAGTACAATATTAGCAAACGAAGCGTACATCTTAATACCATGTTTTGCATTCGCCGAGCAGACGCCATTTTACAAATGCGACCTAATTTACCGTTTATTTTCCATCATAATGGTTACTAGTTATTTTTAACCGACTTCCGAAAGCGTTTTGCTGGACCTAGCACGGCTAGCTGGAATATACGATACGCTTGTACCCACTGCCTGGATCCTGTAGACATTATACATATCATTACTTATATACACGTCTCGAACTGTCATTTTATTTCCTAAAGATTGTTCCATTATAGTATATTAAGTCCACACTCAGACGCCATTATTAATAATCTCATTAAACTGATATAAAATTAAAGCCCATGTCTTCGTAAATTGGTGGTATTCGAAAAGACCTTATAACGCTCTCTTCTAGTATTCCTATCGACTACTTCTTCCATACCAATACCTCTATAAAGAAACAACGAGCCACTTCACACGTGACGTGATTAAAATTGCATAATACGAGCACCCAGAAGATATTTTAGAGACAGGGTATTACGAGAGTGCCGTTATGAAAATGAAAGCCCTTGACGAGCTGATCGAAACGTCCTCAGGATGTAAGGCATCGTGTTCACGTCCAACGCCAGCTGATTTCATAACACTATATACTTTCACTCCGGTTTTTATTCTGTATATCGGACACTGGTTAGGAAAATGACTATTATATTTCACGAAACTTCAATGCTGGGTCCATTTCATATTTTTTTAACGGTTGCTTATAGCTCGTATATATTAGTTTATTATAAAACAAAACTGCCTTTAAAACTAACTGTAATCATTATCGAAGTCAATAGAATGGTCCAACAGCGAAGATAATCCACTCCGAAGTACCGAATAGCGCGGATCCAACATAATACGTATAAAACGTATTGATAATGTATTATCTGGTATCTTTATTAACACTATAACATAAAAGTGTTTCTTTATTACCACATAAGCTCTGCTCTAATCTCGCGGGAATTTGGCACACGATACACCGTCTGATATCTCATAGGAACTATAAGGAGTTTAATTTAAAAATAGCAATGGATTGCTTTTAGATGATGCTATGTTTTGTGTATGACAAAATTTATTTACTTCCGTAGAAACTGGAATATTCCATGTCTTACAGCTCATAGATCATAAATCTATGTAGTGTAATCACATTAAAAATACAACATGCTAAGTAACTAGAATGTTTCTTTGGAGAGACAAGTAAAGACATAAAAGGTTATCAATTAGTACGTTATAAAAAAAATCACAGAGCATCCTTTGAAGCACTATCAGTTTGTATAAAATGTCCTCTGTCAAAGATCCCTGAGAACAACAAATACGGGAGAAACGAGCAAGGCTACTAGTATCAGCTGGTTACGTCGTAAAACTGTAACGGTGATTTACGCAGTCTCTTTTAGAGAAAAAAATATTTAACTACTAAATATGCAGAAAATTCGTTTAATTTTTTTATAGTTTAACTTTGTCGCATAATTTCAGCAAATATAAAAATGGAAACGACGAATTCTGTCCTAGAAAGACAAAACTTAAAAGTCGTGTTGTGTATGTATTCATATTCCTTATATTACATTTGCATGCATTGAGACTTAAAGAGCAATAAAATTATATTTTTGTGATACAGAGAGTAAGACTATTTTCTAAAATACACCATAGTGTTTTACATTACTATGTAAACGCGAAAAAAAGCAATAAAAATGATAATATATATTTTTTAATATTTACAGTGAAAGGAAAAGATACTTATATATATTTACTTTTACTAACTAAATATTTATTATTTCCATAAATCCATCTATATTCCAGTCGTAAGAAATATCTCGTCGATGCAGAAAATATAGTCACATATTGTGGCTTTGTCTCCCTCTCGTTTGCTGCAAAGTGAACTATGCCCTCGGGGCACAGGCTTTACGTAAAATCATTAATTACACCCGCCATATTTGTGAGAGTGCCAAGAAATTTGGAAGCAAATAATATGAAAACAAACAAATCACATTCATATTATTTGTATGCTTTTAATATAAATCCTAATTTTAGAGTTTCTCTCGCATAAGTGATGATATTTTTTTATTAAACATGAAGTCGGCAGTATACTCGTATCTTGTCGGTTCTTTGAACTTATCGGTCGCGGAAAGTAACTTGAGAGCATATGACTATAAGAAATCTACCTGGTGCGTCGACCTGTGGCTTAACGTTTTTATTTTCAAGCCATATTTTAATGTAACAAATAGGCAGTAAAATATTAACAATCATGAAACAGAAAATCAATTCATTTTGATATATGTACTTCTAATATTAAATGAAAGTAACAAGAAGATGAACAAAGCAAAGAACAAAAAAATCTCAAGTTTAAATGAAACTAGTGTTATTCGGATTTACTACGCGGATTTTGTTATTTAAAAACTACATAATCCCGACGTTTCGGTTACTTTGCAGCAACCGTGATCACACAGACACCTCGTCTGCCCGTGATTACGGTTGCTGCAAAGTAACCGAAACGTTTGGATTATGTAGTTTTTAAATAATAAAATCCGCGTAGTAAATCCGAATAACACTAGTTTCATTTAAATGAACACTCGCGACAATCTTAGATCTCATAATCTCAAGTTTATTTAAATAATAAATTACTATTATATGCACAATATAATAAAATGATTCCTAACTTTTACGTATGCTTTAAAAAAAATTTGTTCGTCAAATCATTGCATTCATAGTATGTCCAAGAAACAGAATAAGTAAGATGTAAGCCATAATTTTATTTGGTAAATTGTAGATAACTGTTAGTTTTTTAAATTTTATTTTATTGCTATTTTATTATAAAAGCCAACACTATTATATTAGTTTTTTTATAATAAAATAAAATAGACTAGATAGGTGCTGCTAAAGTCAACCAGCATACACTGTGTTTATGGAAAAAATCATCCCATGATAACTCTGTATGCCACGAGACACCAAGTTCCCGCCCGGCAAGATATAACTAAACAAGGTAGCGGTCGGGTTTATGGTATTGCAGAAGATATAAGAATCTCCGGGGCACGTTAGGCCACTGATCTCACAAACAAGAATTCTAAATGGCATGTTCGAGGCCTATGTAAAGTCGGAAGTCAGGAGGATACCATAACTTTATCTGGCCATATTTCGTACTTTAGAGAAGAAGAACAAATATTCCAAGGGTCATGGAGGTCGTCCACTCTATCCACCGACTTCTGCATATTAATATGGTCACATAGAGATATCGATTAAAGTTTACAACACTACTAGAGTACAAATTTATTATGGGATTATTAATTATTACGGTGGAAGTAAAAACTAGTCAGGAAACCTCTCGTCACCTGTACATATGTCACCTGCGAACAAGAGACCCATGTTCCGAGTTTCTCCACGTGATTAAATCAGAAAGGAGTTTACTCGCTAGAGAACCAAGGCAAATTGCAAGAGTTCAGCGTCTTTGTAAGATGAATTGTCAGTATACAGTAGAATGTATAGCCTCCGAATGGTTTGAATTTTAGGGTTACAACCACGACCCGGTATCCGAAAGGTGGCAGGGAAGGATAAGATGAGGCGAGCTGAAAATGGGCAAAGTTGGGTGTTGTGATCGAAGCCTGTGCGAAGCAGTGTACTGATTACAGCTGATAATGATGCTATCCCTGAAAATACAGTTGTGTGTGCTTCAATCAGATATTACACGGATATTTGAATGAAGATTATTTTTATATGTTAATTACATAATTTAAGAAAACAATTCCCTCATATTCTATTTAAACACGGGTGTGATAAAATGAACAGTCTTCAGAATAGATCATACTCTATTAAATATTAAATTTCCATTTCCCAATTTTTGTCTTAAAATATCCAGACGTTCGGAAAAGCTTCGTTTTAATTCAGACACAAACAGTATTCGGTATGATGTGTATTTATTTTTAGCACATTTTTATTGTCAGTCTGTTTATAATTACAGCAATGTAAATAACATTCGCTCCAAACAGAGTTTGCTTGTTTGACACGTTATTAAACAATTCGGTAACATGCCTTAATATTTTCAATGTTTTACAACACTGACCCCTTTAGCTGTATATAATCATTTTATACCAAAAAGGTTTAATATCGAAATAGATGAACGCATGCTTTCAGTCATTGACTTCGGCATAAAAAGTATGAATTATAAGAAAAATCTATGCTATGAACAACGACTACACGGGCTCAGGAACATCAATCTTACTTTATAGCGCTTTGGGATTTCGGAACAGCTTTCAACGACCGAATATTAGACAATTAAGTAAGATAACAATAAATTTTATGAAAATGTTTAAATAAATATATTTTTATATTTATTTTAGTACGTGTTTTAGTATTGCTTATAAAGCAGTAGAATATATATTTGTTGAATTTTAAACTTCAATAAATTTCCACCTTAAAACTAAAAAAGCATTAAAAATATGTTAATGAATGTGAAATTTCGTCCCTTTGGTGGAATTTAGTAAAGCACAGTGTATTTTTAAACGATGTATGACCAGTCCCGCCATTGCTGTTATTTTCTAAACATTATCTCCAGAAGCTATATGCGATCTGTTCCACTTCCATGAGCGCTATTCAACTATCGATCATCCAGCGCTATCTCGCAGATGGTTTGCATTGGCTCGGGCTATTTCTGTTTATTCTAAGATTTCTGAATTATATTCTGATTCTGTGAGAAGTTCTGACACCAGTTAATCTCGACCCAAAATAAGATTTAGCTTCTACTACGCTCCCTAGAAAATCAAATGTGTTACAGCTCACGTACCTAGATTTAGGATTTTTTTCGATAACAGTAGTAAACCGTAGGTCTCCGGCAAAACAATGCTTCGAAGTTCGGAGCAAATAATTTTAATTTAATCGAATCATAATATAATGTTATCCGATGTACGTTATGCCGCCATAATCGCCGACGCGTTTAAATGTGTTGTTAATCTATATTAAGCGTCTTGTACTGAAATTCGTAAATCTCAAATGCATTCACAAAGCCATAACAGACACGTAACTATCAATAAGCCGTGCTACATTGTTGTCAAGTATATTTACAGCCTCGAACTGTATGCCGGTGAAATATCGACTCCCAAGTCGCTCGCCGCTAATTAAGTGGTAAATAATTTTGCCAGCAACCGTGGGAAACTACACGGATATAGTAAATGCGATACGTTTCGAACTCTCGATGAGACACACTGTTGGTAGTATTTATTCTTTTAGTTAATATGAATTCGCTTGCTCTATATGTTTCTGTGTGTTAAACTGATGCACTAATGTATTGTGGGACATTCCACTGAGCTCAGGCCACTCGTAGCGAACGTGATGAAGTTGCCTCGCCTCAAGGACGTCGTGCGTCACGACAAGCGTTTTTTAAATCCTGTTACCTATTTTTTATAGTCTCAAGTTACTAGGGGATTAAAAATATGTACGGAATATTTCACTAACATTCTTTATATTTTGTTATTCGGTTTTTCTACGACAGTTTGCGTACGAAATAAGGAAACTGAAAAGAAATTAATTAGTTCAAGGAGACTTTGTATTTAAATATACTTAAAGTTATGTATAAGAAATAAACAGAAAGTTTGAATAATACATGCGGCGATGTTGCGATGAATCGTCGCAGTCATAACTCGACCAGTCGGAAGTCCTGGCACGAGTGCTGGACGGGGTGATAGCCGAAATGATTAAGAACTAGCTGCGGCCCATCAGATTATATTAATGGAATTATTATCGCACGCTTTAACTTATAATATTGACAAGTTATTTCGTCACATTCAGCATTCATTATCGTCACAAAATTGTAAGCGTTTCTTGAGTATCACAATTATTATTTTTTTCTTTAACGTATATACACAGACTGTATATGATAAATCGATATCTAGAATACAGATTTTTATGAGATTTGAAAAATAACATAACTTTTATTTATATCTCCAACATAAAGCTGGTTGATATCATAAAAATTCCCGCCACATGCATACACGTACTCGCGTTGACAGTTCGATAATATAAAATAGAATTACTATATAAATATCAGTATATATATAAATTTGAATGCTTTACAAATATCGAAACAATAATTCTAGGAGTCGGAAGCGGTGGCACGCGTATTTCAACGATAAGTTGCGCCAAGCCGTGACGTGGACACATCCGCCTGTGTACATTGTTAGCTTTAAAAATATATACACAGAACGATCCGATATTCAAAAATGTAAGCAAATACGCCCGATTTATACAAGTGTTTTATATGAAGTTACATTTTAGTCTGAATTCGATTCAATATCAAACATAAAAACACAAAAGTTTCGAAACTAAACGAGACGTATATCAAAAATAAAATTGCGCACCGTGAATACAGTGTCCATTGAAACAATGTCACGACTATTATTAATTATTATCGGTTGAGTTTGTTAAAGTAACGTAAAATAAAATATTCCTATTAGTTAAAGTATTAATGAAACAAAAAAAAAGGAACCATTTTTTTTTTATTCGCGTCTTAATTATAGTACAAGTGATTGGAAAAATAAAATATACTGACATGTGAGTATTGTTTAAACAAGTATGACTTAAAAGTCTCCTGTCTTGGAAATATATTCTTCATAATCAAGCAACCAACAATATTGAATGTAAAGGGAATATTCGATCTGTTAAGATTTTAAATAAATATAAAGTAACTGAGAACTATGTATAGTGGAGCCTCAGATATATGTATATATCAGATCAGATTAAATTTTAAAGTATATGGATAGTTAGGCTTTTAAAGTCTTAATACAATGAATATTTGACATACAAACTTGTAGTATTTCATAAATAAGACATTTCAAATTGTTTATTAAATCATAAGAACATTATAAAATACTGAAAAACAGTAGATTTGAAGATATTACTTTATATATAGAAGTAAATAAAAAATATTTTATTAAAATATCAATGGGGACTTGCGTTTTGTTAAACTTAATCACTAATTGAGAGAGCGATCATGAGAGAAACGAATAATAGGACTATAGATATAAACTTTGTTGCTATTCTCATAAATTAGTTAAAAAATCTTTTCTCATATTTTCATTCACCCTTATTTTGCACATTATTCACTCGCATCCTTCAAGGTGACGATATTAATTTACGAAAAAAGAGAGGAAGCCAAAGCTATTCATAAAACGTAATGACTGTACGCCATATTTTCGATCCGCCAAATGTTGCCAGCTCTCGTAAATCTGCACTTAATAAATGGTTATTACTTATTGAGGCGATATCGACCGATCGACTTACAATGTACGGTGACCATGAAACAGCACGCAGTTACATCGAATAAAACAAATTTAGATGACTTCTAGACGGATTAGCACGAGCCAGAAACCACTCGGCACTGAAATCAATTCCGGCCAACTTTAATTAACTTGTCTGAAGCGAGATTTACAAGCAATACAGTTATGGATCAAACGTTCCAGGCAATAAAGCTACGAAAAGAAACGTTAAGACTTTGTGCACTTCAAAAACAGTAGCCCTCGTCGAACAATACACTCACTACTACACTATACCTGCGATTAATGAGGAATTTAATTTACCCGCATATTTGCAGGCACATTTAAATTAAATACATTAAAAAAAATTATCCCTGTGAATTTTGCAGAGCATGCGACGGTACTTCGTAATAGTTATCTTTTCTCAAAAGGTTACTTATACTTGTACTCCTTCCTTTCTGATATGCATTTTTAATTGACATATTTTTTTCAAGAGTACATAATAATGAAGGTGATTTATCCGATATTTGTTTACGTCCGTATTAAAATCATTAGAAATCAATAAAGTTAAAAGCAGCAAAATAGAGACGGGAACTTCGAACCAAACCTAAAATTGAGATGTCTACAAAAATCGTAAAAGTTTTATGACAGAACATCCATGTATCTGACAATACTTTGTTAGTTCGACATTCACATAGCGTTTATGAACGTCGGCCAAAAGTATTCAGATTATGAAATCCCAGCGAGGGACGTAGAAGTTGTTATCTTTCCAGCCAGTTGCGTGGCGCGGTGGAGCGTGAATCGATCACTTGTTGCACGGAGTGAAGGCTGCTACTGCAAACCGTTACTTTGTACGCAACTGGTTGGGATGACGTTAAACTTTATGCTTTTATCACAACCCTGCACGTAACCTTCATTTCCATTTGAAAGCTCTAATCTGAATAGTTCATTCATAACCTTAAATACCTTTTTTTTTTTGGAGGCAATACCACAAATTTACTCACCATCATAGACAGTTCTTAGAAATTCCATAAACCCTTTTACTCTTGCTTTAAGGTAATTCTCTCGAAACTGATTATAATACATACTGAGTTTTACATGTTCTAATAAACATCGTTAGTGTGTACCTTATAAATCCGTCGATAAAGCAATATTCAAATGAACAACGGTAACTGTAAGCGATGAGAGCACTGCTTCATATCCATAAAGGCTTTATGACGCTGTCTAGAAAATACTTTTATTGATATACATTTCTAAGGAAAATACGACTTTATGTTTAGAGTTATAAAGATAAGTATTGATAAACGTACTTGAAGGCTTAAAGCAACCTATCATTGGAAGTGATACAGTTTTATCGACCGGAGGGATTTATTCGTAATGCATTCAAAATCAAAAGTGCAGTAATATTTATTTCACGTTACCGACAGCGAGCTCGCTCCGCGGCTCTGAACGCCTGTTTATATTTTTAGATTGTAGTCACATTTATGATTATTGCTTCCATATATCAATTCTGAGATGATCGCATCTGTTTCAGGCGATGCTGTTCTACGCACCGCGCTGGCTGTGGAAATCCTGGGAGGGGGGAAAGATCCGGGCACTGATGATGGATCTGGATGTCGGTGTGTGCACAGAGATCGAGAAGAAAACCAAGAAGAAGCTCATCCTAGACTACCTGTGGGAAAATCTGAGGTATCACAACTGGTGGGCCTACAGATACTACCTCTGCGAGGGGCTTGCTCTTATCAACGTTATAGGTGAGTTATATGTATTATGTGCATCTTTAACCATAGAAAGATTCAGGTAAGAGTCCCAGTGAAGGCAGGTTAGAGTAAAACTGTATTTGTAATGTAATCCAATATGTGCCACGGATCAACGTTTGGCGATTCAGAGCGACGCGCGCGACACATGGCGACCTGATATTTTACTTTGTGTAAACATAAAGACATTAAACAAGCGACATTTTTTTAAGATAGACGGCGAAAATTATTTGTCAAAGTAGACGGTACTTACTATATTAATATATTATATCATATTTACATATTAAAACAAATAAAAAACTTATATTGATGAAAATAAGTATATATTTTGATTGCAATCCATTTTGCTTCTAAACCTGTAATTTTCATTTAATTTCGAAGTGAAATTGATAATTTAAAATACTTAATATTTTCTTGCCAACAAATCCTACCTTAGTTTATTTTTTTTATCAATAAATTAAAGCATAATGTGCCTGTATGAATATACGAAATATATTGTGAAGGACGTGGTTTCGTGGCCACAATCGTCTAGGGACAGCACAGGCAGCAAATTTCAGCTACGCTGAAGGGAGCTGTTTTTGTTATTGGAAACGCGATCAGCAACAACGATATACGGACGGAATAATAAACTGGCTCTAGAATTGAATTATTTACGTTTTATATATTTTACGTTTGCTTTTGTTTCAAAGCGACAGTTCATTAGATCACAGCATACAAAGAATAATTATAAAGAAACGTTTTCTCTGCCCAGGGCAAATGTTCCTCATGAACCGCTTCTTCGACGGCGAGTTCATGACTTTTGGACTGGACGTCATCGCTTACATGGAGTCTGATCAAGAAGACCGAATAGACCCCATGATATATATTTTTCCGAGGTAAAAGTTCATATAATAAGATCACATTTTATTGTATATTTTGCTGCAAAATTATTTACTGAAATTTTGTTACAGAATGGTCAAATGTACGTTATTCAATAAATTCGGTTCGTCCGGTGAAGTGGAGCGTCACGATGCACTCTGCATCCTCCCCCTCAACGTGGTCAACGAGAAGATCTATGTCTTCCTCTGGTTCTGGTTCGTCATCCTCGGTTTCCTGACCTTCATCACTCTCGTCTACCGTGTGGTCATCATCTTCTCACCGCGAATGCGCGTGTACATGATGAGAATGCGCTTCCGGCTCGTCAGACGAGACAATGTCGACACCATCGTCAGAAGAAGCAA
This sequence comes from Danaus plexippus, assembly GCF_018135715.1. Taxonomy (NCBI): domain Eukaryota; kingdom Metazoa; phylum Arthropoda; class Insecta; order Lepidoptera; family Nymphalidae; genus Danaus; species Danaus plexippus. The sequence continues at coordinate 603,540 of NW_026869846.1, forward strand.
AATGGGCGATTGGTACCTCTTGTATATACTCGGAGAAAATCTCGATTCGGTCATATTCCGAGACATAATGCACGAATTCGCTAACAAGTTGAACCACAACTACCAGCACCATATCCACGGTGTCCCGGACGCGTGACCTCCGATCCCAGGGTGGGTCTTCCACACGTGACTGACGTCGTTGCAGCGCGACATGGACCCGCCCGTCTGAAAGCGCTGGAACTCAAAAATGTCTGCACACTCAAAGGGGACGTTTCCTTTGTTCGTATGTATGATAAATTAAAAACGGGCCAAGTCATCTGCCTCGCCGTAATACGGCTGAGATGAACTGTTTGATATTACACGGAGTGCATGTTATGTAAAAGACTTGTTACGGTGGTGTTCGTGGTCGTTGAAGTGGAATTCTAATATGCAATAATAGATTGTACTTAATGTTTAAGAATGTGATCTCAGGATGAATCCTATCGAAAGCCTTATTGATGTCAACAGTGACGGCTATCCCGTTAGAATATCTAGTGTTCAACTTTTAGAAGTATTTTTACTTGTAGTATCGCTGCTCCTAGCAAGTTGCTGTTTGTCGGAAAGCTTCGTTTTTTTCTACTCTAGCTAATGTACGAGATTTAGCACACAGATGGCACATCGTTAAAGTTTTACACAATATCTCACTTGCAAGGATTTGACAGACCAAGAAAGTGAAATTAAAGCAATAACTAAAGAAATTATTAAGTATCGTAGGCTTAGTGATAAATTATAATCTGGTTCGAAAAAATGGCATAGAATACCCACCATTGGACTTTGATGTGGGACTCAACTGACGTACTTACCTTTTGCGCGCCAAAAGACATTTTACGTTAACTAGCGAAATAATTGAACAGTAATGTATAGATGTACTCGTAATGCAATGTAATCAGCATATATAGATATAATTTACTGGTAAAGTAAGTTCCTTTTATCTAAAAATTTAACATAATTTAAAGTGTTCAAAGTAGTAAGTACGTTTCCGATAACGACTGAAATTTGTAAAAAATAATAAAAATCTTATTGAATCTATTGTCTTGTTTGATTGTATTAGTTTTTGTTACTTGGCATGTATTGAAGAAATTCCAGGAGGTTTAGTATTTAGTTGAAATTACGAAGGGACTAGGTTATTTGCACGGATCGAATGTTGAACCTTCACCGGAAGTGGGAGGAAGCACGTGTCGTCTGCTCGTTGGAGGTTGTCGTCAAGTGTGTATGTATGTTAGTAACGATGTAAGGCCCTTCTAATTATACATCTTGAATTTATTCCAAAACAAGAAATTTAATTGACACTAGGACAATAGATTTTTTTGAATTTTTAATAACTCTGATTCACCGTCAAAATACTTGTGTTTGTTAAATAATATTGCCCTTTAAATGTTTTTATAATTTTTATTGTACATTCGATTTTGTATCTGTTAAAGGGACGTCTTATTTATATTTAGCTCCGTCAATAAATTAATCAATTTAAAGTTTTATAACAAAATGTTTCATTCGATGTATAAAATCACCTTTTCAATTATAATCTATATATATTTACTTAACTTGTATTGAAAATAATAATTACCAACAACGTGGCCTATGTTCTCGCTACATGAACAAACATACAGATTTAGTGATCATTACCGTTTGTGTGGAATGAAATGTTCGGCAGATTTTTTGTTCGTCATTTTATTCAATTTATTTAAAGACGGGGCTAAATATCGGACATGAGTGTTTTGTGGTCAATTATATCATAAAATGGATGCAAACGATTGCATGTGCTTGATGCAGTGAATTCAGTTTCCTTAATGGAGTTTAACCCAGAAATATATCGCAGATTCATCGAAGCGATGATGTGGTCTTTGAAATTGTTTACATCCATTGCTTTTTATTAATCGGAATGCATTTAAGTGTTAAATTAAAAACAGTATTGTACGGTAATCGCCAAATGTTGTGCCAAAGATACGGGCGATTAGATGGAAACAGTTACCACGAAAGATACGAATAAATAATGGAAATATTACTTGTGATTTTATTTTATTTATATATTATTATAACATCTTCAAAGTATGGTATTCAAATGACACAACAATATTTGTTATCAGCCATTCTTAGGCAACAATAAAAGTATAGTGCGCTAGCTCACTGGCTGGTCGGTTAAAGAATCGAAACCTAACTTCGTTGAAAACATGCCTTTTTATCACATTTAGACGTCCAAATATTTCGACACTCAAAGTTTTTTAATTAATATTAATTTTTGCTATCAAGTCAAAAAGCCCGTCCATAAAAGTAATCGTAAGGAATCAGAGCCTAAACATATTAAAATCCAAACTCTTCAGTTAGAATCCTAACCCTGTCTTGTATTATTGACCAAAAATTTATAAAAAAGTAATAAATAAATTTTGTGAAAACATAATATTTTGAATTTTTTTTTTCATTTAGTGACTTGTCGGAAGAGCTGTACTAAAAGCCAACAGATTATATGTATGAAATGCGTTTCTTTGACATAAACCTATTTAACAGATAATTAACCTAATAGTTGAACGGTGATCCTTGATCTAGTGACGGTTTAACATCGGGGGTCAGTTAAATCTGTCACTGTGTCGAGACGGCGTGCTAAGATATTTAAGACGATGTTAAATAGCGGATGTGACAATAAAACGTTTACTTTCACACGTTTTTTATCGGATTTATGTTAAAAAATATATTTGTATCTGTTGACATTTGCCGCCATTACTTACAATATTTACAACAGCTGATGATGCTTTGATACAAAAACACGACGTTAGTCATTGAATTCCAGAAACTGAATATCGTTTGTTCCCGACTCGTAAGTATTATTATATCAGATAAGTATCAATTAACTCTCGGCTCGGGATAAACTTACCGAGTAAGACAGAATTCTCATTATCCTTGCTTCAGAAACCACTCTAAACAAATGGGCCGTTGTCTGTACAACTAATTGTAAAAATTAAATTACAAAAGATATCACATCAAACGATATTTGATTTGTGAGATTTAACAAGAGATATATAATCTAGAGAGATACAATGGTTCAGGTTCCCAACAACAATAAACCTGGAGAACTTCTTATGACACATCTTAATTTAAATAAAGTGAGACGTGCAATGGACCTTAACATATGACGTAATACATCTAAATACATCTTTATGCTGAATAAATATATATAAATATAGAATATGAATACGTATGTTTATTTTTGTATGTTCAGCCACGTCTTAAGTAATAAAATGAGATTTGCTTAAATTGATTTCGTTGCATTACCTTAGTTTTCCTCATAAAAAAAATGGCTACCGTAAATACAATAATATGCCATTTCTGCAGCAGTAACACTTTTCATTCTAGGAAGTCTGGTTGACAGAGGCGTTCTGAAAGTTAACAAACTTTATGTCGAAAACTTTTCAGCATACCACGGATTCATCGTGCGGGTGCCGGGTCCATCGCCTGACCCTATATTAAAGGGTCGACAACGTGACAAGACTTATGAATAAAAAAAAATACTTTGTTACTGTAATAATGGTTAAGTTCTAATATATTAAAATCGTTATTATTTATTATATCAATTAAACTAGATGAGAGAATTTAAATGCTAATTAAATTGCTTAATTGATATAATTACTTGAGAGGAGTGACCGATTTTTAACCGTCATCTAACTATGTCTGTCTATAAAAATCTATATGTCAGCACATTCTCTGGCTTTTGTTATGATCGTGATGCTTTGCAAGAATAAAACCGACAAGCAAATATCATAATTACACAATATTAACATTGCGCGTTGTCTGGTGACGGCGTAAGAATATAAAGAGTAAGCACTCCTTCACTAGCCCATGATAACACAAGAGAAGCTAAAGTGGTAATAAGATCGATGCAAGAAAAGCAAAACTCTAAAAAAGATCATATGCCAATCCATCTGGCCAGCGTGGCAGCAATAGGCCATTATCCTCTGTAAAGCGGAGGCCCGAGTCTAGTAGTGGACCTTTGTGGGCTGTGATGATGATGATAACGTTTACAAAAACATTTTTTGTAAAAAAAATTTGTGACAGAAATATAAATCTCTTGGTTCAGGGATGAGCAGAAAAAAAATCCTTAATATATCGTCAGGAAATTTTTTCGGTGCTGTTATTTACCTGAACCCGCCTTTAGTAGATCGTTATGAAGACTGACTGAATTTCTTAATATAATTTTGTAATATCATAGCTCGAAATGAAACTAATATTTTTCGAATTGTGCTACACGTATTTTATTATTTTAAACCACATACTCCCGACGTTTCGGTTACTCTGCAGCAACCGTGATCACGGTCAGACGAGATGTGTAAAATCTTTTATGATTACTAAAAGATTGGCATATTGAACTCTAAATAAGTCTTTGGTAATACATATATATTAAATACAAAAATCTTCTCCTCAAACCAATGGACGTCTCATTACAATCCGGTTTTGCAGAAGTACTCGAGATATCAATTATTTTGACCAGCAGAAAAAACAGCCATCTTGAATTCACAATCTGATAAGCACTTGTATATTGCTATATATATATGTACATATATATTACTGAATAAAGAAACTGTGACATCGTCTTTAATAAATAGTATAAGATACGAAAGCAGATGGTTTGGCCAACGTTTTAACACTACATAAGTAAAGGATATTTTGGAGTAGGTAAAAAAGTCTTGCCAAAATCTCAGATAAATAAAATACTAAGGAAAACGTGATGAATAAACTCACTAGATAATTCCATCGGCTTTATTGACAAATTATATCAACAGTTCGTTATTTGTTAAGTATTGAAATGTTGGCATCACGTTTTCCTTAAACTATATTTTGATACTAGCCACGATCCGCAACTTCACTCGCGTTTACTATAATTTCCTATTCAATACAGATTTTGCAAGACAACTGTGACACAAAATGTCGATTACCCGTCAATAAAATTCATGTCAAATAGATTTACTATTTCAACATAAATAAATGTAATAAAAATACAAAGAAACAATGAGACAATATTGAAAATCTTATTTTTGTATAATGACAATACTCGCAGGTAAATATTTGATCGTAAACACGGATAAACCATTCCTATCGAGTTAAACATAAAACCTTGCACATACGAGAACTATATTAATTATATATATTATCTGTGCAACCGGTTATACAGATGAAATATTAGTTTTATATCTAGACAAACGTTTTGCCGATGGCATTGAAATGTGAATAAAGATACGAATTTATTTCACGTCTAAATTTGAATGTCCTAACCTTATCCTATACAACATATATTCAACACAAATTTAAAATATTATTAAGTTAATCATATACACGTAGAGGAAAATGTTTTACAATAATAAAGAAACAACATAAATTATATGCTTTTTTACAGTCCTTTATCTCATATCTACTTGATTTAACTCCTCTCTGTTTTAGGAGGAAAATCTATAAATACTGTAACTCAAATGGCACAGCAGCAGATTGAGCTTTAACTAATTAAAGTGAACATGTTGAGGGGGACGGTCGTGTTGTTGGCGGTGGTCGGCGTCGCACTAGCGGCGATGTCCATTGGACCTTTAGAACCGAAGCCCGACAAATTTAGTGAGTCGCATATTCCTTTGCAAACATTCAAATACGTAGCTATTAAAGATCGTGTGAAGTAGAATAAAGATGTTGTTAAAAATACATGTTATATACACTTTGGCAAACATTTGAAACGTGCATAAGAAAGTGCATCTCTGAGTGAACCGATTCCGTTGCCAAAGCCAAGCTGAAATAAAAAGAGATCGCTGAGACGCGAGTGACTATTTTTGTTGCAAAAATAATACATTTAACTGCATTACAAAGACATTTATATAGGATTACCAGGAAATATTGATCAGCTATTATAAGCATTATATATGTATATATAATATTTTTGAATTCTATTTTCAAGTATATAAAAACTTTGTTAATTTCGTTTTACTCAATGTAAAGTCAGCACTCGTAGAGACTTGAACAGGTTAGAGAGAGGTCTGTGCCACAGCCCGCATCTGAGGATATTTTTTCCACTACAAATTCCTTTTATTTTCCTTTAGCGAATAGATCGATTATTATATTTATAAAATATTTTTCCTTATGAAATAACAACTTCAAAATGACATCGTTGCGAAGGAGAAACGTAATTCAAATCAATACATAATTTTTTACTCGACATATTAAACATATCTGGAGGACATACGTTTTATAACTCAACGAACAATACGGGTGTGCATTGAAAAATAAATGTTTATTTTTATGTCAGCCAAAGCTTCATTACTGTGGAGCATCATTGAACTGCATACATCATTACAAAAGTTCCATTTTATAAAGTTAATGGGACTAGAAGCAATCTGGAAGATCCGATGTGTATTATGTATAAATGATGAAGTATTTTAATCTTTATGGATTGTGTAATGTACACAAAAACTGTTCCATATCACAGATTAGGTTACAGTTACTGACATTTAAGTTGACCTGCGACTCTAATTAATTGGATCCGCATGGTACAGTTGGATAGCCGATAGGATTTTTGGTTAAAAATAAGTTTATAAAGAAATCCATTGAAAATCTCCAAACAGTAAAATTTCCTTTGTATATTTGTAAATAACATTATTCACTTTCAAGTTTCCGGAAACGGTAAATTCAGGTTATATTTACGATATAATAAGTATCTAATGTACTGACATTAGAATACATATATGAAAATGATGCTGATAATGTATAAATTATCTTTTGAATGCAACGTTTCATAATCAACAAAAAATTTATAGCATTAAAAAAACAAACGTCTCAAAAATATAAAATAGTCATCGAACACCCAGTGAGGCTTTAATTATAAGAAAATTCCATTAAGTTAAATAAAAAAAAGTTGGTTTAACGAGCGGGCAACAGTCAACAATCGGCACAACGGTCCGGTTTTTCTGTAGTCATACACAGCTCTGAATTAATATTTAATTTAAAGGAATTTGTACAGTGATTTTTCAATAGAACTATGCGAATATACTGCGTGGAGATTTTATTTAGTGTACATAGAAATCACATCACTGTGTTAATGAAAAAATAGACAGAAATCGATAGACGGACCTTGAAACATTAACGTGATTAACTATAAAACATGTTTTATACGTTATTGAGGTTTGCTTTAAATTGACTTTATAGCCTTAACATGGGTTTGTATAGTCGACTTCAACACTGACAGTTTCAACGTAATCGTTCATAAATTATTTGGGTTACGAATTAATACTACTTAAAAACTATTCGGTGTTAAAAAGTCGTTAGAGACACTCGCTGAGGGTGCAGTTCTGGTACTTGGGTACGGTGCACCCATTGTTTATTATCTTAATATTATAGTATTTATACGTAAATTGAAGTTAAAGTATTATTGTAAGTCCACACATGCGTTAATAAATATTTCAATCATTCGGATACACAAAAAAATACTGAACTAAATAAAACTTGATAAGAAATATTAGATATAAAATATAAATAAAAAAATATTTGCTACACTACAATATGTCACAAGACGTAAAGTAAAGTAATAATTTCACGAAAATAGCTTAATACGTTCCCAGGCAAGCAACCCGGATGTTATATTAAGGCACTGGACAAGGTAATACCTTTCGGGCAGGCGGCGCCAGATAACAAAAGTTGTATGGAATACAGGTGTGGACAAACTATGATCACATATGTGACGTGAGTATTTTCATCGTTATATTTAGAAATATACCCTTCATGTTATATAAGTATTATATAATAAATAATATATTAACAAATTTCAGTTGCGGCGCGGTGGCCGCGGGTCCGCCCTGTAAGCTTGTGGAGGACAAGTCAAAGCCCTACCCTGACTGCTGTCCGAAAATAAAATGCTAATGATCAATAAAATTTTACTATTAAATAAAGTAAATAAATCCTATTGCTTTGTTTAATTCTGACCACGAATCCATCGGTCTTATAATTTGTAGCAAACAAATTCTCTACGCCAGTGAATGTTACTTATACATCGTGAGTATTTGTTATTCGACCTTTCAAAGTATATCAGTCACAGATAACCTATGACTACAATTGGACACAACTAACTGTCACTGAGATATCACATTTAACAAGTTACATTACATTTCCTTAAATATTACTATTTTTAAACTGTTCCAGTTGGTTTAAAAATAGTTTATCTGTTCAGTACCTATATATTATATATATTTTTTATAATTTTACTATCACTTGCCAACGCTTGGTCGATATGAAAGGTGAAAAATAATGAAGCATCATATTACTATTGTAATTTCCAAGCTACTAATGCTTAAATTTTGCACATTTATGTCAATAGTAGGTAAATTAAAATACTACGAAAACAGTGAAATATTAAAACTAACGGAATTTATTTAAGATACGTCAAATGACAAGCAAAATAATAAAAAATAAATACTCCTTCATTCCTATTACAATTAAAAAAAAACGTGTAACAATTACTTGTTTAAATTATTTATTCCAAGAGCAAGGGTTGACTGTATTCAGCTGTGTTCTTTTACTTGTGACTTATAAAGGTAACTGACTATATTTATACAATAATGTGTAGTTACATATAACTAAAGTGATAAACACAACTTAATATGTTGAGAATAGCGTTTGTATCGTCGGTGCTGTGTGCGGTATTCCCGTACCAGTTTACATGAGATTCTGTTTAATACTCGTGTCAAGAAATGCACTCGAAGATTTTGGCAAGAAGTTACCCTTTAAAAGTAAATTAATTATTCAAATTTTTCGATAGTAAAGGATATACTCGCAAAACGTTTGCAATAGCTTTAAAGGAATGTGAATTATTAAGAACGAGAACTGTTGTTTGCCAGATGTGTACTGAATAAAGATTGCTAACAATGCATTTTGAGAAAAATATTAATAAAATATGCAGAAGTCGATACTATTGCAAAAAACAGTAATGCTTTCATAGACTTATTTTTTTATAAAATCTTTTCTTTATCACCTGCAGCTAATATCTGGGGATGTTGTATCAAAAGTTTGGCCATGGTGATGCAATTTGGCAAGACATTACCTACCGAAAGTTGTTCAGAATATTTTTGTTGATGTAAAATGATAACCCTAATGACGTAAGTTCAGTTAGAACTTATAGTCTAAGCTCAAACAGCTTATATATTTTGCATAGAGTATAAAATACATTTAAATATGATTTTTCCCTAAACTGTTTGGATGATTCTTCTTTATACTATAAAAAGATTCATAAATATTAATTGAGACGAAACCTCTCAGCATTCGATGGATTCACCGTGCGTGTGCCGGGTCCATCGCGATGCAGGGAGAGGAGCTTTAACAGTGCCTGGGACTTGCGACCCAGGTGTAGGTTTATGGGGCGTTAAACGCTCACCTCCACTGTCCAAGCTCCTCTCTTTACCTAGCCAAATTTGAAACGAACCTACTAGGGCTGCCTTCGATACACGTTCCAAAAATGAACTGATGTTAGTTCTTGGCAGGCCCAAGTCTTTTAGCAAGTTATATTTGTCTATTATACCTCTCGCTCCTACTTCTACCGCGTATAAATTTACAACGAACCTATTCTTAGTGACTTCGTTAGTGAACTCGTAATATTTGTTGACCTTGATGGTATGGTCTTTGGGGATGTTGGTTTCCCAAGGAACCGTAAGCTCTATTATCACATCGTGCTTTAATATAAAAATATCTCCGGTCTGGACGCCGTCGCACAAATATCCTCTGGGATTTTATATTGCTTCTCATACGTATCCAATTAATTTCGGATAACTTTCGTATTGGAAAATGAAAAAGGAAATAAATTCGCGCGTCTGAAACTGTCTCAAAGTAAATACTTGATATATAATTTGTTTGTCTTTAAAAATGGCGAGTGTCAAAATTTTTGATGTATCTTAACAAACAAAATGTTTTCAATGTTTAGTGGCATTAAGTTAATAACAAAACAGGGCTCAGTTTATCGTCCTCTATTTATCGCTTCACATGTCCTACTGTGGAGTTATCACCGCCGTGTCAACGCATAGAGGATGCCAAGAAGCTATTTGCTGAATGCTGTCGGGAGGTAAACTGTCCCAATAAATTAATATTTGTAGTCCGTGGCCGTGCGAGCGGTAAAAGCAAAAAGGTAGGTTTGTCTATGGGATTGGCAAATAATTAAATTTTACATTTTCCATGGTCAGAAACTTAATCTACCTCCATTCTGAGTGACATTATGTAGATTTCTAAAATGCATTTCAATTAATTATATTATTAAAAGAACAAACAAACAAACAAAACAATAATATGTATTGCATTATTCATACAAGCAGCCACTTGGTCTTACTGTTAATGAAATTACTTAGGCTTAAATCATTTTATATTTTTTCTTTTATAGAATCCGTTATTATTTTGTAGGCTGTAATTTTCATAATCACACACAAAAAAACAAACTCGCTAAAACCCTTCAGCGTTTTGGCGAGTATCTGCTTCGTCTTAAAAAAGAGGAATCTATACATTATTGTGGTTCTGATTAAGACCCACCTCGCGAGGTTCCTTAGCGGAACAAGGAAAGGTCTGTGGAGGAGTAACCCAAAAACGTTAGGAAGGGTGTCGGTGAAACGCTTCGCGACTCACTTCCTACAGTGTTAGGTTTGGTACTTCCAGTAGCCATCTTCGATATCACCAACTCTCAGTCTGGGACATGGCGGACAGTGCTATTGAACTCGTCTTCAGATTTTTGCTTGGACAACCTGTAACTAGGTCTGAAAAACCCTATACATTAAGCTATTCTCCTTTATCATCCTAGTACACACCTGATAGCTCATCAGCAGGTTCCTAAAAAGATGAAACCGAACTCTCCGAAAACCCCGAAAATTTGTGCGTTTCCCATCCAAAAAAATCTCACTTCTTAGACGATCCCTAGTGTTATATGTAAAATTCTTGAAGCTCCTTTAAAAGACGGCAGTGCGGTCAATCTTTCTGTGTTCAAGATGTGAGATGATCTTGGATAGTCGAAGCTATAGTTTGTAAACTATAACATCGCTCTTTTCACGGTCAAGGGTCAAAACTACATCTCGCATATAACAAGTCGATAATGTATTTGCGGTGACTACCACCTACGAGTGCATCTGTCAGCTGAATTGTGCCGCAAAGGATTTGAATAGAAATCTCTGCCTACTCTCCGCATCAACGACAGTTAAAATGAAAATTTCATTCTGCACTTTGTGACCATCAAAATGCTTTGATTGTGAATAAGTAGGATTCTGAGATTTTATTAATATTCTATGTTGATTTGGCTAGAGATTCGCAATATCATGATCTCCTCTGCAAATGTTGAGATGATATTTAAATAGTTCTCAAAAATATCCACCATAGTATTTTGCTGATTTTTTATTAAAAAATACTGTCATCCTAACGCTTGGCACTCAGTTTCAGTGTACAAAGGTCACCTGTAAGACAAACAGTGATTTTACAATCCACGATACGGTTTCGATGACTTCTAAACCGGATCGTGCCGCGAGAAGCAGTTTATCTCAAACATACAACATGTATAAGTTTCCACGCACATACAAATATTTAGTGTACAGAACACGAGTTTTGACGTGCGAGTAGTTCCGCTAACAGTCACACTCACTGCAAGGCGGCGCTAGTAGCGACTGGGCGTTAACGTTTCTGTTCAGTTGCGATACTTTTATTTTTTTTTCAAATCATTAATCAAATGCACTTAAAAACCTCTGTGAAAATCTGCGTTTAGTAATATATGTACAAAGAATAAAACAATTTAGATCTATCTTGTTTCATGTGTAGGGTAGTTAGCGCGTTTGCATGCATGGTGTGCAGGAACTGACTGAAATGCAATAATTACTAAGTGGTTTAAAAGATTAAGTATATTAAATAACAATATAAAAGATATTTTTTTATAGTCTGTTAAATGTTCTCAGTTTATTTATACAGACTAATCAAAATCTGTCATAAAAAAATATACTAAATTATTATTTCCTAAAAATAAAATATAAGAAAATGTAAATTAAAAATAATATCTTATAATGTAGAGACACGCTTGTTGATTATATCTCTACGGTACAGCTATGAAAAGTAAAACCCTTGTCACACAGCGCCTGTCTGTACTTTGTCCTTTAGCAAATATTAACACACTTATACCTTAGTCTCCTAGAATATTAAGGATCGTTGTTTGAATGTCGGCAACCGTTAAAGGCGAAATAAAACAAGGGAATAAAAAAATTAAAATCATATAATTCGCTTTCAACCGAAGTTCATACATTTGTTAAGACGTCTTATTTAAAATAACTTAGTCCATAGTTAGAGCTCTTTAATAAATAAAGTATTCAAAAAAAATTCCATACATGAAAAATATATATTAAAAAATATCCCGAACTTAAATAATATAAATGCGAAATATTAAACTTAGTCTAAGTATAATGAGTCGTTGGATGGGGAGTGGAGGGGCGAGCCGGCCTTCGCATGAAACAACTCTATTCATAAAAACTTAATTAATATATATATACTTTATATGTGTGATAAATTATTTTACATTAAAAAATTCAATGTAATCTTCGACGGATTCCTGTTCTATGGACAGACATTCAATATTTACATAGAGTTTGAACTGAATAAATGTATATAGAGATGCTTTAAAGATTCATGGTATCCGAGAGACGTCCAAGAGCTCACTACACAGCATACACTAAAACCACAGATCACGACGGATCCTAGACTATATCTAGTGGAATACCTTACACCTCACAAATAATAAGGTAATATCGGTTATACATGCCATAGGGGAGGTTGGAAACAAAACCAGTACAATACACGATACTCAACTGGGCTTGATGTGACGATCGTTACAAGTGTTGCCAGCTACACGATGCGTTTGTTATGGCAACATCGCGTCACAGTCCGCGCGCGAACGGAAAAACTTAACAACGTCTGAATAACATTAAAAATATTTGTTGTAAATCACATCGAAAACTACCTCCGACATAGAGGCACGAAACGAACACGCGTCTGAGCACACCGTCCCTTACAGGTAATAATCGTTTATTGCTAATATTTGAGACGCGCTGTAGACGAACATGTCTGTCTCGCTCACTCTATATTAAACTCATGAATGACATGAAAGAGAAAGAAACAACTTATTTTTCTACTCACTGTATAACAATACAAGACCATTACGTAAAATACATCAAGGAAACTACAACACGCAACTACACAATCATAAAAATAAAAATATGTAAATCAGTTTGTATAAGTCACGAATGTATAATAATATAGACTTAAACATACATAAGGCGTATTACAGTCTATACTTGAAATCAGTTCAGAAACATTGTCATCTATGTCGAACTCCGTGCAAAAACGCACAAATATAAGTAGATGGCAGCACTGGTGTAAGGCTAAAATATTTCACATAAAATTGATATGATAAATGAGATAAAAAATGTCTTTTATACTTGTAAAAAATTAATTTCAGATCCAACAACGTTCCGGCAATCTCGTCGACCATAGACGTTGCCACGATTATAATAAAATGAGGTAAATGTCATGCTAGAAAATTGGCACTAACTTTAAAAAAACACAAAAAAGTTTATAACGCCTCCATTCCAAATATGGAATTGGGTATAGTGTTGCCATTTAAAAGCTAGAAAAATTTTATTCAGACTTAATTTTTTAATTCATAACTTCACCACACCAAAAGAGATGGGACTACAACCCTGAAAGTTTCTAAATATACGATTGGTAAATTCAAAGTATATGCGCAAAAATTAGTAAAAAGGCCAATAGTATACAATATAAGTATAAATCGTCTTAAAATGGCAACATTTTTAACAACAAGCAAAATCATTCGAGCAATATCAGGTACCTTAAATTTGAAATTCGTAACTAAATACAACCATGTACATATGTCTGAAGTCACAAAAGCACATACCTGTTTAAATAACAATTAATTTGTCACATAAAGTGTGATTTTAACTTTATTATTTATCTGTGGCGTCATGTCTTTTGGATATTTTGATATCTATATTGATATTATTGGACTCATATATATATTGTTTGTATCGCTCCATAACTTTAAACACTAAGATCACACCTCATCCCACCGAGACAAGCTTCTGTATATCGCTAATGGCAATCTCTTACGTATATCTTCTTAGTCTACTACTTTATTGTATTGTCACCAATTGATCTCCAAACATTACATTTCTTTGAACCGCGTTGTTTGTATGAAACAGTAGGAAAAATATTTATATGTATAGTAACAGTATCCCGCAGCCGTACAGTGGCGCCATCGTGGGACTTGAAATCATACAATTTGTGAAGTGGGGGGGGGTGGGCAGTTTGAATTTGGAACGTCAGATTAATACTTATGTAATTGGAACTATATACAGGCCGTACCACAAGGACTAACCCGGGTATATATAGGGGATGCGAGGTCATGCGGCCGCAGTCAGTCGCCGACGACGGCGACGCGCGGACCGGGCGGGGGACGTCACGCGCGCGGACCAGTCTTCTCACCCATACGTTTTATTAGTTCCGAGATTAACTCCCTGAAAAATGAAATTTCATTTTATTACAGATTCGTAGTTCAAGTAGTATATTTAACTTATGCACTTACAGAGGTCCCACGCTAATATTCTCATCTACAACCATAGACAAAGTAGCGTTTTCTGAGATGTATAATCATTATAAATCTTTTATGAAATTATTTATACTGGCAGTAAAGTGTTCAACGTTGATTTTAGGGAATATTATGACTAGAAACCTATTAGCTATATAACACCCACATGCACACCTCCCGTGTACACATGGTCTAACACATATGATAAACACTCTGTAGTATAACCCTGACCTGTATATGAGAGGGTCCATGTTCCTCGCCAGCATGTACAGGAGCCACCAGTCACCGACGTCCGTCCTCTGGGAGATGATGAGAGCTGACTCCATCGCTATGGTGCGGGACCTGGCGTGCAGCAGACGGGGGCGCACGGACGGCACGAAAATTATTATTAACCTGGAAGCATATCAAACACTACTTTGATGAAATATGTCCTGTATTGAAATACACAATAGTGATTTATAGGAACGTCCTTAGGAAATATTTGCTTCAAAATACTGGAAGTGATGACGAGAGACTTGCTTGGTAACAAAAAAAAAATCTTAGGAAATTAAATTAGGCAATTAAAAGACAAAATAATTTAAATTTTTGCCGTATTAAATTGATTTATAGGCTTCCAAATCCGTCAAACAAAATTTGTTTATACCGTTGGCACTGGTTCCTATTTTTTTTTTTGGTTGCTATGTATGTTATATCACAGGGAGCGATGGTTCAAGAAGTGTCCATCGCCTCCAATGGATATCTGAAACTTTATCCACCGAGAGACCATAAAATGTTGTGAGGATACGAAAAGCCATGAGCCAGCGTCGTAGAAAAAAACGTTACTGCAATTTTAACCTACATTATTTGAAAGATAGGACAATTATCGTATGAACTTTTTGAAAATGATGAAATTTTTCCATTACTTCAATATACTTTAGAATCGACATGCGTCTATATCTCCAACCGACCTGTAGATGACGAGCAGGACGAGTATGACCGCCAGGATGATGTACCAGAACCAAAGGAATATGTAAGTCTTCTCGTTGACGATGTTCAGCGGCAGGATGCAGAGCGAGTCGTGCGTCTGCAGGCTGCCCGAGGCACCGAACTTGTGGAACGTGCACTTGGTGACGCGAGGGAACACGTAGATCATTGGGTCGTATCTGGAAATGTTACATAGCTTCTTTTGTCCTTTCTGATACTCCACCGTTGTGACAATAACGGATATTGAGACACTTCCTCGTGTTAGCCCAAAAGATGGTTAAAGTTTTAAGATTTGTCCTACTGAACCTTAATTAGAAATATTATAAAATCTAACAGCAATTGCTGTAATAACTAGCATGTTTTTTTTTAATTTCACCAAAAGGTCAGGCTCAATGAACTATTCAATCTGTGTGATGCGAACCTCTCTTCTTGCGGCACCTCGCTGTATCCCAACACTCTGGTGCCGTAAGAGAAGAACTCTCCGTTGAAGAAAGAGTCCATCATCCAGAGCTGCATCACAATATTCACGAGGCAGAGCAACTCGCAGCCCCAGTATCGAAGGGCATACAACTTGTGAGTCTGGAATAAGAATATCGTTTGGTCTTTGTGATACTTCTCCTATAATAAATGCTTGGACATCTCATAATAACGAATGGCAGTAACGAAATGATTTAAGCCATTATTTTCATATTCTATTGGACACAAATAACCCTGAACAAAAGACGGGTATAACAGCTTACTCATTGTACACGTCGAAAAATAACAATTGCATTACATTTTGTATGAAAAAAAATTTATAAAAAATCCATTAATAATTAAATAATGCATAAAACATATACAATTGTATATTTTATTACATTACACACACTATAGTGACTTTGACACACACACATAATACGTCAATCCGTGAAAATCCCTCACCGTATTGTCACTGAATGTCACACACAAGGATATTTCTATCCCAGCATTGAACTAGAAATAATCAATAATTAATGATCGCATATCATGTACATGAGCCACATCTGTGAATAGGGAGCCATCAACAATAGCACATTCCAATGTAACGAGGGCTAAACAAATTTGACGAATGTTACATGACTTAAACTGATTTATATAAACACATCGAAATATTCTGAATCATAAAAGACTTTACAACTTCTAATCTGTTGCCTATAGTTGGTAGAAGATAAAATAGGATTATTTGGTGATTCGGCGTCGGGACGTGACGACCCCATCGCCCACCGGCTTTTCCGGTGCAGTCAGTCACGGGGAGGGGGACCTTGACCTCGTTTTAGGGTCTCGGTCCGGGCTGGGGGAACAGCCCGTAGAATGAAAGGCTTGTGAATGTGTGATGGATGAATGCTGATGGATGGGCTTATACGGCCCCTAATCTTTGGTTCTGGTGCCCGGCCTTGGGATGCATGGCGAGCAGGCGGCTCGTCCCAAGGGCACCAGGTCTGGCCCTACCTCAAAGGGTCAAAACAAAAAATGGAAAATCGTGTTGAGAAAAATAGTCCCCGGGTGGGTCCCGGTATTATTGCCGGGGAATCCCACACTCCCGCTTCGGCGGGGGGTCGGCCCATGTATACGGGGGGTGCCACCAATACGATCGGAGGAGAAGAAGAGAGGAGAAGTAACGACCATGGCAATATGACAACGGATTCCGACTTGCAAAACGTTTCGGCTTTGGGCATTAGGCCGGGCTCGGCGCACCTTACCGTGTCGAGACCGGACCCTGTAAGCGATGTCGAAGAGACCAACGCTCGCAATCAGTTTGAGCGCGAGTTGGGCCTCGGAGCCGCGTCGCGCATTCCGCGCGTTCTGCTCACACGGCTACCAACCGGACTGGACAGAAGTGATAGAGATAGTGACGACGATCTCTCTGACTCCTCGGCCTTCAGCGCTATGTCGCTGGAGTCCGGAAGGTCATCAATGACCGGAGCAGACAGGCCTCGCAAGAGGAAAACAGAAAGTGACGGGATGCACGCCTTGAGCAGAGGGGCGGCACCCACTTCTAAAAAGGGACGTAGGCGGCCACCAATGCCTGGCCAGTATGTCGGCCTCGCGACGGCCCAAGCTGTCTACAACAAGGCGAAGGAGGAGGCCCTTCGGCTTCAGGCCGAGAAGGATGTGGCCGAAATAGTTAAGAGAGCGAAAGAGAGAAGCGCGTCAAGGAGCGCAAGCCCTGTACCGAACGCTGCTACAATTGAGAATGTGTCAGCGCAAACCAGTGCCGCTCTGACTAAAAGTGTCGAGGCCTCGTTGGCGAACATTCTGATGGTCGCCACGAGGTCAGGAAATTTGAAGGGCACCTTCACAAAATGCCTCAAAGAGGCGGTCGTCAATATAAGGACGGCCGTCTCGGAGTTGAGGGAGCGCTCCTCTTCGGAGGAGATCAAGCGGTTGGAGGCGCAAAATACGCAACTCCTCGCACAGGTGGCGGACTTGCGCCGAGAGATGGAGGAGTTGCGCCGACAGGCCTACCGCCCGGCCGAAAAAGAAATTCGCCAGCTGATGGACGAGGTTTCGAGAAAAAACCTCCAGACCCTCGGCACAATGCTGGCCGGCATTGAGGACCGCCTTCTGCCGGAGCCTCGAAGACGGCCTGCTCTGGCCGTAGAAGTAACAGGTGCCATAGAGGCACCGAAGCGGAAGGGCCCAGAGCCCCAAAAGGTGACGGCTGCCCCCACATATGCAGACATCGCTGCGGTTACAACAACCGCTGCAGCCGTGAAAGCGGCCCGCCCTGCGCCGGCCAGGAGGCGACATCAAACAAAGCAGCCATCATTGGCTGCTCAAGAGGCGGCGCAGAGAAATGAAGGGGCCACATCCAGTCCCTCTACCGCCGAAGGCCCGCACATTACAGACGGGTCACGAAAGGCGAGCAAGAAGAAGGGGGTGGCTACTCCAGCTAAAGCCACCCCAAAGAAGAAGAAAAAGAAGAAGAGGAAGGTGAAGCTTCGTTCACCGACCACCGCGGCAGTCACGCTCACCTTAGCAGCGGACGCCGCGGAGAAAGGGGTGACATATGTCGGCTTGCTGACGCAGGCTAAGGCGGCGATCGACTTGGGGGAACTCGGCATCCCCAGGCTCGGTTTCCGCTTAGCCGAAACTGGTGCGCGCGTCCTCACCATCGACGGTGAGGGAGCGCAGGAAAAGGCGGACGCCTTCGCTGAGCGGCTGAGGTCCGTCCTGCCCTCAGACGTCGTGAAAGTCGCCCGTCCGGTTCGGAGTGCGGAGATCCGCATCACCGGGCTGGACGAATCCGTAGCGACCGCCGACGTCATCCAAGCGGTCGCAAAGGAAGGAGGGTGCTCGGTTGGGGACATTCGGGCGGGTAAACTGGTGGTCGGGCCACGGGGCGACGCGTCCGTATGGATGCGCGTCCCGGTCGCAGCCGCCAAGAAGCTCAGCAGCTCCGGGCGGCTGATGGTCGGCTGGGTGTCGGCGAGGGTGGTGCTGCTGGCCGCGAGGCCTAAGCGCTGCTTCCGCTGCCTTGACACCGGCCACGTGGCGGTGAAGTGCCAGCACCCGGAGGACCGTAGCCGGAGATGTTTCCGGTGCGGGACTTCGGGTCACAAGGCGGCCGAGTGCGAGGCAGCGCCAAACTGCCTCTTGTGCGAGGCTGCTGGCAAAGCAGAGAGGGCACACGTGCTGGGGGCAAGCGGCTGCATCGCAAGGCCGTCTCTCCCCGGCACGAAAGCAACAAAGACGCGAAGGGCACCAAGGATGGCCCGGCCTAAAAAGCCCAAGGCCAATGGCGGAGGAGGAGCGGTTCTCGCCCCGCCTGCCATGGAATTGGACGCCTAGCCCGTGGGCGGCGATCGGGGGATCGCCGCTCACATCAAGAGGGCCCGAGAAGCAAGCTCCCCAATGTCCGGGGAGCTCTCGGAGAGGCAAGCGGCGGCACGTCACCAAGCCGCCGCACTGGGCAGAGCCAAGCCCGGACGAAGCCGGGAGAGGCAAGCGCTGCGGGGTCGTGGTAGTTAAACGGTTCCCACGTCCTCCGCGATAGCGCAGAAAGAGGACATCGGGGGGTTTTAGTGGGTAAGAATCCCACATGCCCCGGTCGCGTCCCCCACGCGGCCGGAAGTCTTACGAAGATTTCCCCCCGTCAACAAAAAAAAAAAAAAAGGATTATTTGGTGATGCCGCCGACCCGTCGGGAACGCTTCGGCGTTCCCACGATGGTCCCTGACCGAGCTCGACAGGGACATGGCGGTGGAGGCGTCGATCGTCCAAGCTTGGACGATGCGAGTGGAGCAGCCCGTTTCGGTGGATGGGGAGGCGCGCAAATTTCGCCACAGCCTGTGGCGGATTTGCGATGCTGCGATGCCTCGCGTCGCGCAACGCTCCCCCAGACGCCAGGTGTACTGGTGGACGTCAGAGATCGCGCAGCTGCGTGCGGCTTGCGCGGTGGCGAGACGCCAGTATATCCGACAACGGAGGCGGCACCCTCGTAACGAAGCCGTCGAATGTCGGTTTCGTGACGCCTTCAACGGAGCGAAGAGCGGGCTTCAGCTCGCAATCTGCAGGTCGAAGGAGTCGGCTCGCGAGGAGTTGCTTGCGCGTCTGGACAATGACCCGTGGGGGCGTCCGTATCTCGGTGCCCGGAATAAGATCCGGGCCCAGATGGCCCCGGTCACGGAGAGTCTGGAGCCGGAGCTTCTGCGAAGCGTCGTGAGTGCCTTATTCCCTGCGGAGACGGCGCACTCGATGCTAGCGGAGGCTGGCACTTCACGCGGGCCGGACCGGGTGGAATTTATTCCGCCCGTCTCTCTGGAGGAACTCGAGGAGTCTCTGCGGCCTCTCAAAGCCAAGAAAACCGCCCCTGGGCCGGACGGCGTCCCCGGATGTGTCCTGGCCCTGGCTCTGGGCGAGTTGGCCGAGTGGTTCGTGGAGATCCTCAACGAGTGTTTGAGATCGGGTCGCTTTCCATCATGTTGGAAAGAAGGGCGACTCGTTCTCCTCCAGAAAGAAGGTCGACCTGCAGACTCGCCATCTGCATACCGTCCCATAGTGCTGCTAGACGACGCGGGGAAGCTCTTCGAGCGTATCCTAGCTACCCGTGTCGTCGCACACTTAAGCAGCAACGGACCCGACCTGGCCGAGTGCCAGTATGGTTTTCGGGGTGGCCGGTCTACGATCGATGCCATCTCGAAGCTGAGGGAACTCGCCGATGATGCCGTTTCGGGGGGTGGGGTGATGTTGGCGGTGTCCCTGGACATCTCCAACGCATTCAACACCCTTCCGTTCGGTGTCATTGAAGAGGCCCTCAGATACCATGGTCTGCCACTTTACATCCGGCAGACCATCGGGTCCTATCTCCGCGAACGAGAGATCTCGTTCGTGGGGAGAGACGGTAGGGTCCATCGCCACGAGGTGCGCTGCGGGGTTCCGCAGGGGTCAGTCCTCGGGCCGCTCCTGTGGAACTTGGGGTACGACTTCGTACTTCGCGGCGCCCTCCAGACCGGGCTGAGCGTCGTCTGCTATGCGGACGACACGCTCGTCGGGGCCCAAGGCGTGGACCTGGCAGAGGCGACGTTGCGAGCTGAAGCGGGAGCCGCCTCGATAGTACGGCGCATCGAGATGCTCGGGCTGAGGGTGGGTCTCGACAAAACCGAGGCCCTCCTGTTCCACGGCCCTCGAGCACGACCACCGCCGGGCGCCAGCATCAACATCTGCGGCGTCCGCGTCGAGCTCAGTCCCCGGATGAAATATCTGGGGCTGACTCTGGACGGTAGGTGGAACTTCCGGGAGCACTTTCGCGGTCTCGTCCCGAAATTACTCGGGACGGCGAACGCTCTCGGAAGGCTTCTGCCTAATCTCGGTGGTCCAAGCGCGACATGCCGGCGCTTGTACACCGGCGTGTTGCGTTCGATGGCGCTGTACGGAGCACCAGTGTGGGCCGGTGCCCTCTCGAGGCCGAACGTGGCGTCGCTGCACAGAGCGCAGCGCGTCATGGCTTTGAGAGTGGTGCGTGGATACCGCACGGTCTCCCACGAGGCGGCTTGCGTGCTCGCTGGGACGCCTCCCTGGGACTTGGTCGCCCAAGTTCTGGCGGAGGTGCACCAGTGGCGCGCACGAGCTCGATCCCAGGGTGTGAATCCGCCCTGGGATCCGGTGGATGGTTGGCGACGCTCCGCACACGAGGAGCTACTCCGTCGATGGAGGCGGCGGCTCTCCGAGCCAGTGGCCGGGTTGCGCACCGTGGAGGCGATTCGACCGCTCCTTAAGGAGTGGGTGGATCGCCGACACGGTTCCTTGACCTTCCGGCTGGTGCAGATCCTCTCGGGGCACGGTAGCTTCGGGCGGTATCTGTGCTACATAGTCGGAAGAGAGCCGACGGCGGCGTGTCACCATTGCAGTTGCGTGGATGATACGCCCGACCATACATTAGCGGAGTGCCCTTCGTGGGAAGCGGAGCGTCGCCAACTAATCACCGAAGTTGGCGCGGACCTTTCGCTGCCGGCCGTAGTCAAGGCTATGGTAGGTAGTGAGAGGGCCTGGGCGGCGGTGGTCTCTTTCTGTGAGGTTGTCATCTCGCGGAAGGAGACTGCCGAAAGGGGGAGGGAAGATGATCCCTCCTCGGCGCCGATGTAGGCTGGGTCGTAGGCAGCGGGCTTATGCCCGCCGAATGGCTCCCCAGTGAGAGGAGCCTGCGGGTGTCGGAGGGGTAATCCGATGCCCGATGATCCAGGCAAATGGAGAGCTGCAGGCCTTACGTTCTGGCAGGCAGTTCTTGGAGAAGGAAGGGGGGTGTGGGTGGGGCCCACCTCTCCTACCGAAGGCGGAGTCCCCTTTTAGGGGCTCGTGCGTAGTGAACGGATGAATGGCAGGCCGTCCCCGTTACACTAGCTTACGCACTGCGCCGAGAACGTCGAGGTGGTTTTAGTGGGTAAAAATCCCACATACCCCGACCGGGTTCCCCCTCGGTCGGAAGTCTTTCAGAAGATTTCCCCTCGTTACCAAAAAAAAAAAAAAAAAAAAGGATTATTTGGTGATAATTCAACGAGATAGATGAGTTGAAAAAGTACTGGATGAAACGTACTCCTGATCCCCGATATATTTGTGAAGATTAATAATTTGAATGGCTATGAGTTTAAGATAGCTCAGGCGAAACAACGTCTCAATGATCATTGTTCATCAAGTTCTGTTCATACACTTTTTATGTACGAATGTAATGAACGGCGCTGTCTGTTGACATTCCAAGCTTACCACCGGGACGGTACGCGGTAGGTGGTAGACCCACATATAGATAACGAGGAACCTAAGAACCGTTTCAACAGTGAAGGGATCTTTGTTTTTGTACTCTTTCGTAAGTTATCTTTGGCATTTCTAGATTGTACCAGAATTCAAGATTCCAGAGAACGTTAAATTGTGTATCCGTATATATTTATATATTTATATTGTTTCTGATGTAGCCTAATGATTTGATTTGCCTTTCTTATCTGTAGCAAAGCATGTTCAAGGTTTCAGTGTTATCATAATACAGCTTGTTTCGTCTCTCAACTTAACTAAATGTTTATATTAAAACAGGAGAACTTGTTATATAAAATAAAGTATTGTATAGAAGTTGCAGTGGTCATGTTTAGTATAATATTTTCTATTTAATCAATCTGTTACTATTAACTACGTATCTTTTTTTTTATACAATATTTTTTTTATAAGATATATTTATATAACATCAAAAAAACACATAGTTTTGTTATTTTATTTGAGTTCAACAGAAAGCGATACGAAAATGTCCGTATATAATACGGTCGACAAAGTTATTAAACTTAAATATGAGGAACCGCTTCATATGTAAGCTGTACCTCTGTATCCACTCCTACTTAGTTATTTTCTAGAATGAACTAAATGTGAACGAAACATTTATAAAGTGGTTTCTATGAAAATTAATAAAACATGAACCGAGAACAATGAATAACAGATCACCTTCGAAAAACTAATAAAAACACAAATATAACAGCTGTACATACAGAAAAATCAGTTTTTTTGTCAAAATCACCTTGAACGGGATCTCATACTATGGAACAAACTTAACACGTTCAGAACGTATTTGGTAGATTAATATAAAACGGTTTTTAACTGTTGCATTACAATTACCTGTAATAACGTGTTTGTAAATAAAACAAAGGCTAGACAAAAAACTCGTAAGTAATTTGGGAACGAAAAATATAATTGTTTTTTTTTTTAGTCCTGAATACAACGGCTTTGAACGGTAACATCAAAGTTCTACCCATAGACCAAACGTGAAGGACCCTCCAGTCACGGCAGATGTATGGATTGAGAGATCTTATTATGTTTTGTGACACGTCTCCCGGCAGATGCGTGTTCTTTGTCACAGCACCTGGCTTTTTTTGCACTTCCCCTCTGACAATTATAACCGAGATATTACGTATTATTTTTGTTCACAGCTTTTGATACCGAAAATTCTGCGATTCATCATAAAGAATCATCTGCGACGTACAAAATACAATAATTTAATTGAGATCCTTTAGGTCCCTTGTATTAATATGACTTACTACAGTTTATAATATATATATATGAAACATTTTTTTTTTTTTTTGGGAAAAATACTACGAAAAATTTTTGAGGGTTTATAAAGAACAACAAGTTAATTAAAAAATAATGTTCAGCTGTTAGAAAAACGCTATTTTATAACTATTCCGTCAAGGCTGGCAATTTCAGAGGCACGGAGACAAATTATTCGTGGACGTCATATAAAACGCTCGCATCAATTCTCCGTCGATAAAATGATGTGACATCGCCAAGTAAAAGGTAATATTGCAGCGAGGTTATCATCGGCGGCATTGTTGCATGCAAACTTAACGTAGCCAGCAATCATCTTCCATTTGCATGGCCGCCTCACGCGTCCTTACGCTGGAGACAGGCTATTGTTATTTACAATTACCGTTAATGCTTATTAATTGAATCATACTTTTCGTTATCGTTTCCATTTACTGTTATATTATGCAACGTCGGGAATGTCGTTTTAACGTTTCATTGTCTGCTCTAGTTCTGCTTTGTAACGTAATATTGTTGAAGTTTCACTCCCTTCGTCTAATTTTATTTCAACATCCTATATATAGCTTTACAAACGTTCCCCAGTCCTTGTATCAAGTGGCCCACTCTGATACAGGGATACGTGAATTGTTAAGGAGTTGGGGGTCCACCGAGTGCCTTGCGGGACACCAACGCTATTTGTTCTTCGTAAGATACGTATGCAACCCGTATCATTCATAAGTGGCTAATTTTACTTTCAATTGAGTGTTTTGTGATTTAAATTAGATATCAACAAAGCGATTGCTTTAGAAACTTAATAAGAATGATAATTTTATCAAACGCCAGTTATAGTAAATACATTTTTAATTTATATTATAAGTCAATAAAGTTTACGTAATTTTAACTCACAAATACTTCCAATACAAGATATACAGGGTGAATATTTATAAACCATATATACTGTAAGGTTGGAGAGACTGATGTCGGTGTGAGATGATACACAAAACGTGTTCTCTGATAACTGTTACCATCAGTTAGTGTTGAAAAAGTAAAAAATAATGACGTGAAGTCAGTTATCATAACAACTCACTCTAAGACATGAATCTGTGTGAAAAATAAACAACTAGATTCGAAAATCTCATTAAGGCTGTAGCTCGTTCTTTGAACAAGTTTTATGTTAGCGTACTTTCACCGACACTCTTGAACTGCGAGTTGATCGAAGTTTCCAAAGAAGTTGTTTCACGTTTATATAACCTATCCGAATCTAACAACGCAGAACTAATCTTCACTACCACACATGTCAGCAATATGTATTATTCAGACCCTGCTATTCGCCGCTTCCCGTGATCATAAAGAATGCCCGTTCGCCCGTCCGCCCGTCCGCAGATACAACGTGAGGGTCAACTAACACGTGGTCTCACGATACGTAGAAGACAATGCTTCATTTAAATACGTCGGCCGCATCGCCATCGGACACTGGAGGCGTCTCGGAATCTAATATGGAACAACACTTGACAACGTGATACAGTTTTTTTATAATGTAGACACGCTTTAACTCCATGAAATCTTAGGCAATTTGAATACGTATCTATAATTTAGTGAGAGAAAACAAAACATCTTTACACGTAGTGAGGACACGACAGAGTTATAATAGTTGCTTAGGACGAGGAAATGATTGGCATCATTAAATCAATTCCTTGGAGTGCGTTGACACGAGTTCAGACGGACGAGAATCAAGTACCGTTACAGCAGAAAGAGACATCAGACTACCCAATACGAGAAACACGGAGCCGGCTGGTGATGTAGGAACTGATTAATATAGGACCGCAGTAAAAACAATACGAATATAGACACAGTTTTACATAATGAAGCACATAAAAACAGTGACAAAGACAACGACACTCGAAAAAAACAAGTATGTCGTATCAACAGAATTTCAAGTTCAACTTCAGAAACGAATAGAACAAAAGGAGGTACGGAGAAGAGGTCAGATTTAGAGACGAAACATCAAAACCTGTGAAGAGACAATGACACACCACGTGGCCACTTGTGGCTCGTGAATGGCGGCTTGAAGCTTGAGTAAGCACGCACTACGACAACTATATATTGTTTGAATAAGTCTCTGCGATGATATGTACAAGGGAGTTTATTTACGATAACAAGTGGGAATGTTTTCAAAAGAGGAATTCTCGGCCAGAGCGTGGATAAAAGAATTATATGAAACATAAAAATAAGATTTAAGAGCAGCGTTTTTTTAATTCAACGCCGTCGTAATGAACGACCCATTTAACAGTTCAGCTGTGACAATACAAAATAATAAAACAAGAGCTCCCTAAAAACGCGATTTCTAAGCAAGTCCCAAAGACAACGTTAATATTTAAAGTCAAGACGTAAAAGTGTCTTGATTTCAATTACAGCCAACTGTCGTAGAAGACCTTGATAGGGTGGATTTCGGGGAACGGAAACCAATTACGTTGAGTCAGCAGCGGCTGTCAGTAGATCGATAAATACGGAAAAGCCGGCTCCTGATACGAACAAGCATGTCGGAATATTAGAGCAAGTTTAACAATCGTCAGACGTGATCTCTCCGATACGATCCAATCGTAACAATACAGAGAACATTACGTAACGATGTAACGTGGCCAATGACCGGGAGTAAAAAATTAGGAACAGATCAATTCCGTTCCTCTAGATACGTTTTTGTTGCTTACAAAATTTGGACAAAAAATCCAAGATACGGATAAACTTGAGTACATTAAACGGGTTTAGTACAAAACGCCATTAAAATAAATCACTACCAAGTGTTTTTTTTTTTAATGTTCAGAGAGTTTAAACATTATAAACTGCCAGCGGCATTTTTCTTTCCTGACATCTACATCTAGGACTGTTAACTTATTAATGACCCAACACACGAAGTCAGTTCCCAGACACGATTTGTATTCCATTATCGTCCCGGGCCAGTGGACGCATCCGCGACAGTTCAAAACTCACGGCATAAAGCGACAAATAGCATCATTATGTACATTCCATAATACAAATGTTATGCCACTACAGAAAATATATTAAGAGGCTTTCTAGAGACGTTCAATCATATAACCCTGTTGCTAGCATCAGAGCAATATTGACTAAGGTCTTGAGTTAAGGATTAAATTCTAAAACAAAGTATCGAAAATTCAACAAGAGAAAGATTGGAATGTGAGACCCCGGTAATATATGGTTCCTGTAATTTTTTCTCTATAAATATTTTCATTTTACACCCTATATATATAAAATATTTAAAAAATATCAATTATCTTTGTAAAGATTTCTTTCATACTAAAAATATATATATAAAATATATAGACATAACGCGAGTACTCGACAATTAAGTGGCTTGCTTTTATTTATTGAAAAAGCTTTTAGTCATTAAGATGTTACAATATTAATGGTCGTTTCGAACAGCTCTGACTCCTCTGTAGTTTCACTTTAAGCCACCCGCGACCCTCCTACCAACCAATACGGTACTAATTAACGCTTTTCGGCGCAGTTTACAACAAGGTATTTTTCAAAGCTCTCTTTAATTTCTCACCAAAATTTTAATTATTGATTATTTCTAGTTCAATGCTGGAATAGAAACATCCTTGTGTGTGACATTCAGTGACAATACGGTGAGGGATTTTCACGGATTGACGTATTATGTGTGTGTGTGTCAAAGTCATTATAGTGTGTGTAATGTTTATTATAAATCATTTAATGTATTTCTCATACATTTTATATAAAACACAAGCATTGTACATTTAATCGCCATTTAAACTTAGGCTGTTTTAAATTCCACGTTCCTCGTTACGCACAAATTTTTTCAAGTGTTATTATTATGATATAAAAGTCACTTTATAATATTTGAAACAAGAAATGTAAACGTAAGCTTAAAATCCAACCGCACACAAAATACATGTTTACAAAAGATAATATAGGACTATTTTGTTTGAGGTGATTTTATCGACAAGAACTATTTTCAAAGTGTCGCTATCACACAGCCCTAAGTGCCATCCGTCACTCACCCTCTCGTGTCTGATGAGGTAGTTGATGATCATATCTTTCTTCTTTTCCTTCTCTTCAGCGTGACAGACTCCTATGTTGAGGCCCATCACTATAGTACGTAAGAGACCCCCCTCGAACGCATCCCATAGATACTTAGGCGTGTAGCACATTATCGCCTGGAAGTTATTAATTTATGAAAAACAAAAAATGCTCTCGACTTTGCCAGTCTGATAAAAAATTATCTCGAAAAATAATTTATTAAAACCTTTTATGATAAATTTTAGTTTTCAAGACGAGGTTGTAAGATACGGACACTCATTATAATATTCGCTCATTAAAATGCTCTTAAAATAACTGAATAACATATTTAATCATAAAGAGACCTAAATAGTATCGCAGCTATATACAGAAGGGCGTTCCATTAAGATCTGTGTGTACCTTGCCTTATAAAGATACAAAGGTGATCTCATATATTAAGTAGTAACGTTTAACGTGTGTCAGTAGGTCAAGTTTCATGGAGTTGTCTAGACCCCGTTATGTCTCAGCTCTGGTTAGCCTTATTCCGTATGAATTAAATTATAAAGCTATTTAATTTTTTGACCTAACTTTTAATAAATTATCTCTAAATAAATAAATGCTGGCTAAATTATAAAAAGAGTAATATAGAAACTGCTTGTGATTTTAAAGTTTTTGTTTACGAATAGTTTTTTATAATTAAATATACATTATTAATAAATACCTCTTATAAAAAAAATAATACACACACACAAGCACACTTCCAAAAACACACACACACACACACATAACGAGTACTCGTATGTGTAATATAATGATAATAAATCACTGACCTGGAAGAACAGCACAAAGCAGACCCACTGGTAGTAGGTGTAGTATTTCTTCTCCTGCGTGCTGTCCCATTCGTTCATCACACCTGGATGAGCGACCTCCTTACCAACCTGGAGTATTATATTCAAATAAGATCACGAGCAACTCTTAAGCCGGATACACACTATACTATTAAATCATAATCCCTATTATAAGACCACTCCAATCATTAATTGTACCTACTTGATATATATTTATATGAAAATATATTAACAATACTCATGCAGTACGTAGAAACATCTTATAAAGGAATCATGTTGTGTGTTTTAATTATCGATATGGAACTTTGGCTCGCACTAGTTTGAATCCGTCTTAATGTTTTGCTCCTACTTATTATATGTTTGCATACAAATACCTGTTCCCTGCGGTTTTACCTTCATTTTAAGTCATTATGTCCTAAAATAAGTGATAATCCTTATGACTTCTATAGGATCCTTTATCGGATGCTGGCTTGTTAACAACGAAACTACACGAAGACAATGACATTAACATTAAAGAGTAATTTTAAAAACCGAGTAAAAATAGTAAATAGTTCTGTAAAATTCATCTTTCATGAAGTATATAAAATTATTAAATACTATATATTATTTGTGGTGTTTGTACTATCCATAACGTATATGTATTCCTCCCATGTCACGTAGTATGGTCCTCCTAAGAGTGAGAGACTAACAAATACCCATTGGTATCCACCAAGTCTCCTTATTGTCAGAAGTAAACACAAACATACATTACATTATAAGTACAAACAGAAAGTCGCTCTGTCTATCATAAATTTAAAGATTTATAGCATTTTATGATATTAATGCAGAATGATACGAAGAAACGTCCAGTCGAAAATATCTTTTAAAAAACATATATGTATTAAAATTCAGTCATATATACGTCAAATAAGCGTACGGTATGTGAGAGGTTTTAAACAAAAAGCGATTTCGGCGCTGTAATCTCACTATCTAGTTCCGTATAGCGCTGTTATTGTTGTGACGTCATCGATTATCACCAGATGGAGGTCTTCGCCAAAGAAGTCATTAAAACAACATACAGTGACACAGGCATACATGTAAGACACATTAAATTGAAAGTCCAACGGAATGTAAAACATCATTACCACAAGTTTGTGACCACACTCAACACAGATAGTTTATAGTTTTCATCCGACTACTATTAATAACATTGTGAGCAAAGATTTTTGAGTGAAGTTATCGTAACTGACTAAAGTGTGTCAGTGGACACGTAGTACGGGTACAGATTTATTTAATTTGAACAGAACTGTGTTATAATGGGCGCGGACATAAAATAATTTGACAATAGTAACGAGAACGGACGATTGCTCCCAGCGGCAGATGTCGTCATGGTTTCGTCAGTATTAACATGAGCGTGGGACATATATAAAAGTTTCGTTTGTATGCAGTGCGATTGGAACAAACAGTGATCTAGATTTAATATTTTGGAAAATAGACTAGACGGAGAGTTCTTAAGTTAATAGCGCTTCTAGGTTTTATCTGGTCGACACTCCCCCAGACATTAAGTTACGAATTAACGTCACGAATACGCAATGTGAATCATGAATGAATCACGTCTCGTGTGCTCGTCCGCCGCTGGCACTGTCAACCTCGCAACTATTATTAATAATGCTGTAAGAATCTTTATAGGAAATGTCAATTGTTTAACAATAGACATATTTTTCGCCATGATACATAAATAAAATGACATTTTCATTTTAAAAGTACGCACAAGATAATACGAATTCTTATTACATCTGGGTGGTTTACTTCTTCACTCTTAAAGAGTACTCGGTCAGACCTAAAGCGTGTGTAGCTGTCGCTCTGTCGCAAACAAAGATATCAAATGACAATCTGCTCTGTATAATTGTTTTATATAATACATAGTAAAACAGAACACTATCAATTTAATTTCTAATCTAATAGGTATCGATACATCCCACAGCACATATCGAACTTTCATCTAAAATATTTTATACATATTTTAAGTAGGAATTGCTAAGTGAATGCTATCTCTTGTAATGAAATGTCGCCAAACAAACTCTTAATCAATATATACGTATGTAAGTGAGTAACCGCATAATGTCTCTTATATTTGATATCATAATTACGATCTCTGATGACCTGATGCTGCATCTCAATTTACATCGACATCGATAACTGGCCGACCTCTTAATCATCAATAATCACCATTCAGATCCCCTTACAAAGAGACACTTAAACTCGCAGATATCAGGACCAACTCGGAATTGATAAATTGCATTTCAAAGCGTCATTGACGTTTTTCTCGGAATGTAATCTTATCTTGAAAGCTGAATACGAAACTAAACTAACCAGCGAGTCCGGCCTGGACCGCTATTGTTGATGTTAAAGAGGGCCATGTACTGGGGACATTCATCATTGAGGAAATGGGCAGTTACTCCTCAATTGCAAGCACCTAGCTCGACTAATCGGCTGAGGTTCGAGTCACGCTGATTGCTTTGACCCCAACCGACCAGCCGATACCAACTGTACATTAGGCGGAATTATATTTAATATCTCTGTATCATTTTGTATTAAAGGTCGAATGAAGTCAGATAAAGAACCATCACCTAAACGGCCGTCTGACTTCATTGCCAACAGAATATACTGTAAAATTTATTTAACAATTATAATATGTCAGCGGGATTCCGAAAACGATAACACGCGTTAATAGAGAGAGAATTCAAATGTCGAATTACCAAAGCGTTACAAATTTCCATACAACGAGACAACGGGCAAATATGCTGAAATTGGCTTGATGTAATATAATATAAACATTGACACGATAACGGAAGAACAAAAACAAACGAATGTCAACCTCCACATAAACAAACATGTAACACGGTGACACAATACTCAATACAACAAAGGGTCTCGCTAAAATAGCCAGCCGCTGGCGGAGTGCCAAAACTGAAAGGAAAGCAGCTGGTCAACCAACTCTAGCTGACGTTTCATGACTTTTGACAAACGCTATGTTAGGTTAACTGTACCTATGTATAGAATACTATGCCTATACATTTAGTGACAGCTACTTGTTTATAATCTTACAAATTTTTCTCCTATAGGTTATATAATATTCAAGGAAGGAGAAAAGGATTATATTTTATATATTGTGTCCGACATGATGAAATATCAGCGAATGGTGCGTAATGAAGGACGGGAAGGGACGTCGATTCTACTCAACCTGATTGAAATATCGTACATACTGACAATTACGTTATTTGGACATCAGTCGAATGTAATTTTTTAATAGAATCATTGCCTCTTGATTGCTTTATCGAAAGATTGAACTTTGCCCTCGTTTGATAAAAATGTAGGTTTAAATTGACATTAGGATGAACGCGTTTCCGTGAGTAAAAGTAGAATATTATATGTAAAATGTAGGCTTTACTAATAAACATGACTACAAACAAGCAGACGTAACTAATAAAACAGCAAATATCGAAAATCTTATTAGCGACTTATTTAGGACGCGCCCACATCATCTAGCAGAACTTAACGAGACATTGTACCGTAACTATTTAACAGATAACCTAGAATTCTAGAAAGCTGATGAAATCACGTATTCACTGATGAAGCACCAATTCTCTCTCTGTAAAGATCAACAAGGAACTGATAATCACAGCGACATTTTCCTGGACGTGCATCCGAAACAGGTCACATGTATTTCTTTCTTTGTCTCAAGCAAATTTTATTGCAAAATAATGGTGGATGACTTACGAATAAAAAGAACTCACCTCCCTCGCGAAGGCGTCGGGCATCGTAAAGGTGGAGGTGATCCAGCAGAAGGTGTTGACGACGTGAGCCGGGAGCCCTCCTCCCACGATACACTGGATAGGCTGTCCCACATACTGGGTCGCTGTGATGATCAAGGAACACGTCAGCAATAAAACCGTAGTGAACACATTGTGCAGT
This sequence comes from Danaus plexippus, assembly GCF_018135715.1. Lineage (NCBI taxonomy): Eukaryota > Metazoa > Arthropoda > Insecta > Lepidoptera > Nymphalidae > Danaus > Danaus plexippus. Next base: position 636,488 of record NW_026869846.1, read on the forward strand.
CTGAACACGGCGTTGTCAGTCTTGATGGGCTGGTACTTGAAGTAAACGCTCAGGCCTCCGAGCAACTTAAACATTTTGATGCTTCTATAACATCATCGGGAATGTGCGCTAACTACGAAAAATCAGTCTTCGTTGTAATTCATCGATAGCGGAATGTTGTAGTGACGTTCTGCTGTCAGGCCGTCATCTGGAACAAGTTATTTGTCTTTTGTACTGAATTGAAAATACAAGTAAATAAGAAAAAATAAAACGAAATACGACCAGATAATCTTATTTTAATGATGACCTCTGTCAGACAACCTGACCTATCTGAAGTGAAATCTATGATGATGAGAGTATAGTGATAATATCATTGCCATGAATTATGTACTAACTTTGACCAGAGTACAAGGTTTATATGCTTTTTTTTATAACAGAATAGTACTTCATAAAATAAGAAGGAAATATTGAAACCCCTTGTACCCTGTGCTAAGCCAATGATTGTATCTTAGGGTAAGACGAGGGGTGACCCTTAACTTTTCTTAGGGTAACATGTCTTAAGATTAATTTATTTGGGGTCGGCTTTCTGTATGGGCTCAATCTCATTCGGTATAGACATTTTAGTCAGTTCTCTTAGCATTGTATAAAAGTATTAATTTTACTACACATAAGACTTAACCAAATACACAGTAAAAACACCGTAGTTTTAATTACGGTGGTAATCGGTTGGTAATCCTCACATATTGATGAAACTAAATAACATTGCAAACGTTATTACGACCCAAATAATGCCAGAGAAAACATTAACAGTTACAACATTTTAACATCAACTTGTTAAATACTCTTCAGCCCAACAGTTACAATTGCAAAGAGAAATCTAAAAACATACATTTGATAGTAAGATTCATTTTCACATGCAGCAAATTAAATATTTTATCAAACATTATTCCAATAACATTATTACATTCCAATGAGGTGATCGACTGACAGCATCCATTGTACACTTACAACAATTCGTACAAACAAAACTTATACTACAACGTTTCGTTGCGTGTCGGTCACGGTCGGAAATTTAATATATTTAGATAAATTTATTTTTTGCATAATTTCCCGAAGACGAACGCCAGCATCGACCCCGAATAAAATTTTTTTTGGAATTATAAACAATCAGAAATATTTGAGTATACTTCATATTACAGAAGCTTCTGGAATCGAGATTCTAAAGGTAAAGCATTTGTTATACCTATATATGTTTTAAACTAGTCAAAACCGTGTTGTCTTCACTTAGATGTATAAAAACAGAAATGCCAAACATACTGTAAATATAAAATATATTATATGTTATAGACAAAATCATTTCATATTTTTATTCATATATTAACTATCGGCCTTTCAGTCATAGCGAGACTTCACAGTAAATTATTTTTCTGTTATTAATCTAAAAACTCAATGAGAAAGATACTGGTAATTAGTTTATATACTTAGTAAAAGTGTTTCCAAAAGAACTACTCTCAATTTATTGCAATTTTAAAATTTATATTAATATAGAATTCATTGGAATACATATATCAAAATACATAGAAACGTGTACTTGTTGTAAACAATCTGACAACATATCTTTTTTTGGGTATACTGATGTGAAAATGACAGTCCGTGTAGAAATGTTGCCTTAATTGGTGTCAGTTTAGACGGTTATTACACATATCTCACTGTACGATCCATTGTTCGTTGGGTGACGTGTTTTGGGTTACTGTTACCATCCGTTGCTGAGGGCTACTTGATACCTGTCACCATATGATAAGACTGGATGCCAGGCTGCGACGAGCGTAACAATAAAGTTATAATTTTAATTATTATTATGAGACGAAGAGACGATACCTCTCAGCATTCCATGGATTCACCGTGCGGGTGAAGGGTCCATCGCGGTGCAGGGAGAGGAGCTTCAACAGTTACTGGAACTTGCGACCCAGGAGTAGGTAGGCATAATTATAAAAAACGAGTGATCTCCTCGTAGTAATTATTCATCAAAATCTTTTACTCGGTCTGTTATTTTCTAAAATCCGTTGAAATAACGGATACGATAAAGACGAGATCACTTTCTAAGTGATACAAAAGAAAGTAGATGCTGCCCGGTTACTGAATAAATCGTAAAAAGATTTTCGTTCTCGTTTAAACTTTGGCCGAAATAATACAAAAATATCATTGAATAGGGAGTTTAGTACAAGTGTGTTCAAAATAGTATCTGACCGTCTCCGTAATTTACAGAACAAAACTATGATAAATATATAACGTTACTTCGATTTACATAGATAGATACCAAAGTTTTTGTTTTTTTTATATATATATATATATATATATTCCATATATATTATTTACAACCAAATTCCATTAAAATATTCCAAGTAACCGTTGTAAAAACAATTTTCCTGCATTCTGTTCGGTATTAAACACTTTGAAGACGTTGACTGGAAAAATATCCAATAAAATAATTAAATCATCTTGCGGTCGAAATAATGAATTGCGAAAAACATCAGAAACTGCTTACAGCTTCGAATATAGTTTATTATAACGTAATTTATTTTAAATAAAATATTTTCGTGTAGAAAACCGATGTAAGAGAGATCGCGGAGGATTTAATCTCACCAATATAGTAACTGTCTCTCATAAAGAAGTTATTTAAGAGCGGGCCGCCGCCGACAGCGTCCGGGACAACACGGCAGCTGCTGGGTCATACGTATAGTTTTATAAAAAATATATATATAAAACTAATAAACCTTAAACTCCATGATGGATATATAAGGATTGCAATGACAACATATGTGTTATGTTTCAGAATCTTTTCGTTACGACTCCCGATGTTCGTGCTCTGAAATCACTAGCGTCGATTGCTATATAACATCTTCGCCATACAACAGCGTTGTCCCGGCGATGTTCGTATTTACATAACAACTGTCATAATATTTCGTACCGTGTACGCTCAGCTGATAGTTAGCATTCCTTACATAACATATATTAAGTTCAATGAACCCAGACAGTATGATACGTCTTTATTTTTCCTGTCAGCTGTTGTCCTAGACTGAACAGTGGTCTAGTCTTACTATTTCCTAGTGTCGCGTAGTCTAGATTACCACATGTTCAAGGTTATCTTTTATAACTTTTATAATTCGTCTAAAAGGAAACATTTTGATAAAAATAAAAAATGTAAATTATAACTATACTGTATTATTTATATTCTATACAAATAAACTTGAAGTATATTGAAGTTTTATAAAAATAGTAGCGTTTGTAGTAAAAAAAATTATAATTTTTGTCCGTCTTTCTGTTCCGGCTAGCCACGGAAACGGCCGAACTGATTATGACGACACTTTCACCAACAGCCAACTCATGTATTAACAAGTAAATATAGCCAGGTTTAGGGCAACTTTGATTTTTAATAATACATATAATTATTTTAAATATTCCGCTCGGAACAAGTAACAGGGAGAGCCGGTATTATTTAGAAAATATATTTTTTAAAATCCCTGTAAGAGACGAGACAGTTTAGACATAAAAATCTAGAGATATAACTGTTATGTTTAATTGAACCTTATATAATATAACATGAATCATTTTATAATATAATTATTGTATAGTAAAGGAAAATATCAAAGTTATTCCACCTCCGTGTCAATGAATACATTCACAACAATGTGTGACATTGAAACTGTACACGACGCTATAATTATAATTAAAAAAAAACATTATTAAGGATATTGGATTCATTTAAATTAAATACTAGCTGTGAGCCACTCGCTCCTCGTTGTAGTTATTTTTAAATTACTCGAATAAATTAAACATTAACTATATAATAAACTAAGATATTCCTTATGATATCAGTTATCTATTAGTGAAGTCGGTCCAGCCGTTTAAGAGATAAGCCGTTACAAACACACAGACCAACAGACAATTTTTTTGGAAATAATGAGACTTTAATTATATATTACTTGTTCCATGGGTAGTTAATATAAAGCTGTTATTTTAATATCACAAACGGACACTTCAAACGTTATTACTATTACAGACGTCATTCAAACATTAGTCATTCACATGTAACGAATATTACAAAACTGTGTCATTAAATATTGTAGGATAATAAAATTACATGTTTAAAGATGAGGATGAACGAGCTGGTTCGTTAAAATTATTGTCGAAACAAACAGCAGAGGCTTCATAAACAACATATACACATCATAACCGCAAAAGGTTACAAATGGGTCGGATAGATTACACGTAACGGTGTTACGTACCTACCTACAGAACCCATTACAAGTGTTACGTGAAGATCGGTATATACGCCATTAGGTATCTTATTTAGAAAAGAAGACATAGTATCAAAATTTCCTTGCTTATTGACAAGAGGATCTTACACCTTTTGGGTTAAAAATTAAAATGTTTTTCTTAGCGTGGAAGGACGCAACCTCCCAAATAACTAGCATTTTACCTCGACTTTGCAACGACTTCGTAATACATTAAAGATAATCCTTATAATGTTAACTTCGAAAGTTCGTTATGAATTTTCAACATTATGTATGTATGTGTGTTTGTTCATCACAGAAACTACGGAACGGATCTGTTGGATACCTTACTAGAACGAAATAGTAGGTACAGAAAATATATAAAAGAACAGTCTTTTTTATCAATAATATTTGGTCAATCATCAAAGCTTAAAACAGCATATATTCATACTAAAGTTCTGCACTGCAATATACAGCATCCTGTATGTAAAATTTCCAACACATTATTATACATTACAGTAGGTACCTCATCATTTATGAGTTCATGATTCCTGTGACCTTATAAAGTGGTCAAACTAATAATTCTCATTAAAAGGACGCCTGACGCTAAATAAGATCTACAGAATACTCATTAAAAATCAATCGATCGCCTGAAGTTGCATATACTGATATTAAAAAATACAAAGTTATATACTTCTTAAAGCAACGTTATTTACTTCATACGTTAAATGTTTCAGAATAATATGAATATACATAAGCAAACAAGTGTCGATTCATATTTGAGTTCTTGTGTTGCTACAAAATTATAAATCGCTAATCATTAAGACGGGAATAGACCATCAATAATGAACAGTAAATTATATTTCGTAACTTAAGTAACAGGTGAGGTCACTCGGAGCTGATAAGATGCCGCCTTTGTTCAACACTTTGTTTGGAAAATGATTCTTAAACGTTGACTTTATGTCATCATAAAAATTTGATTAATTTTTCTGACGTTATTACTGTGAAATGTCAAAATTGACAGTGACAATACGGGAGTTAAAAAAAAAAAACAGAAAAAAATGCAAATGATTAAAGCAAACAGTAAACATTTAAAACGTTAAGTAAATAAAGAAAAACAACATGTATAAAAGACGCGGGAATTAGCCAGTCATTGTGTGATAAATGTTTATAAAAACGTATATGAATTAAAACAATAAATAAACAATGAACATACAAACAAACAATAAAATTGTTTATAAATTAATGTGTATCAGTTCTACAGACGACTATATTTTATATGGAACAGTGACATAACAACATTTTAAACAGATTAAAAATAGTACAGCATTCCATTTCCAGATTTAATATATAGATTTGCTGTCGTCAGTATTTCAAAGCAAATAAATATAAACAAATGATTTGCAACAAATAAAACGTATAAATATATTACTCCCACCAAAGAAAACTAAATCTCTTTCAAGTGAAATTCATGTTTTCGAAGGAAAAAAGTTTAGGAAAGTCTAAATCTGTTAAAATAGTATTATTGTAACAGCAATAGGTTTTATATTAGTATATAAAACGACCGCCAACGGACGGACAGATTCCGGACCCTCATTATTAATACATTACGTTATAGCCGTACATGTAGATATAGTTAGGAATTTCTCCATCAAGAAGTACGGACTTAGGTAATACTTAGCCATCATATAATATTATTATATAAACAAAATATATATGTTCCTTTTGTTTTTTTTTATATCAAAGGAACACAGTAAAAAATAAAAAAATGATTTACAATCACAATCAATTTATATTTAATATTTGTTTTGGTGTTATAAAAACTTTTTTTATGATGTACGTATTTAAGTTATAGTAAGTTGGAAGGTGTTTTTGTTAGGGGTTTGATTTAAAAATTATTGTATGAAGTCGAGCTATTTCGATTTATATAGTATTATACAAAACTGACAGAGAACAAAAGTTATAATATTTTGTTATACAAATGAAAGTTAAATTAACTATAAGTACCAACAAAACGATATGATACTTATATTAGAATACCTACGGCTCAAACGATCCCGCTCAGCGGTCAAGGAGAACGGGGCAGGTGTTGGTGATATACTGCCTTCATACGTTTCAATTACTGTATATATTAGACTTATGTCGGCTAACTAAAACCGCAAATAAAAAAAAAATAGAATATACCGTTTTTTAAATTCTGTAGAGATCGTTACGAATAAAATTGGTAACAATAATTCGCACTGGCAATAATAGCTTGTGTTCTATTTTTAAGTCATAAATTTTGTTTTTCATTTAGATACAACATTAATTTGAAACATTTCGATCAGACCAAGAGGATTATGTGGTGAGATAACATAAAATAATATTACGTTAGCTTTGTAACATTAGTATTGGAGATCTAGTGGCAATAAATCAAAAGGTCCCGCCCCTACCCGGGTAATATTGAAGACGATTAACGAACAGGATGGACAAAATTACAGCGCGGTTGGTATACCGAAAAATGTGGTCCGTGACCGACGCACGTGACAGCCGATGTAACAATAGTTGGTCTTAAGTCTTAAGGAAATAGTTTTATAAAAGTTACAACTGACAATATTTTTATGATAAACTCTTAATTACTACTTTAATACTATTATCATAAGACTCTATTTCCGATGTTGCAACTAATATGTGTATTGCAAACTATATATATATATTATTTTAGTTATTGATTGTATTTTAAGTAACTTTATGACACCTGTTAAACATATACATAAATTAATGAACTTTGATGTCTGTTGGAAGAAAGATATACAAAGATTTCTTAAACGTTATACCTTATAGAGTGGTTCCTTTCAAAAAATGAAAGTTTTACACATAGAGTTATTTGACAATATTTTACTTATTGCCAAATCTTGTGCCGCAGATGAGAATCATAAAAGTCAGGTATTTCTTTAGCCAACATAATATTATAATGTTAACAAAACATTCACTTAATAGAAAAATATATTTAAGAATAAAGTAAGCAATAATAATTGATTTTTGGTAAAAAAAATTACAATCTTATTAAAAAACTCAGCAGTCCATACTGGGATATAGTTACAGCACCGCAATTCAGTCTGATCATAGAATAATTTCCATTCAGTAAAACGATAAACCGTCACCTTAGATACCAAATATTATTATGCTATGCTTCCCGAGCAAAGGAAAACAAAGTGTTTAAAAAATCAGTCAACAGGTGAACTTTAAAAATCAATTCCTACAGAGATCTAATATATCAGCAGAGAATAAATTGTAACTGGCCAAGTTACTGTACTTAGTTTGTAGGGAACTTTATAATATATTACGGTAAATTACAAAAAATATTGTATTTATTAATTATTTAAAATATTGTATTTTACTGAATAACTCTAAATATTTTAACTCATAATTACTTCCTTCATAAAGTAGGCTGTTACATTTTTGTATTCATAAAAAAAAAAACAGATCATTTTCTTAAAACTTATAATGGCAATCACAATTTTTTTTATAATAAAATAAATAATGTGGGACCTTGAAGTTTTAATTAAAAAAAAATAATAGGCAAATAATATTTAATATTTACTTACCAATTAACCTGTTTCCACTTAATCTGGACTTTTTTATAATTTTTCCAATGTTTAGTTTCCACTCTTCCAAATAAATTATTCAAATTTCAAAATAGAACTTTCTAATTTATTATTCCTTATAAAGTTCAGACTGTATAGTCGACAAACGTAATAAATTTGCCAAATATTGTCATATTTTCACTTAAAAAGTAAAAAGACGAAAATGAATCGCTACAACACACGACTAATTCCTACACTGAACAATTTATTTTGTTTTTCCACAGATTACAACATAGCTATAGACAGTGCAGTAATATTTAAGAGAGGAAAGGATAGAAATATATACATTGCTATAAAAAAACGAGACGCAAAATATTGCCGCTACTACGGCCGGCTTACTGTCATATGCTCTCCTCATTCTGACGTTGTCCTTGGTGTTGCCAGTATTATAAATAACGTTCCTCTGTACGGACTACAATGTAAGCTATAACATAATAATATAATTTTATTATTATTAACTGTAAGTAACATTTAATTCAAATACTACCTACGAGTCAAGCTTTGAAGAAAATATTTGTTCGAATTCGAAATTGGACCCAAAAAATGATCAAAAGAAACTTTTAGCAATAATTGAAGTAATATTAGTTTAAACAACAACCTCTATTTCTCGGACTCTAATCGTTAGATTTGTCGTTAAAACTCTGACATAGTATCCAACCAAATAGTGAAATATATCTACTTTTGTTGTAATATTTACCCATCTTAAAAAAATTAAAGGGTCTCTGTTCGTCCTTAAAATATTTGATTTTCATTCGCACAAAAATAAACATTATCAATTAATAATTTTCAAACATGTTTATATGGACGTGCCGAACAAAAGTCTCAACAACAACGACTTTATTACTCATATAATTATTACTACTAGCTCATTACATTCTTTTTGTGTCCTAGAAAATAGAAAGCACATTTATTTAAATTGACGTTGATTTCCTTTGTCACACAGAACCGGATGTAATAATCTTATTTGGTTACCATTCATACTTACAATAATGCCAAAATCGTAATACAAGTTATTCAATTTTATATATACATAACAAGTAATAACACTTAATGAAAAGTTATAAATAAATAATTATTTATGTTTATTTCTGATTCATTTGTATTTTTTTAACAAGCGCAAGGATAAACGCACAAATATAACCACGGCAGCAAAAGGGCTACATTTAATTTCCGATCAATCACAAAAGTAATTACGATGAGAATTAAATCTCTGAGGTTTCATCCACCAACACATAGACGATCAATTGAAGGGAATCTGTACATTAAAGTTGTAAAGAACCAGTCGCGCTACTTGTGAGGCCGAAATTCCAGGTACAGATCGCATGCTTCGGGACGCGACGCCCGACTTTACTATACTAAACAATACTTTACACTTTAAAAATCACATCATGCTGTCAACAATAGATGGCGCTGTTCGCCATCGAAGGAATAAGTTATGACAGTTTGAAAAACTAACAAAGGCAAATTCTCATCTACAAACATAAAGAGATTTCTTTATTAAAACTATTGCTTATCCTATTATATTACCTTGAAACTTCATAAAAATTGAGGTAATTAAGGCCAATTATGTTTATAATTCATTGAGGAAGAAGGAAGATGTCTAAAGGAAGTCTTGTTTATTAATACAATGACATCACAAGACCTTAAATGCAAATGAATTTCAAACATTCGTGTATTTTCCATTGTGTCTAGAAAAATATTAATTTAAACATTTTCTGTAACTAAACGTCCAACTGGCAGGTGAGTTAAAAATAATATAACATATTGCAACAATAATGTTCTTGGAGTTCTCGTCGAGGTCACCGATAACTAATCAGGATATTTTAGTTGCTGCAAAGGAACCGATACATTGAGAGTTTTTACTTCAAAAATTCTCTCAAAATTTCTTTCAGAAAGTCTTTTATTTTCTGTCTTAGCTTTCTTATTTACAATCATATATTGATTAACATCAAACAGAGATTATTACGGTTGCATCTGTTTCTAGTAAGTTGAATGTACATCAAATTATTACTCGTTACATGACCAATAAGATATTCTAATAGAAATTAGTATATTGTTAGATTAATTTAATAAATAACATCGAACGTCCCGAAGAGTTCAGGGTCAATAGTCGCGATTGAACCCGCGTACTAGATGAGATATCATTGCACGTGGTCCGTTCACTGCACGTCGTAAGACTACGTATACGATACTCGATCGGGTTACTTACCATACTCGAGACTTATCGGTAATCAAATAAATGCTATCGTATTACGATACAAGGATAAAGGATATGTTAAAATGAACGTAGACCTTGTAATGGCTCCAGCGTCAATAAACGTCGGGACATTATGTTCATGTTTTAGCCGTGTTAGAGTAAGATTAAAAAAATCTTCGTTCTTACCCTCGGCTCACGTTAAGATATCCTCTGTATTACATCTTCTGCGTATTAGAATTATCACAGATCAGGTTAAAGTGTTAAAACTAATTTTATTTACTAATAGTTTATTTATACAGCTTATCAGAACGAGGATTTTAATAACGAATATAAAAATTATGACTTTGTATGACACCACATGAATTAAGTACTTACTGTAGGCTCTTAAATAACTTGACGTTGCTTGTCCTATGTGTTGGGGATATTTGATCTTGTGCGAGGAAGTAAATACTTGTACGTACTTATGATATTAATGTACTGGTATTTTATGAGGTCACTGACATCTACAACCTACCTAAAATTTATGTTATGTAATCTTGAAATGAAAATATTTTAAATTAATTCTCGTTATTCAGTTTTGAGTGGTATCATTTGTATGTGTGGGACAACTTAAAGCTGAGTTTGCCTCGTTTTTACTGCAACCCTTAAATTAAGTATTTTTTATATTACTTTTTTGGTGAAAGTTCGTTCAGTAAATAAAAATGTTTTATTATTATTATTATCGCATTTTGAAATCGATTCATCTGTTTTCTATTTAATTTAAATTAAAGACATCAGGACAATCTTCAACCAGTGATGTTTTCACTTTTGTGGCTTCAAAGAAAATAGCACCTTTGAATTACTTTATATTATTTTAAAATGATCTTAGATACGAGTATACGGTTACTTATGCGCGTTTAAGGAAAAAAGACAATAGCATTATAAAACATTATAATATTTTATTATAACATTATTAATAATAGCTTACATAACATTTAAATATATCGTATTTTAGTAATTGGTTATGACTTAGTCAAAATAATAATCTGTGATTTGGCATTGACGCAATAATATTCCCCGTTCTTTAGGAACAGGCAAAATCTTAAATAAAAAATTGTTTGTTTCGCTTCGACCGCAATTACCGCAAGTGGTGTTTCATGAATGTCACAGAACAGATCGATATACTCCTCAGTGGACTATACGACCGCATCTCGAGACATTCATGTCTTAAACGTGAGCGTTTATTCAATAAAAATAATGCTTCGTATAGTGCGACTAAATTACCTGTCTCTATATTGAATTCTCTGACAAAAGTACCTTTCATAAATGTGAAATACTGACTAAGTGACTGACGATATTGTTTATACATTTGAGCCGTCCAGCAGACTGAGCACGCGCTAATATTATATCATAAAAATAATCATTTATAAGAGTATAATTTGAGCATTTAGATCGTAATCTAGAAAAGTATTCAAATATTTGTTAGCGTATTGCTATCACAGTTTGGAACCTTCGTAGCTTCCTCTTAACGTAACTCTTAGTCTCTTACGAATACTTCTTAATATCATCTTTCAGAGGCAGAGTCTCATCAGTGTAATCAACTTTTCCTAGTAGCACTGGCTCGGCTCCCTTTTCTTCATGTCCGTCTTGGTCGAACGGCATATCTCGTTTCTGAAGTTCCTCAGCTAACCGTTCAAACAGTTGCCTGTAATATTTTATGTACATTATCCGTCTTACGCTTTGTCTTTGTCTATAATTTTAATACAGGGACGTTACTTCTTATAACTTACTGGAAAACAATTCCTTTCATGTTCTTCGCCAGGTAATACAAGAACAGCCAGTCTCCATAGTTACAACCGTTCACTACTTGAATCACGTTGTATGGATTGAAGGTCTTGTGGGAGGCATGACGGAAGACCATCTCGTTGAACTTGAGAGAGCGTCGGTACAAGAAGAAGGAACAGAAGCGCCAAATTACAGCTGGAATGATATTAAAATTAACACATTGCTCTGTTGAGTTTTTGAAGATACAATGTTCAAAAATAGAAACACTAATATGAAAGTTCCGACACTATTTTTCATATATTGAGTCGTATATTACCGAGAGCAGAAACAATGAAGAGGAATAGGAACCAGAACCAGAGGATGACGTAGATCTTCTCGTTGATGACGTTGAGAGCCATGACGCAGAGAGCATCGTGCTGCTGAATGGAACCGCTTGGACCGTACTTATGAAAGGTGCACTTGGTTACCTGGACAAGATATACCACATGCATTGCACAAAAATTTATAACGTCCCGCTCCGTGTTTTTATAAAAAAAAAGACTCATTCACCTTAGGAAATATTGTTTCTAACGGATCCAATATGTCCTGCCAGTTATTGTAGTTGAGAACACTGGACCCTAAGTTTATAAATTGTCCGTTGAGAAAAATATTTATCATCCAAATCTGAAACATCAGGTGGACTAGGTTTGTAATCTCCATTGCAACGAGCCACGTTGACCAGGTCCTGGTTACTCGTAATCTAAAACAAAAAAAAAAATTGATACAATTAAAAAAAAACTATTTAGTTCGCTAATTTTTCTACATTTTGTGGTAAGGACATTCATTAATTTAGGACCTCTTAATATTTAATAAGGAGTTCATGATAACCTTTACTAATTCCACAATTCAATAGCAAATCATATTCTTTCAGGCAATTTCTATCATTTAAACATGAAAAATGCAAATGCAAGAACAAAGAACTTTATTCAACACAAACCATATTTACCTCATAACAATGTCTTTCTTAACATTTTCAATTTGACTTTCCAAAGTCTGTTTGGATGGTACCATCACCGCTCCAACCTTCATATCGTCACTAGCTAAGGCGAGTCCAGCATATTGTAAACCATCGACCAACGCTTTGATTCTTCCACCTTTACAAACAATACATTCAATGTATTAAAATTAAAAATTATCAGACATACTTTAAATTTTTCTATTTCGTGAATCGTCATTACGTATGAGGGTCGTTTATCTTCTGTATGTTTGAATACTGAAAGTACCGAATGCATCTTCATCAATTCCCAGTCTATCTTTAACAAATCGTTTGTCGTTTTCTTCCTAAATGAAGATGTGCTCAAGTGTGACTAAACTTCAAGCCATACTAATGTCTGTGTATTGCGGTGACTAAAGCTCATCAAATAGATAGCACTCATGTATACAAAACGAAACATACATAGCTACCAGTATAATATTGAAGTAATATAACTCCTTGTGACTATCAAGAATGGTCTGCACATATAAAAATGCATTACTCACAAAACGCTCATAAGTTATTACTGTTATAATAATTACAACAAAGAACTGGGCTCGTAATTAAAGAGATAGTACTGGATTAGTGTTTACACAAACGTAACAAGAGCCTGGTAATTATCGTGATGACATTCGTCACCATGGATACATCACAGACCTAAATACCAAACGCTAGTTTATGCCGATGGTGGTGTGAACGGCTAACAATACGAACGCATGTCTCCGTGCTGTTCGTCACGTTAACCTGAATAATAGTGATAAGATAGAGCGACACATACAGCGAGAGATTACAAGTAAAATAATTTTTGATCAAAAAGATTCCCCGCCCCTATCCGTATTACGCATATTGAAAGTGAAATTTATTGAACAACATCCTCTCGACACGAATAACTAAAAGAAAATAAACATAGTTGGTTGCAAAGCATTGTCGTACTATACTCAGAAATCTAAGATGGTCTCATATATTAAGGTCATAGTCGCTAATGGCTATCGTATATTAGAATATAAACAAACCTTCTTTCTTCTTCCACACATAGTGAGGCATGTAGAAGCACACTGATTGTATGAAGAGCACGAATGGAACCCATTGGTAGTACGTGTGGTGTAATGTTTCATCTGAAGAAGAGACAGGCCCAACGCCTGGATGAGGTAGGAACCCGCCTTCGAGCAGGCTCTCATTATAGTGACGAACCTGAAATTCGAGAACACATTAAATGGTAAATGTATTACAAAATACTAAAAATTGTTCGGACTGTAATATTCAGTCAATCTTTAAGAGTACGGTGCGGAGACTTTTTAAACTTACGATAGTAAAAGTAGCCATGAAAAAACAATACGTCTGTATAACATGATCCGGCACACCCTGATCTGATATGCACTTAATATGGTCTCCGAAATATTCTCTGGAGCAAACCAGGATCACGAATGCCAGCAAGAACGTGACGGTGAGCTTATAGTGTAGCTTGAAGACTACATTGTCGATGACCGGCTTCGAAAAGTTGAACCTCAGCCGCGGCGTGAGCGTGTTGAGAGAGGCCGCCAACATGGTTGATTAAATCCTGGAATTTTATGAACCTTCTTAAGCATATTTCTCGTATGAGACACAATATGCACATTTGGTGCGCTATCAACAATGGACAATGAAGTCATAGCCTAGATTCACATATCAGACGAAATGTTTAAATTGAACAATTTTTTTTTAAGTATAAACGTTCGACAGGAAAGTCGAAAAAAAGGGTAGGACGTAAAATTAGATATAGTATTTTACCATTTAATGACAGTATAGATTTTTTATTAAGTTCTGCTGAATAAGTCGAGTGGACCGAATCGATGGATAGTAGTAGATAGTTCATAAACTTACCGCTGTATCAATGTCATTTAAAAATTATCACTGAAATGAGAAAACAATACGTGAAAAACGCAACGCGATGTAGCGTGCGCTCGTCACTTGAGTTAGAAGGTATATGTCAGTGATATCTCTTGATAGTGATTAGATAGAATGATAAGGATATATTATTATTTTTTTTACTTTAACACACACATTGCAATCCCAAATATTCGACTCATTTTTGCCCTCTACCCACACTACTTCGAAACTCGAAAACCCTCGTATTATATAAGATATTTTTAATATTTCTCTCTTACGACGGATCTGATTTTTCCAGCTCAATTTTTATTATTTATTTTCGCATCGAATATCGACTCCGATTCTTTAAGAAATCTTCAATATCTTTACAAGCGACAAAGATATCGAACATCTCAATACGAGTATATACTTATATAATGTTTATACATAACCATGCAGAGTAATTGTCATCTCTACATGAAACTAATATTTTTTTCGTATTATAATACGCGTATTATAAAATAATAAAATACGCGTAGTATAATCCGAACAATATTAGTTTCATTTAAATTAATACTCGCGAAAGTCTAAGACTTTAATTAGCATTCCTGTGCACTAAAAGCCAATAGTCACACTCATCAATACTGAATTCCGTTAATAGATCAAAATAATTCAATCATGTAAATTCTTCAAGTAAAAAATGATTGATATGTAATAAATATAATGTCGCAGGCTGTAGTGACTTTCAAGCAATGTAAGTTGTCATACAATAAAGCGATCTATCATATACTGGACTGATGTTACACTAGGCTTGATTCCAGACTCCGCTGGCTTGTAGGGATGAGGGAGCCCGTATATTTTTCACGAACACTATGCTGCATTAGATGTTTTTTGCGATGTCAACTAACAAATCCATCTTCGTGTTTACAACACTAGGAGATTGCCAGAATGCATTGCCTTACTTGCTTTACTGTTTCACATTTATGATCTAGGCTGCGCAGAATAGTTACATACCTAATGCTGAAAATTTCGACGCAGTAGTGTGTACAGATGTACGCTATTCTTAACACTTTTCTAGTTGATTTTTATGTTCTTTAAGTTTCTTCCTGCCCCACAAGCCTCATTTTCTTCCTTCTTCTTTCCATTTATCTCCATAAGTAGAAGCTATGAATGACATGCAAGGGTAAATCGTAATACTGAATTACATTTGCAGAATGGTTAATAAATGTTCGTTTTAGAGTTAAACTTTGCGCAATCGAAATTACAAATTGGAGTAGACAAGAAACAAAAAGAACAATCCACTAATATTACAATACGTTAGAATGTGTCTTTTGCTTTGAGCCTTACTGGTCCGAAAAGCACATTCAATTATCTTTACAAACGAATCTCTGGAAAAAAAAATACGTAAAACATTATAAATTTAAGTGCAGAAAAAAAATAACATTTCTTATATACATTCTATGTAAACTATTATTAAGTTCCTAGATTTAGAGCAAATCTATTAAAACCTATTTCGTCTCAACATAATCAATGACTTTTCTATAACATATGCTTCAAAATATTCTTGGAGAGAAGACCTATGTTCTTAGCTTCCATATTTTTTAGAAGCGATTGAAATTAATAGGAAATATTATCATTTGAAATACAAATATCCTCGAATCGAAAGCTTTTGTAGTTCAGGTACTAAAGTTCATTCAGAACTATTGCATTATTCAATTCGATTTGTATTTTAGGAAATTATTACATATTTCCAAGCGTTTTTCAAAACCTTTCAATGTTTTGCATTTCATTATAGCTACCATGTAGGTTACATGCTTATTTTATTTTTGTAGCGCGAGAAACATTGAGGTTATCAGTTATCGGAAACTTGTCCTGAATTTAAGAAAACGATAAAAGATGCATTTTATTATAAGAAATATTTGAATATTATTAAAAATTTGAAAAGGAAATTGAAATGCAAATATTTATGTGAATTTTGATAAGATTCTAGAAATAGAAGAACAAACATTGGACGTAATAAAATGAATTGTAATTTAAAAAAAAGGTTAATAAGTTAGATTGGAAAAGGATTAAACTAATTTATAAAGTAAAATGCATGACAAAATGACTTTTGTCAAAAGCAAATCGTACCTAAATAATCTTATTTAGCCGCATGTATGTAGATTGTAGGTTACCCAACCGTCCTTTGTAGTTACCATGTCTAGGACGTTCCATGTAATGTATTTATCAAAAGAAAATTTTTCACATCCTGCTTTTGAGCCCCGAAAGAAAAACAGGACGTTACAAATTTCTATGTGTGTGTTTGTGTGCGTGTCTGTCTTCGTCATCGTATGGATGACTTTCAACGGCAATACAACTTCCTCACGATGATGATAGCTAAGATTTTCGCGAGTACACATTTAAAATGAAACTATATTTTTCTTATATGGCAACACTCATGTTGTCTGCCCGTAATCACATAATCTGCACTGCCCGTAATCTGTAAAGTACGATTCATCATCATCATCGTCGCAAGAGTCTTTGAGTGATCCGTATACATGATGACTTTCTTGGGAAGATAGTTGCAGTGATTTCCCCTTGCCTTCTGCACCAGCACTTTTTGGGGCTATTTAGACCCCAAGGCTTGCTGTAGCCTCTACTAGCCAGTTTCTCGGCTGGGCTTGTGGTTATCCCGCCACTGCTCGGTGAGACCGTCTGACGGTAGTGTCAAAATACTCTTAGAAAGTACATATGATTGGAAAAAATCACATTGATACCGAGGTTTCGAACCCGCGCCCTCACGTATGAGAGGCGGGCCTTGTAACGTCCAGGCCACCACTACTTTAAAAAATTACGATTACTAAACCTCAAAAACATATCATAATAAAATGATAAAATGGCATAATTATATCCGAAAACTATAGTTTCGTTCCTTCCGGAGGTTCGTAGGTATGTTTCATATGGGTCGATAAATGGGTCGATAAATGACAGTTAAAATTACTAGGAAGTTTGTTTTAAATATAATAAAAATTATTGACTAAATATACAGAATCTCTTTGAATAGTATGTAACAACACAGCTATACACCATCTCTAAATCGCAAGTTAAATACTACAGGAGAGAGAACTAGTTTAGACTGTAGGAACGCTAAGCCTTTAGACGTCATTGAAATTTCTCAGAATCTTTTAATTAATAATTCAATTTATTAATTTAATTCTCCTTTATTCCAGCCATGAATAAATGAACACGACTTATGAGTAACTTATGGCAACATATATTATTTGTTCTATGCGTATTCAATTATTTGAACTTTATTTTTCATAATAGCAACTTATACATCCTATTCCCGTCTCTATATGTATCTGTTCAATAACCGTAACGTACAATACAAATATGAGCAGCTCGGTACATAAACGTCATTAATATAACACTATTTACGTGTATTTATATCAAAACTTATTAATTATCTATAATGGAGTAAGCCGTGAACATTTAAGGCTATTTATCCGCTGAGTCTATACAATATCTTTATGATTGCTGGTTTGATTAATGGAAAACGACTTAAGGCGATAAGAGCATTACTAACCTGTCAGTGTGTGTGTGTGTGTGTGTGTGTGTGTGTGCAACACACGATTACATGTAAGTCAACAATCTTGTTTCACGAAAATTTTAAAAGATAAAGAAATAAAATATTCATTAATTGCTTTATAAAAAAAACTTTATTAGTGACGTGTTAAAGAAAGTCTCGGTCTTAGTAAATTGAGATTGCATTATTTTTTGTTATTTTAAACTAGCCGTGCCCTGCAGTTTTGCTCCGTACATAATGACGATGAATACATATGATACGCATTCTGTTGTATTACCGTATAATGAGGAAGATGACGTTTCCAGCGACATACCTTATAATATATTAATAACTCTTCACATCATTCCAGTTTAAAATAATTAACACACTTAGATGCATGTGTGTGTTGTTCTATAGGTGTAATTGGTTTTACGGAAAAATTATAATTTATAATAGAGTATAAAAAACTATTACGCAAGAGTTCTTCAGCTTCTGTATGATTGTAGGTGAACCAATCCTGTCTTGAGATATATTCTAGTGTATCAAATAAATAGTTATAGTAACGTAGCATAGAAAAATTTAGTTTAATTAAGAGATTGCAAAAACAACGATAGTAATATTGTGGAAAATATGCACACATATATAATAATTATATAAAAATTAACAGCACTTTTTGTAGAGATAAATGAAATATTATGACGTTAAAAAACCAATAACCTTGAAATAAGATACACCAGAAATCAAAATGGCAACTTTTATCCAGATTCTGCTTTTGATGAATTGATTTGATTGACATAAGGGTCCGTGTGACAGCTGAGAATTCGTTTTACTTTATAATATTTATTTAAAACACCAACATTTCAATTTCCTGTCAACTCTTCTAAACAGAAATGTAACAGGTGTAACAGGTTCATAGTGATAACTTTCTCATGAACTGACTGTATGTACATTGGTATTTGACATATAAGAATTACTAATTCATACGTGTCATTAGTACGGTAACTGATTTGACTACGAGATGCAACTGTTTTGAGCTAACGCTTTGGAACAGGCTTCACTGGCGTACGAACAATCCTGGCACGATTATAAGATGTCTCATCGATATGAGCATAGAGAGCTGGTCACCGTATCTCGGACAAATTCCCTGAGAGCTGTCTGGATCATTTTTATTACTCTTTGTGTCCTTGAAATACGTTCACCGGAGATCACATCAGCGATCTGTTACGAAAAACACATTTTTATTTTGGTTTTCCATAATTTACAGAATCGTTTAGAGAGTTGTAACTCTAAAAATGATACGTTACCTGGAAATTTGGCTGACCACGTTAAGTTAAAGACAAAAATTGCATTTTTAGTGGAATAAGACTTGTAAATGAATAAAACTTATATTTTTCACATAAACTACGCTTGATTTATTTTTGTAAAAAACTACATACTCCCGACGTTTCGGTTACTTTTCAGCAACCGTGATCACGGGCAGACGAGATCTCGTCTCGTAATATCCAACAACATTACATAACTGCTTGTCTATTTAACATAATAAAAATACCGATTCCAAGTACAGCCGAACTAAGGAGTCCTTAAAAAAGGCCATTATTCCATTACACAATCTCCTCCGTGGTTTCTCATCACATTATTCAAATTTATTAAAATTCTTTCAATACCTTACAACGTTGACAATTGCAAAATATTTCATAAATTCAGTGTAAATGAAGCCATAACTTAATATTAAATAAATAAACAAAAAAAAAGGAAAAGAGTTATTCAAAATTTTTGTAATAAAATGTCAATTCATAAAGAAAGCCTTTTTGAAAAAGAGCAGAACTTCTCAGCATTCCATGGATTCACCGTGCTGGTGAAGGGTCCATCGCGTTGCAGGGAGAGGAGCTTCAACAGTGCCTGGGACTTGCGACGCAGGTGGGCGTTGAACGCTCACCTCCACCGTCCAGCTCCTAGAATATTAGTTACCATGAAAATTCGAAACTAATTACAAATATTTTTATGAGTACCTACAACACTATTCAGGTGTGTGTGTGTGTGTGTGTGTGTATAAATATTGTTTTAGTGGGTCCGTGTGTGTGCGAGACAACATTCTCTGTAACGAGAGGCTCGAACAATCAACGTTTTTGATATGATAGAAACCAAAACTTTCAGCAAGAATGAAGTTTACTTTACTTTAGGAATAAATTACACACAAAGAAGACCGCGAGCATCCTTTTATTTTTAAGTAATGGATTTTTTTTATAAATGTTTAATAAGTAATACTGTCAAATATATATATTAATTAGCCAAAAAGGATCTTAGAGTTGAAATGCACTCTATCCTATAACAATGACCGACTGAAACACGGCATTTGACCTGACACACACAGACACACACACACACAAATACAAATACAAATACACAACACTCGCTGACACACTCACACACACACTGACACAGAAACATACACATTGAAACACCAGTGTGCGTATTTGTTACCAGAGACTCAGACTCCGTTGCATTAGACACACTCAAGTAGCAGAACCAGTTTTCACTCTTGTTGATGTATGAAATTCGTTTGTGATTAATCTAGTCGAATTTTTTTAAAGAACCTCCTTTGTTTTAACCTTAAA